>NC_138907.1:63188174-63660532 GCF_965231255.1 Vanellus vanellus
TTGTATAGGTGCTTGAAGGCACTGTTAAAGTTTTCAATCTTACATTGGGAATTGGGCAGGCAATATACACCTCAATACATGCATAAAAAATTATTTGGAAAAAGCATGACATCCCTGATGTAGGTCAATTATTAATGAGCTTGGCTCTGAATTAGTGTGTTTCAGTTCCAGAAGAACAGTGGTACAACTTAGAATATCCTAGAGCACTCGATTAACTAGTCCCGTTTCCAGCAGAACAGAGAAACCATCCGTCACAGCCCACGTTACTTCCCAGACCTTAACATGACAAGGACAAGATTGTGTTAAGCGAAGCCTTTCGACTAAGAGAAGGGATAAAACTCCATCACATTCCAAGAGTCTTACAAGGTTGAGTCTCACAGCAGACCTTGTCATAGGTCTGGAGAACTGAACATCCCTCTGTTCTTGCTACTTTCCCAAGATCTCTGCTGTCCCACAGTGTGATACCTGTCTTAATTATTATTTTTTTTTCAGTCGCAGCAGGTTTCACTCTCCCAGTTCTGAAGGAAGCAGTTCAGGATGTACATTCGTTCGGGTTTGCTGCATTTCACAGTATTGCTCTGTCTCCTGATCTAGTGCACCTAGGAATTTATATCATGTCCACTGCTGTCCACTGCTGTATTAAGGGCTTGGAGCACCTCCCTTATGAGGAAAGGCTGAGAGAGCTGGGACTCTTTAGCCTGGAGGAGAGAAGGCTGAGGGGAGACCTTATTATGGCGTACAAGTATCTAAAGGGTGGGTTGAAGAAGGATGGAGCCAGGCTCTTTTCATTGGTTCCAAGTGACAGGACGAGGGGCAATGGGCACAAGTTAGAACACAGGAAGTTCCGTTCAAATACACGGAAACAGTTCTTTACGGTGAGGGTGCCAGAGCACTGGCACAGGCTGCCCAGGGAGGTTGTGGAGTCCCCTTCCCTGGAGATTTTCAAGACCCGCCTGGATGCAGTCCTGAGTAATGTGCTCTGGGCAATCCTGCTTTAGCAGGAGAGTTGGACTAGATGATCTCTAGAGGTCCCTTCCAACTCTGGTGATTCTGTGATTCTGTGATTCTGTGATTCATCTGAGTACTTTTCTGTTGTACTGGAAAAGGGTTCATTTCCACAGAAACTAGCTCTGGAAGGGAGTTTTCCAGAACTTTACTGGGGAAGGAAACATAGAATGTGTTTTTCTGTAACCTAAAAAGTGGATTTCAAAGAACTGACACTAGGTAATCTAGTGAACACTAAAACCACTGACTCATCCCTCCTTCCTTCAGAATGACTTCCTAAAACATTATTATCAGTACAGGTTATGCCCCGTTACAGCGATTTTTTTCCATTTGAAATACTGTAAGAAATCACCATCTCATGACACTGGAAAATATATTTTCCCTGAAGAAGAGAAGCCTGAAATTTCACGATATCAAAAGAGAACTAAAAGTTCCTCTCAACTTCACCTACATTTTCATTGTACCTTAGGACAGTTAGTTTTAGCAAACATGGGTACTTGAGTTTTAAAAGGGGGCAGTTTGAGCCACTGGAAAATGAGCAACACAAGAAAAAAGTATCTCTCGTTTGAGTCTGAATCAGTACACACCACATTGTAATGGAACAGGGATAGGAACAGACCTATCCAGATTTGTTTTCACACAATGTGGTTAATTTGTGCTTTTCATGGATGGCTTATATAAATAAATATACAGTGACTGACACACAAGAAGGTTGTATGGTCACATGTCAGCAAATTTTGAGGCTTGTGAAGGTCTCAAATATCACTTGGATATCATCTTAGGTCTGGTAAAGGAGCAAGGAAATATCCATATTCATCTGTTTCCTTCCCTCTCCTCTCCTCTCCTCTCCTCTCCTCTCCTCTCCTCTCCTCTCCCAAATACAATGAATCATCCCCATCCCTTTCTCTATCAACCGTTCCTCTGTCACTGTCTTGAAAGGGCAGTGGGAGAACTGCAGCAGAAGAGACACTGTAGTCAGTAGCATCCTCACACGGGTAACTCAGAAGAACTGCTGACATCCCCCAGATTGACAGCTGCCTACACAGAGCATTACGTCACTGCACCATGCACACATTAACCAGGTGCTGTCAGGAGCAAGAAGCTAAGAGAAAGGAAGGTATAAATCATGTTTACAAACCACATGTGCGATGTCTTTTCAGTCCATTTGTGGTCTTTCAGTGGCTCTATTTAGTATTCCGTACATCTGCTTGGGGTTTGGGTTGTTTTTTTTTTTTTTTTCCATAGCGTTTCCTATCATATCAGCTACAGAATTGCCTACATGGAGGTATCCATAAATTATACTGCAGCCTAGGAGTTTCTAGTGTGTGAACAAAAGACACAAATGCAAATGCAAGATGTTTAATTCACTGTTTATGTGTGATGTTACCCAGGTGCCAGTGACATCCTTCTGACCAGCGCAGAGGCACAAGGGACCAACCCAACATACATTTTTAATGTGATCAGCTGTGACAGCACATACACAGAGCAGACCTTGCGGCCTTAAAGCCATCCTTTTGGAACACTTCTAGGGGCCCAGAAGAAATGGTTTAATTAATCTTCTTTTTTTCAGGATTGCGGCTTTTTTTTTTTTTAATATAAATTATGTACACTGAAAACCTGCCAATTATAGCAAATTAAGGGACTTGGCAAGTGCATCCCTTGGAGACAGATGGTAAATAACATTCAGATTCTGAGTTGAAATAGGGCTAGCGATTAACTGGTACAGGATAGAAAAGCAGTCCAAATAAATGAAATAAAAGGGTTTGCTATGAATGCAAGTACTGTAGGTTGCTTTTTTGTGTGTGATAATGATGGCACCAAAAATATTGATGATTCATAATTAATATGCTGTACCCTCTGAGTGGCAGCAGGATTCTAGATCTTTAGCACTATTTTAAAAACCCGTGCCAGTTGTTTATTTTGCTTTCACGAGACTGGAAACAACTGTCATTTCATCCTCTCTGGAGGATCTGCCGGTTAAAAAGACAAGAGTGCAGCAGTGCAGCCTCACAACAAAGACGAAGTGCCCTTAGTGGTAGGAGAGGATCACAGGCAAAAATTCAGAGGAAACGGGGCCTCCTGAGATGCGGCCTGGTATAAGGCAAGAGTGGAAGCTCCTGAGGAGAGTGCATTTGCTTCCAGCTTGAGCTGCAAATGAAACAGGAGTGACGACCTCAGCCTCCTCCCCTACTGACCATTTCTCCATTTCAAAAATCCACTGCACCTACGAACCTGCAGTCCCCCGGCACCGCAGAGGTGGAGCTGATCAGAAATGCACTGGCGGAGCTGCAAGAGGGGAGGAAGATCTCGCAGCACCTGCGTGCGCTCTGTCTGGGAACAATGATTATTGCTAACCTGTCAGTCTCAGCAGCGCTAAACTACACCAAATCTAATTTGGCTTAAAAATGCAAAAGCACAGAGAGATCTTTTTAAGAATCCAGCCAGAGATAAAAAAGATGACAAAGTCAAGAGCGTGTTAGTCATTTAATTCGTATTCTGCTTAGGATACTAAATTCAGGAAATGACTCAATCATGCACACAATTACAGCTATTTTCGGACCATAAATGATGCAGTACGCCAATACTGATGCAAAAACATACCACAATTAGTTCCTGCAAATGCTCTTGCAATAAGGCATCATTTCCAAGGGAGCCTTTAACCTAATTATGGCAACAGAGTATGCCTCAGGGCACACCTCTCTATATGATTTCATTATTCTTGTAGGATGACCTGACAATGATGTCACTAGAGTGCTACTTCACCTTGCCTGCTCCCAAGAACGCGAGAAGAAGGTTAATTGCTTATGTTTAAAGGGTCCATTTTGCTCTAGATGTCAGTCGCCAGTCTTTTCAAAGTAATATTTGTAACCAGGAAGTAACAAGGAATAATCATAGAACCACAGAATGGTTTACATGTGACCGAGAAGAAATTGAAGACGCACAGTAGCTGATGGAATCTCTTCTAAGAATTGGGTTATTTATTCAAGAATATTTGATCTGTCAGTTAGTGACTTTTCTCGCAAACAAAAGACCATAGCTTTAAAGAAAAAAATACAAGCAATAAAACCACAAGTAAAATCTCTGTTCCACTTGTTCAGATTTATGAAAAATCAAGATCCAGAAAAATCCAGGGTACAGTTTAAGGTTAAAATCTGGGCTCCAAGGAAGTGCCAGAGTGCCTGCTAGATGCATTAGGACTAGGATGACAGGCAGAACCTGCACCTTTATCTTAGCTGCCATGCTGAAATTATGTGTAAACCATTGTTAATAAGAGGAACCACTCACTCTTCATAAATCCCCCCCAATACCTACTCAAGTGCAGTAAGCTAGAGCAATAGGAGCCCGATCTTCAAATGAGGCACTCCCTTGAGAATGATTTCATTCACAGGCTTGAATACCTTTTTCTTTTCAGTTTTATATCCAGGCTACAGTATGTCAGTGATATAAGATTTTCCTTACGCTGGCAAATAAATCGTAGCTCAGGCAGATTCTGTTATTATACAGCACGAGTAGACTGACAGATATTTTTCATGCATTTACAAAAGCTCTGAAAGTTTACATTGTATTGTTTAGACTTTCTTCTGGTTTAAAAGTTCTGTATTTCCAAAATTCTGATTAAAAGTGTGCAGTCAAGGTCTTTCCAATTACCAAAGCCAAGACAACTTCACAGAAACTAGAAAGCACTGACTCAACTAAGAATTACAGCATTTGAGTCAGATTTGTGAATACTGCCATGAAATTTCAAGAAAAACGTAGAAAACCTCAGGTTTCTCTGATACTCCTCAAGTACATGAAAAACTTGGTAATTGCAAATTTCTATTTCTGACATGCCATTATATCAATACATCTTATATGTTCAGCCTAGTTTTACTTAGTTCCTTCCACATACGTTAGAAGAAAAACCCTAAATGTTTGTGCAATGTGAACAAGTCTGTCCTGCAGAAATTCCCAATCTACAATATGCAATATTATTCCCCTTCAACTTCTACTCTGTTTTAACCCATTTGATCAAAGGATGTTTAAGGGAAAAGTAGGCTCTGTAACGTAGTTCACAGAGATCAGTGTAATGAGGAAAGCTAAGGATAGTGAAATGAGGAAAGCTAAGGATAATGTGAACAATAATAATACTACTAAAATTTCCACAGGGCAACATTAAGAAAATTCTAAATATTGTATAGTCTTTCCTTTATACATGGGTAAGATCTTTGAGAAATCCTCTTAACTGACATTGGTTGGTTGGTTGGGATTTTTTTCTTGTTAAAGGAAAGTATTTTGTGAGATCAAGAAAATAACACACGGGACTATTAAAGGCAGGGTGGAGGTGGAGGGTGTTCTTCCGAGGGAGAGAACAAGATCATATTTCCTGGTTAAAGGCCAGAACAGGAATTCTGGAATCATAAGAACAGCTTTGGTTTTGTTGTTGTGTTTAGGGTGTTTATATATATATATATATATCTGGCTCTTTGGTCAAGAACTGGACAAACACTGCAAAGCAACAGTTCACAAACTTTTTTTTCTTTGTTCTGAACAGTTGTTTGTTTTAACTATGGTCACGCGCCTTTTCCATCATTTTACAGGAACATGGGGTTTTCTGCATGTGCATGACTGCCTGGAGAACGGCTGCTCTCCACATGAATTCCACTGTTCGCATATGAACAAAAGGCTAAAAGGTATGGCTTTTCCAGGCTAAAACGTATGGCTTATCCAATAAAGGGCAGCAAGAATATCGCATAACTTAAGCAATCAGTCACAAATTAGAGAGAGATAAGTAAATTGGGTAAAACACATTTGTATTAATCGCACGGCAAACATTTTTTTATTAAAACTTGCATTATTAGACATTTGACAATAGCTAAGGACATTTTTTGAATTCCAGGAAGGGCAAAACTCAACAATTTAATCTTTTCAACACATTCTTGGTTCAGTCCTAATTAGTATTTAAAGACATATAAGGTGGAAAAGGTGATTTGGCTAATCCTGTATTTTACTAGCTTTTTAGTTTGATCATATGAGTCATGACAGTGCTACCCCCATATTAGCGTTTCATCGCACTTGCTTCTCCCTTGCTCACCACATAAAGATGGTCACTGCCCTGAATAACTGGTAGTTCAACAGGAAGATGAAAGAAAACAGCTGGCTTCAAAAAGCAGATGGGTGGATCACATGGTAATAGTGAGAGCATAATTAACACAAGCATCATCAGTCACAGCACACCAGCTGCCAGCAAACCTGCACACACTGCTTTTGTGCTGTTTTGGCTTCTTCAGATAAAAAAAAAAAAAAAAAAAAAGCCTCTTTAAACAAAGTTGAGGTTCTTAAGAATGTTTTTTCTGCTTAACTCGGGACTCTTGCCGAGTACCTCTCCAGCTGTGTGAACCCTGGCCCTGCCATAGCATTATGTAAACTATTGATGAGCTCTCCGAAAAGATACAAATCTCAGCCAGGTCCGATGATTCCCCTGAGCTGTGAGAATTAGATTAAAGCAGGAAGCCAAACACACCAAAGGGGAAAAAATATGAGACTATGATTCCTTTGAGAGAATAATGGAAGGAACTATATCACAGCAGTGAAGAAAACAATTTCACAAGGCGTAAATGAATGCAGAAAAGAAGTCTTATAGCACTCCTTTTGTGCTTGGACATATGTGTTGCCTCTTGACCCAAATTTTAAGCGGTTCCCTTAAAAGTAATTTAAGAGTTTCATTAAGGATCTAGATGGTCCTTTTGTGAATATTGTCATCTAAAGGTCAGGGACCTGGGAATGCTTCTCAGATGCACAAGTCCACTCGAGGTCTCCGGTCATATCTTGATCCCTGCAGGAATAAGACCTAATTACGCTGTATTCTGCTTCTCCACTGTATCACTGCTGTCCTTCAGAATGAAAGCCGAGTATGATGGCATTAAGAGCCTAACACGCTGTGGTCCTGGCCACACACCTGGATGATGAAAGGAACAGGGCCCAACAGGACACAATGCAGCACACACTTACCACACAATTCCCCCATATCCATAAGGTTCCCTGTGATATATATGGCCGGACTTCCACCAGGAAGAACAAATGATAACAACCGATTTGGTGCAATTTGTGAGCATGTTGGTTTCTTACTATTGCGTTATTTCGCCTCCCCCCTTTCTGTCTTACACAGCTGCGTGTTCGTGCATGTGTTGTGCGATCTGCTGTAGACAGATCAAAAAGTAGTGGTAGTACCAAGCCAATACTCACAGGGTATGATATAATGTGATTGAACCAATTCCACTCTACTGAAGAACTCACCATAACCACTGACGAGAATCATAAACTAATTCAAAGCTTCTCAGATCTTTAAAAATATTATTTTCTTCTGCTCTCTGTTTTCACACATTTATTTCTTATCTTCCTGATTTAGCACAGGGTTTTAAAGAGATGTGTCAAAATATCATAAGACAGGCTATTTTGGTATCAGTCAAAGTGGAAATGAGAACTTTCAGTTGCTTATCTTAACATACTATAATTAACACTCACATGTTTGTGAAGTTCACTTCTCGCTTATCTAACAAACAGAACAACTGTGAAATAAATACTAATAAAATACTACTGAAACCAAAAATTGATTGAGAGTTTTTCCATAACTTGCTTCCCTACTAAAAGCTGTTGTTCTAAAGGCAAGGTTGTTCCCAGGAACAGTTCAGGTTTTGTGATTCTTTTACATGGAAAAAATGTTGAAAATATTCTGAAGATGTCAACATTTTTTTTGCAATATCCACAAAAGGAAAATAACCCTTCAGTTACAATCTACTTCTTACTTTGGAATGTTTGGTTTTTATTTGTAAAAGTGATCACAAATTAAACACTTCATTATTAGCTTACTGCCATATTTCAAGTTTTTTAATGTTTTACTAGAACACGACAACTGTTTCCTTCTTAGCTTTAACTGAAATTTTCCAATACTGGTAGAAGGTTGTTGGTAGCCATTCCTAAAGGCATCTTACATAAGTCAAGAAAAAGAAATAGGTGATGAATTCAAAACGTAGCGAGCAAGGATATATTCTAGAACAAAATGAAATTTTCACTTACTAGATTAATTTTCACTAGGAAGTGACCTGTCCTATTCACTTAATTTTGATTAAGTGAACTTAATGATTCACTTAATCCCATGCGATTTCGAACTAAACAAAATTACACTCTACAAAGTTTTAAATGAGGTGCCCAGCATTTCTGAAAAGCAGGTTTCCCATTGCTATTACACAAGGAACAGAATTATTTCTAAATTACTGACCAAAAGCATGTGACACCGCGTTCTTGATTAATATGTCCTTTGTACCCTTAGAGGGGATATTCTGACTGAAGATGTTGATGCAGTCAATCAGTAATTAGTCACTAATCCATGCTTTTGTGATTCAACACTTGAATGAATCAACACTTGGGCAAGAACTATTATTTTTCCTAATAGACCTAGTGAGATATAAAGAATTAAGTGAAGTGATCATGGTCACACATAGAATCAGCAATAAAAGCAGTCGATCTTGAACAAGCAGTGGGCCAAATATGCCAAATAGTTCTACACTCCAGCAAAAGAAATCAATCAGAACTGCTCAGGAGCTTTGAAATCATATATCCAGTCTTAGCTTAAACATAAATGCCAGTTCTCTGGCTATACTTTAAATCAGTTCTTGTTCACTATTTCTCTCTACCAAAGAATTTCAGGGGAGGTCTGAACAGTCAGCCATGAAGAACAAACTTTTACTGAAGGAAAAAGAACAAAATATTCCTTTTGGGTTACTTTCCTATTTGCCCTTCCCCCATCCAGGTGATTGTAAATATAGCAGAGATATTCTTGGCTTTAAAATAAATAGGCATTTACTTTTTCAAGCATGTTCATTTACAAGTTTCCAATTTCATCTCCTTCTGGTATTATACAGCCGCCTTTGGGTGATACTCTCTATAGTTCCTTTTGTAGACAAAATTCAGTCTGCATACTTTACACTTGCTTTCAAAAATATTTGGTTTGTGTTAGTCTTGAGCTGACTGAAAGACTACATTTTGCTGCAAATTATATAGCATCTTTTCAGAAATACCTCTGTCTATCACAAGAGAAAGATCTTCCTGGACTACAAGAACCACCAGACTGTGTAGGACACAACGTTTAATCGTATATTAGCTGCACTGTGTACATCACCTTACAGAAGCGTCATGCTATACCATTCAGGTTGTGACAAATATCTTAAGTGTATCTGAGTACCAGTTAAAATACTTCACAGTTTTTGCACAGATTATGCCCTTTGGAAATACATACTCTGTTGCATCATTTGGGAAATATAAGACAGTACTAGAACATTAGCTTTCTTCTGTTAATGTATCTAATGCTGTAACTGTATGAAATAATGCTGAGAACCAGTTTTGGAGCAAACAACTTAGGCAGCTATCTGAATTCCTGGCTAAGGAGGAAAGACTTCTAGCCTAAGTTAAGAAGCATTAAAAGCCTTACACTGTTGAGTAAAAGGAAATAGGAGTCTGCAATATGGCCTTTTCCAGGCATCCCATGTTCATTTTAATGCTTATTGTACTTATGACTAGTATGTCACTGGCAGACACAGAAATGGTTTTTCTTCATTACGACATGTGCATATTACATATCTTCTCTAATATGTTATAAAAAGGCTTGCAGCGAGTTCATTTGAAATTTCACCTTTATTCAGACTGATTATATTAGGAATACTGGTTATGTAATAGCTTGTCAGCGTTGTATAATTTCAAAGGACTGGGTGCAAATCTTTCAAGAGGGAATAAGTATGTTCTTCCCCAGGACTTTTTTTTAATTCTTCATACTCTATGCCAATAGACTCTATAGTCCATTGTAACAACCACAAATTACTTCTCTGAAACGTTTTTAATAAGACATAATGATAAACTCTATTTCTGGTATAGCAGTGGAAACAGAGAAATTTGTCAAAGTAAGAAAACTGCAACCTCCTTTTCACTACAGACTTTTAAAGAGCACTCCTAAGGCTTTGTAGATATTGCAGAGTGGGAAAAAAAAAAGTTTCTAGATGCTGATACGCAGTACTACTGAAAAGGCAGCTTCATATACTCCAGAGGTACATTTGGCTGTTGTTTCAACGATGGTATTAAGTAATATCAAAAGGAAACATCGTTCTAGCCCTGACTGGGATCTAAAAACTCTAAGAAATGCACAGGGCTGTATGAACTTGCATTTCGCAATGTTTTCAGTAGCACATTCTGAAAAGAGGGGTGGTATATTCTAAGGGCAGGGCGGGAATGCAGCTTATTCTCTTTCTTCAACTTCACAGCAAGCTAACAGGAAGACCTTTACTCTGGTTGATGCTTCAGCTTAGTCCAAGGCATTTCCTTATTGTCTTTCGCTCCCTGTTTCTCCACATTAACATTCGGTATGCCACCGGCCTATTAATAGATTGTATAAGCATGCACTGCAGACATATTCACCAGCACAGTTGCACATATGGCTGTCACTCCATGTTCTGCACTGAAGGATGGATCCTTGCGGAAAACATTTCTGCCCTCAGACTTCCACTAGCCAATGTGACATCTTCCCCAGATCAGAGACCCTTGCTGGCACCTCCAGGGGCATGCTTGGGCCTATGCGCATGCTGGCTCCATGAATATTTAGCAGAGAAATTGAGAAAAGACTTGCTAGTGATCCATCTGTTAAGCTGCTGGAGCTATACCAGAGACCCATGAATTGGCTGCAGACTTCTTCCATAATAATGCCAAGGTTCAATAGAGAATTTAAGGCATTCAGTTGATCCACTGCCCAGAGCTGACTACTGGCAAGAAGGGTGGCCGCTGCATAGCTGGTGACAGCAGATTTACCGCTGAATAAAGCCAAAGCTATCTCTGAAATAATCAGCTGTGACTAATAATAAATAGCAACCTTACGCTATCCTTTTTTGGGGATAAATTTAGGATGTTTCTGCCCTATTTAAAGGAGCTAAGGTATGCTTCTTCCCACCCGATTTTAGCAAAGCCTGGCATTATGCTAGCATGCCAAATAATATCCCTTGGACTTTTTGGCTTCCAGAACTCACTTCCCTATCCAATACTGCATAATACTAGCTGTATTTTGGGAAGAAAGAATGGGATAAGAGGGAGAATAGCACAACAGATCAGTCCATTATGTCACCTCCTGCCACCTAATGAAAGATGTTTTTTTCTCGGGGAACAACGTTGGGATTTCTAATAAATCGTTGATGGCTCATAAAAGAGTTGAGTCAGTCTCCTGCAGGGTATATCACTCCTGTGTTAACATGGAAGCTGTGGGACAGCAGCTAAGTTTTCTCTCTCCCTTTCATTAATTTTAGATTTTGTTTTTGTCTTTTGAAAATGAAATGATCTTGTGCTTCAAAAGTCAAGTAAGTCACATTTATTACTTTTCAAACAAGTTCGACTATTTTAAAAGAAAGGTTAAAAGAGAGCAGTTGGTCGTTTTTCTCAGCATGAAGCAACAGTTTTGATCTTAGGTTGGATCTGCCTGCATTTTCCTTTTTCTTCTTATCTCCTCCTCCCAACTCACTATCTCCATAGGAGTCATTCAAGGCTGGAAAAAACCTCTAAAGGTTTACTCCTTTAGAAAATTTTAGCTGGTTTAAATGAAATTCTTAACAAATGAAGTTAGTTGATGCCGTATGAACTGGATGTCAGCAAATATAAGGAGAAGCTGTGTTCAACATAATGGCCTCCAGTCATTCTTAAACTCAGCAAGACCAAAATATAACCCTGTCTACTAGGTTACAGTGCGGAAAAAAGACTTCTGTTTCTCCATACTGAGTGCAATTGGCAGTATCATGAGAGCTAACTCAGTTGTTAAAACCATGTCTAAACACAGTAAAATGCCCAACTGCAGTAAAGCCCTTAAGCACCATTAAAAAGACAGAGTAGTTAGTAAAAGTAAAACTGTGGTTTGATGGCACCATAAATCTGTCCTGAGGTCTCCAGCTTAATGGTGTAGCAATGTGAAGCACAGCCCTGCTCTGGCTGAAACTCACAATCTTGCATAAAATTTACCCGTTTTTTTTCTGACAGGCTTCTTCCATACATCTATGTTTGTTCATTAACCTCTAGTTTATGCAAGATTTTCTCTGGACTTTGGTCTACTCCTGCCATTCCTGCTCTGTATCTTCAGAAGACTCTGGATGTCACCCGCCTTCTCTAAGTATGATGTCAGAGCTTCAATTTTGGCTATATTTCCATTTTGTTTCTCATTGTAGTTGAACTTTTCCTGATGAAAGACTGCTGCAACAGCTCTAAGTAGTTAGAACTTAGGCACCCAGCAGCTGGCGCAAATAACGCCAGAGTTTGTCCATTTCATGCCTTTGCTTTTATCTGTTCGGTGGCTTTGCTTTTCCTGAAGTTCTGTCTTTTGACATCCAAACAGGAGCTGTTGGCCATACCAGAACTCTGGCAGTGCACGTTAGCAAATGGTCTGTCATTCCCTTCTGCACAGATGCTTCAGTGTAGGCTCCAAAGCGACCTGGAACAAGGCAGTCCAAGACTGGGCTCCACAAAAGACTACAAACAAAGCCAAAAAATAGGCAATCTGGTGCTGCAAGATTAGCACACCTTTAGTAGGAAGCACTCTAGAGCACCTGAGGATGCCCTTTAACACTAGTTCACTTCACTCAAGGAAGACAGACATCCCAAAAACCATAATAGGGCTATCCAGAGCATGGATCTTTGCCATTACCTATTACCAAATTCAAACAATTAATCAACTTGTCATAGGCCAGAAAACAAAGCCTTCTTTCTGGTCATTGGCATGGGAAGCCTTAATGTCATTTTCTGGGGATGCAGCTAGGCCCTGGATACTTGGCCAAAAGACTGACCATTCTGTGCTGATAGTCACCCACCTGCACCAGTCCCATTCTATTTGTCTAAGCCTACCTCACACCAAGGGTTTTCAACAAAAGGATCCTACGCTTTGGGTCTGGGAGCCACCCTAACTGGAGACATATTCGCTCCATACACAGTCTCCACACCTGACTAGGCAGGAGCCAAAAGACAGTAATTTTTTAGAAATCTCTGAGGAAGTCTACACGTGTACAAAATATCTCAGTGACAGTTCATTATAGTCAGGAATGTATCTGGTGAAGTAAGGCCAGCCTGTCTTCACATTTCCTCTCCTGAATAATTATCAATCATATGGTACATCTCAGAAATGTGGTGTAAGACTGAACTGTAGTTCAAAACACTGATACAGAAACAACCAGATGGTCCTCAATATATAAAGTCTTTTTCTTGATCCTGTGTGGGTTGCTTTTCCTGACCAAGAATTCAGCCTTCACCTCAGTCACCACACACAGTAGCAGTATCATGCTGTATTTGGCAAGACTTCTATTCATTATGGAGAAAATAAGTTTCATCATTATGTCTCATCACAGCCATTTTACAGACACTAGCACAGGCACTGGCAGAGACCATCACCAACACTTTCAGATGTTTTGCACTCATCACCTTCAACTGGATTGATACTTTTTTCTCACTTCAGCTGAATTTGGCATAGTAGAGGTAACCCATGCCAGGGCAGGTGCCTAAGGTGCACAGAGTGAGATGCTGGGAAGAGTTAATCTCTTTTTCATTGACTGGCGGGTATCAAAATATGTGCCTAGGTTTTAGGTGGCCACATTCAAAACAAGATAAATACCACCTATTGCACAGGTTTGGGATTTATTAAAGCCTCTAAACAAGATTTCAGGAGCAGAGAGAACTAGCAAATCCAGGCAAGAAGAAAAGCCAACATGACTCTACTGGTGCGACAGTGCTGATGGAGCACCGGCCTTTTTTCACCACTGCCTGCCTGACAATTGGCTAGATGGTGTTCTGCTGATCCAAGTGACACTCTGGATGCAGGTGCTGGCATATGTGACTATCCTAGGAGTTCCAGCCCAGTTCACCATAGAGCTGCTATACATGAGCTGGTTTTGAGAAAATTCAACACAGGTCCCACAGTGTGCTACCATCAGTCTTTAATCACCAGGCCCTTCTCAAGACTGTTCAACACCACCTGAAGTCACTGCTGTATGACAGATTTGCCCTCATCCCTAACTGTAGTGCCTCTACTAGCAATAATTCCAGTCACAGCCCAGAGCTCAGAAACTCTCCGAGGGACTTAGCAGGAAGAGTTCCCTCATCTAACTAGCAAAGTCTGCAAGTTGCAAGAGATCAACAGTAGTTTGAAGTGATTGCTAGAACCAGCCCACATCTTCACTGCTAATGTGCAGCATGGACAGGAAGCTACAGGTGCCTCCAGAAGCCAGGCACTGCATGCAGCAGACACAGTGCTAACCACACCAGTTATATGTGTGTTGATTGTTCTGCCACAATAATCAAGCCAGACTATGCTGCTTGACACCTTCTGGACAGTCTAGGTTGCCTGTGTCCTACACACGTTTAGATAGGGACTTCTGATGATTACTCTTCTGGGATGAGGCTTGGGAGGTGAACCAATCCTCAGAGATCTTCCTGATCAGAGGCACTGAGTTCTGCCAGCAACATTTATTCCTTACATAGAGCCTGAGATCCCCAGATCAGCCGGTAGTCCTTCCAACCACTTCCAGAATGGTCCCTTTAACACCCAAAGCAGTTGCCACAGAAATTTTATCTTCAGAGCCAGCCCTCCTACAAGACTGTGGAAAAATGATAGTCAACTACAGACATACCACCCAGGATTTTGGAAGCAGGTCGTAGGACATTATTACCATAAGCAAGTCATTTTCTGAGCAACTTATGAGGGAAGAGACAACCACAGTAAATCTGATATTTCCTGGTGTTCAAGACCTGCAACAAGGTTTGTCCCAACACCTTGTTGAACGAAGGTAATTACCAGGCAGGCTCTGTAGACCCTTAAAAGTTTCTCCATCTGAGGACCCAATTAGACAAGGAGGATTTGCAAACCATGCAAGGTATTTAATGGTGGGAGGCATCTGAAGTCAAGGCTGAAGTTTGTACTGACTACAGAGCTATTCCAGTCACCATTACATAAGGCTGTATACCTTTGATCCCATGATAAAAGTCAGTGCTTGTAACACCAAATTAGAGGACAATTAGTTTTACCAAAAAAAACCCCACAACAAGCAAAACCAAAAAGCCAAAATAACTCTTGGGAAGATATATTACTGTTTATATACCTAGTTGAAAAGGAAGAGCTTACGCATCCACATAGAAAATATTTAACATTTCTACTGAAAATGAAAACAAGCAGCTCAGTTTTGACCTGTACTGTAGATCAGTGTGGTGGAATCTGATCGCTGTAATCTAAATATACCGCGCAAGCTGCCATTCCTGTGGGAAGGCTGCATGCAACAGCAGCAATGATAAACAGGATGATGCACAACACAAAACTTTTTGCTTCTTTAAAAACACGTTGCTCCTTTCATAATGAAACTTGAAGTCTGTGTGTCCCTAATTCTCTCTTTTAATACTTCCAGTCTCTTCCATTTCCCAAAAACAACATCTTTCACATACAGCTCTTCTCATTTCTCCTGCTGCACATGAAGCATTATGCAGCTTGTCTGGCTCAGAGCTATGCTGCACTGATCAGCTCGTCGGTGCACATACTGGCACATACTGGCCACTTAGATGCCCCCTCTCAGAATGGTAATGAACTGAATTACAGTATCACAGTATCACAGTATGCTAGGGATTGGAAGGGACCTCAAAAGATCATCTAGTCCAATCCCCCTGTCAGAGCAGGAACACCTAGATGAGGTTGCACAGGAAGGCATCCAGGTGAGTTTTGAATGTCTCCAGAGAAGGAGACTCCACAACCTCCCTGGGCAGCCTGTTCCAGTGCTCTGTCACCCTCACTGAGAAGAAGTTTCTTCTCAAATTTAAGTGGAACCTCTTGTGTTCCAGCTTGAATCCATTACCCCTTGTCCTATCATTGGTTGCTACTGAGAAGAGCCTGGCTCCATCCTCATGACGTTCCCCCTTTATATATTTATAAACGCTAATAAGATCACCCCTCAGTCTCCTCTTCTCCAAACTAAAGAGACCCAGCTCCCTCAGTCTTTCCTCATAAGGGAGATGCTCCACTCCCTTAATCATCTTAGTTGCCCTTCTAGTAGGGTTTCTCCCCAGAAGAATATTCATTATGGTTTCTACCTAGCCATTGCATGCCATCTACCCTGAATTTTTTTCATCCTTCTGCTACCAACATTTCCTAAGTTGATGAATGGGTTTCACACCTACTGGGCATGAAAGGTGTGGGCTGTTGGGAGGAAGCTAAAGGGAAGGTGTCAGACGGAACAGACAATGTGACTTGATAAGCTAATTTCTTCAGGAAGCTGGGCTAAATATGTAAGCCAGTACAAGATCATGTTTCTCCTTCCTGGTGATGATCCTTTTCTAAGGACGTAGGCACTTGAATAAGGCAGATTTCTTTATCACAATTTAAAGACATGCTTCAGAAGTTAATGCGGGTGTACACCTATAATGTCAAATGAAACAGGACCACTCACTGAGTCTAAGTGGCTTGATTTGACTGCATCCACACTGCATAGCAATAGGCCCTGTGTCTTTTTTGTTCGAATATGTGCTAACTTCTGCTAATCTCAGATTCCAACAGAAATGGCTAGTGTCAGACAGTCTGTCTAAGGAGCCAGCTGTGACCCTGTAGACAAAGACTTTGGATAAAGTGCTGCTGACATTTTTTACTCTCACTAAAATTAGGATTCCTAGTGGACAGGTGAAAGTCTCTTTTGCATGGGGTCTATAAGGCAAAGATACACAATGATGACAAATGTGTTGATCCAGTGATGGAAAAGTCTGAGAAGTAAAGACTTACTTTTTTTTTGCACAGCATGCAGGAATAAGGAACTCGCAAAGCTCCACTGGAAAGACTTTCACCCATCACCACCTCCCCACGCACAGACACACACGGACACACACAGAGAACACCTTTCCTCAAAATTCAGCCTGCTGAAGTTACAGGGGGTATTTCAGAGGTCTCCAGCAGAAGTAGCCCTCAGGGAAGTGAGCTTTGGTTTTTAAGATTAAACTGCTTTCCTTAGCCCCTCTCAGGCTTCCTTTGAACAGATGGTGTCATCCAACCCATCTTTTGCCTGACGCATCCCCACAGGCAAATGAGATACGTGCTTATTTCCCCAAGTCTCTTGCTTGTAGGAAACCTATCTCAAACATGTGATCCTATCACAATATAGTGACATATATATGACTACAAATTTATAATAGAGTTAAATTGATTCTCCATTTCCACCAGCATCTCCAATAGTTCTTGAAGCCATAATTAAACTTCCATTTAAAACTGTGGTGTTTTTAGAAGGAACTGCTGCAATGAAAGATAAAAAGTTCTGATAGTTTCCCTTGCTGCTTATTTTTTCTTCCAAAACTTTATCAAGAAACACCAAAGGAACACAACGAAAATGTTTATTCCTCTTGCCGCATTGGAAGGAGGTGGGGAAGCACAGAGAGGAAGGCGGGACTGTAAGGAACGTTGGGAGCTTTGTAAGGCAAAACCATAAGCCAGACGAAGACATGAGAGAATATTGCAGAAATTTATCACCTATGTTTGTTTGACAAATATTTTCTATGTCAAGTAATGCATTTGATGAACAGCCTGAAAAGCTGATTGAATACCAGAATAACTGATTTGTCAGACACGTTATTTGATGAAAGATGACAATTTATTGACTAATGGTTGGTTTTATTAATCAGATCTCAAAGTCCTCAGTCAAGAAAAACTCCCCTGAGGCCAAATCCTGAAATCTTTAATTCAAACCACGGGTTGCTCCACACCAGAGTACACAGCTATTCACTGCAGTCAAGACGGTGCTATGCACCTGGTGGGAAATGCACAGGAGATGAATCTGTGCACTTGAGATTCTGATATTTTGACCTGAAGAATGCATTTCAATGGCCATTGTAAGTACACAACTTTTTCTCCCAAATATCTCCAGCATTCTCTTTCTATCCAACTGCAGATGTTTGTACAAAACATAGCTATTAAACTACATGAAAGCACTAATCTTGAAAAGAGTCATCATCATCAAACATTTCATCTTAAAAGTATAGATTCCACTGGCAGACAGGAACAGTTTAGACCAGGAAAGTGACACAGGACATAGTCATCCAGAACTATAACAGCTGTAGCTATAGTTGTCATCAAAACAATTTTTCATTTTATATATGCATTTGATCAACAATGCATTGCATTTACCACTGAAATAGACCACGCTTTTTATGTTCCTAGCCTTACTACTGACCTTTCCAGACAATCTCATATTAGTTCTGGTTACCTTTGCATGGTGGTCATGTAGACCCTGCAGCATCAAAGAGAAATATTTACTTCCTGTTGCTGATCTTCATTTGACGTGGTCAAGGAAAAGGGTATGAAGAGAATGTGTGCCCATATGAGCTCAGGAAGGTGGGAATGGGATGCTGGGAACAGAAATGCCAATGTAACATTCCATAAACTTGCAGAGCAGAAGATATTTCATTATTTATTTTGGCTTGTATTTTGCCACTACACCACTCCATCACTCATTCCATTTTAATGAACAGTGTTAACTTCGGGCAGACCTAAAGAAAATGTGTTGTATAAAAGCAGTAGGTGTTATCATGTGAAAATAAGACCAAATTAGAAATTATTCCAATAGCTGCCACTAATAATCAGAAGAAATCTTGCATTGATGTCTAAACCAGAAATAATATACTGTTTTACTGACTTACCTGTATCTAAACAGAATCTGAATATACTCTGAATGTATTTGCATACAGAGCTGAACTCTTCTTCACTCAAATTACTGCAGAGAAACAAGATTTATATTATTTGATTGCATATGTACAGTGGCACTTCAGATTCCTTGCTTCTGTCAGGACTGCACTTCTGTGCATGAATGACTCAGTTTAGCTGTACTGTATACTATTACTACAGAGTGATTTAGTGTTGCCAGAGAGGCATGCAAGAATATGCATCCTATGCAACTTGACGTTCACTGAGGATTACACTTGAGTTATTTCTTATGTGTCACTGCCTTTTCTCCCTGCCTAAACTTTACAACCACTGCGGGAGGTCAGCTGACGAAGCCAGAGTCAGAAAAGAGCTACTGATGCTAATTGCACTTGGGAAGAGCATTCTACACGAAACAATTCCTGCTATAAAAGACAGCATCAGACGAAAGAAATATCTGATTGGATGGAAATTAGGGAATATGAGCAAAAGAAGAGCCTAGCTGGAGATACTTTGATGATTTGATGGAATCTGGAAGCAGCCCCCCTAGTTTGAACAGTGTGACTAAATTGACCAGAATGAATGTAAATTCTACACGGGCTGTATTGCTAAACGCAGAGTCAAATGAGATTTCGGTGTTTCGGCTAAGATACCCTCTTTTCTCACATTTCCTGTCCTTTCCTCATTATTTTATCCTTTCTCCAGTTCTGTCTTTAAATTCTCTATGGCTTAGTAGGAGCATCCCAATAACACCTGTAACCTGGAAAAACCCAGGATGACTCACATGATGCATGCTCACAGGGACCCATCACCCCAGAGCTGGTGCCCTCCCTGGCCCCCTACAGCCCTACGCGACGAGATGTATGTAGCAAGGGCACTGAAGGAGCTATCTCCCATCCAGACCCATATCCGAACATCCGCCTAACCTCTGTCTTCCTGAACCCCTGGCTCCACATTGCCTTCCTGTTGTCATAGCATGGACCACAGGAGAGAGACGTTCCACCATGTATCATTTGCAAGCAGGCAAGAAAGCAGAGCTGTCAGTCTGAGAGTCTCTCTGCTCTTGTGCGCTGGTTGGTGTCTGTACTACCTGAGATAGGCTGAGGTGAGCACCAGGAATTGCAAGAAACTTCTGGCTCTCGTTACTTTTATTAGTCTTCCCACTCAGGAGGGCACCTGGTGCACACACCTGCACTGTGACTGGTGTAATTTTACATAGAAAAAAAAAAAAAAACACATTGAGATTAAAATAAGTTATAAGCCAGATTCACTGTAGGTGGTTATATGATAAAATGAACATGTAAGGATGATAGATTGTGTACAGCTATAGACAGACAAAGGTACCTCTAGTACAGTACAGAAAACTACCAGAACGTTTTTCATAGCTAAAAATGTCTGATATATGCCCTGCACTCTCTGGGGCTTCTGTGTAAATGCTGTGCCATTCAGACCATGGACTGAATTTCATTATTTATGTATTTGTGTTGTGTTTTCTTATTTTTATTGAGCTTGAATGAATCCTTTACCAAAAAAAACTGTGACATACTTTGACACTGAAAGCAGAGTAGATGAAAGGAACAGAAAAAAATATGACTATCGGGAAATAAGCCCAAGTAAAAAGCGTGGCTTTTCGAAGTCTGCAATCGTGACCAAAATTTTTACTGGAAATGAAGGCATGCCATTAATGTGATTCCTCATGACACTACAAAAGGAATCTTGCAATAGGACAATTCAGGTAAAGAAGCTAACTTCAGCACTCTTCAGGAAGAAGTAAAGCTGTGAAAACACAACTGCAGTGTAGAATTTGTTTATAAGCATTAAAATGTTTCCAGGTTTCAGAATGATTCAAAGGGGAAAAATAAAAAGTAAAATAATTAGCCCACAAAACTGTGGACATAAGAAACTTTGAATATTATCAAATTTAAAAGTGTCTGGGGTTTAATGCTAAATATAGACCAAAATGTTCATGAGAAACTATTGGCATTACCAATGTTTTTCCGTTTCAATAAATCCTTGTGTAATATATTTTAATCATAAAGAAGAGATTAAAATCATTATGTGGGTTGTCTTGTTTACCAATACTTTGGAAACCAAAACATTGTAACGAGTATATCTTACATTAGAATGCTAATTAAAAATAGCATGAGCATGTATTGCCAAGAAAATTTTGAAAGAAAATTTGAGCTCTTTTCCATGGGTTCATGGGAACATCTTTGAAATTTTTAAAGATTTTGCTGAAATATTTTGATTTCTGTTAATAACACCACAATTATGGGGAAAAAAGCATTAAGAATGAATGATTCACTGGACTCGTCCTGTTGTAATGAACCATCACATTCTGAGTATTTTTTGCTGTGCAGCATAGCAGCCTGACATCTGTGTGTTTTAAAACAAGTACTTGGATACTATGTAAGGTATGTTTTAACGGACACATTATTTTATTACCTTGTATTGGAGCATTACCACACAAGGGGCTGTCTTGGAAAGAACCTGGTCATTGCTCATGAAGTCTCAGAGGAGTCAACAGAACTTTTAGGCTTCTTAACATGCACCCTGTGTGCAGCTTATCCAGCACATGGTGAGAAACAGGCCATGATCACCTCAAGTTGGTCACTGTCATTGTTTTCGCAGTGATGGTCTGATCACGACATCTGCTCAATAAAAGACTGGCCAGCGAACGGTGATGCTGAGCTCCTGCTTCATTGCCATGACTATTATCTTGGGCCCAAAGAAAAATCTCCATCCTCTCCCATGTGCAGAACAAGAATAACACCTAACTTCTCATAATTTAAGGAGAATCACAGTGCTCAGGTTTTTGCTTTGTATAATCAGGGAGGAAGCTGCTCCCGACCATTTGCCCTTTCACACTGGCAAGCCCTCCCTGGTCCGTCTGCTCTTAGCAAGTTTGTACTCGCTGATCCTGGACCAACCCTCCCCAGAACATGGTTTTCAGAGCACTGTGTGCTTTGGGTGACATTTTCAGAAGCACAAGAACAGCTTTTGTGTTGGGCTGTGTACATATCTGGAGGTCAACACCGAACACAGCAAAGCGGTATGCCTCCCTGAATAGACAAGCCCCGAGCCCCCTTATCAAATAAAGAGATTTTGGCTCTGAAGTGCCTAAGTCACTTTTGAAAAAAAAATATGATCAGGTGCTTTTGTAAAATGTAACTTGTTTGACCACTTGGCTCCTGAAGGAGATCAGCTGTTCATGTACGCAGAAACTTTGACAGACTCAGTAGCACTTGGAAAGCGCACGTTTAGCCAGCTGCCTCCTTCCTTCTGTATTTAAAGTGCAATTTCCTACAGGAGAGGGGAAAGATTAGGAGTCTGCATCTCACTTCGTTTACCCTCCGATACAGAAACACAAGGCGATATTTTGAGAAGCGGCATGAAAAAAATCCATCACAAAAGATAAAAGACTATCGTTTCAAAAATGCCCGTTTCCTCAGAGAGAGGGGCTTTGTGATGGAAGCTCTCTGTTGTTGAGAAGAAAGCACACGCATATATGTAAACATATCCCACATAGTCTGTGACGCACTGCTTCCCTTCTAAACATAGAGCGTGTTATCGGCACCACCGTACATAGCAGCAGCTGAGTGGCTGCTCAACACCATGTTTATCTAGTGGCCCATAATAGCCAGAGCGACCGACCACAATAGACAGTGAGATGTGTAAGTATGTTCTGAGCTAGTACAAGTCCTTTTTTCTCCTCTCCAAATGGGGAAAGGAGGGGGTGAGGGCATTACACAAGACAGATCACACGGCTGTCCAGCAGCCACTGAACCATAGCATAAAGGCCTTGTTTAGATAAATAATGACTCCTTTACTTTATTCTTAGAAGTGGAAGTCTCTAGAGCTGAAACATAATGTCCCACAACTGCTTCTGGCATCTGTTTTTCAGGGCAAGGATTGGGCCATTTATAAGGGGATCCATTTTCACAAAGGTCTGCTCTGTTGTAGAGAGAATTCATCTCTTCCCATCAATAGATCCCATCCACTTACAAAGGGCAGCAAGGGATGAGCTAAGAGTTTCAACACACTGTTTTGGAAATGAACTAGGCAATCAAATCTTGTTTTCCTCAGGCCTCTTCTGAACATCCTACAAAGTGTCCCAGGAAGAGTGTACTAAGCAAACAAAAAAAAAAACTATCATCAGCTGAAAAATTTGGATTGTAAGATATTTCCTCCTTCGTTGGTTTTTTTTTTTTTTTTTTTAACTTTATGACTGAGAACTCAGTATAATTTAACCTCATAATTTGCTGAATTCTGGAAATTAGAGTAAGGAAGCTGACATACTTCCCATATACATGCAAAGGCTTAGGATTTCCTTATAAACTGAGTATCTGAAGGCATATGATTCACAGAAGACCTCGCTACTCATAAGACAACCACGACAGCCTGAAAGGAGGTATTTTCTCTCATCTCGGGAAGTGAATACAAGAAGGAAAGAGTAAAGTAAATAGCAATAGTTTACTTCTGAATCCTATCTCAGTTTCTGCTGAGAAACTGCTTTGGAAAAGCACCTGCACTATGCATAGTTCATTCGTCAAATTATTCCTTTTCCCTAGTTGTGACTTATTAGTAAATGGCTCATGAACTCTATTAATCTATTACATATTTGACATTCATTTCTGTTCAAGAAGCACCTTAGTCTGTTGTGAGTTCATGACCTGATCATGACAGGTTTCACTAGTCATTTCAGAGGGCGTGCAAGTGTTGCATCCATCCCAGAAACACCTAACTTGGGCTTCACAACCATGAAAAGCTCACTCCGTTGTTTGACACACAGAAGGTCTCTCCACTGGCAAGGAGACACAAACACACCTGCAGCAGATGTCAGGCAGGAAGAGTGAGTGAAAGGGGACGGAGAGGCAGGGAGAGCCTCCTTGAGAGGTTACAGCCAAGTGACAGGTTGCTGTCTGGAGGAGTCTTTTGGGAGGAGAAGAAGCCTGGGAGGCATGACTGAAAGCCTGGATATGTGGGGATATGTCCAAACGAAGAAACGAGGGTCAGGTAGGATGACCTATTTTGAGCGTCTGGCTTTATTGCACTTCTGGGAACTTTATTACTGCAGAAAGGATGGAGACAAAGAGTGCTTTAATTGACAGGCTAACACTGACGGGCTGCGATATTCAGGGGAGACCTCTGCCTGGGCAGGAGAGGGAGCAAATCTTTAAACTGCATGCACGAGTGCTTCTGAATTTTTTGCCTTGCTTTTCATCCTTATAATGCTGTAAATTTTAGAATGAACTTTAAAGGGTAACCAGTAGGCATTACTTGATATACCTGCTTCACGGGTAGTTTAACTAAGGCTCAGGAAAGCAAAGGGGTTTACTCCTTTTGTGAGAGGAAAGACTGGCAAGAGCATAACAAAGTGAAGGGCATTTGGGAATGCTATTTCAAGTATTCTAGAAGCAAAACCACATAGTGACACCAAGCCATTCAGGAAGCTATAATTATCTACTCTGTTTTGGAGAATACTTGTGACAAACCAGTCAGTGTTGCAAGTGGTGGCCTCAGATAAGAAAAGGAGTCTGTAAAATTCAAGCTTCAGCAGAAAACTAAGGATGAGTCACAACCAGGGTTAAAACTGAAACAAAAGCCCACATTGCATTAAGATCCTTCATTAAGATAAACACCCAAGATACACACACACAATCCCTATTGCCTCCTACCAGGAACAGTTCAGTCTTTTCCTGATGATTTTATATACCCACCCTCTGGGGATACAGCTGACTGCTAGCAATTACCCTTGATACACCAGCAGGTATTTCCTGAGGGGAAATGACAATCCTAATAGCTAGTGGCTGGTAAGCCTCCAGCTGACTGAGCCAGTTTTAACTCCTGACAAACTGGGCCCTGTCCACTCACCTTGTCACAAGTACTTTAGTGCCTTCTTTGGAGAGAACTCAATGTTCCTAGAAACTTTTTAGAGGGCTTTTATGGATGCAAAACTTCGCATCTCTCATTTCCATCTGCTTCTGGTTGCCAGGCTCTAGAGCAGAAATCTGGAACGGGTTACAGCGTGGCTCAGGCTCCCCTGGTGACCTCCACGACTGAGAGAACATAAAGATGTGAAGGTCTCTAAGGATGTAGCGTCACAACTGGTGAGGGGCAAGACTTTCCGTGAGAGAGCAAGTAACAGAATCCACAAACCTTCCCAGGGCAGCATTTTCAAAGGCAGGTAAAACTCTGCCTGTGCCACCCTCAGGTGCACCTAGCTGCCCTGCTGCCAGCTCTGCCGTGTCCTCCTGACACGGCCTCCTCAGCACATGCTGTACACCTCAGCACCCTGCCATGCCCAGGAGCCACCAGGTAAGCTAAGGCTGGCCATCCTGTGTAACTTCTCTCCCTGGACCCACCAGCAAGGGGCTGGTCCCATCTGAACTGGCGTTCCCAGTGAAATCCAAGTTCAGCCCCTCACCCAGGAATTTAAATGACACCATTGGTGCTCAGTGAGCTAATTATCCCCACTTGCAAACTTGACTCAATGCCAGCAAGATTTTATTAAAAAGAAGGGAAAATTCCTAACCAAGGAAAACAACCAGCTAATAGGCACTGCCTAAGCCGTAAAGTACAACTGTCTCACAGCCTTCTTTGGCAAAGCTTATGCCAGACAGTTGCTTCCTCCTTCCTGCAGTAACATCTCCTCCCCATTTTGAGACTGTCGTTTTCCCACATAAAAAAGGTCAGTTCAAGCTACTTCTACTCTTCTGTCTTCCTCTTTCCCACCGGCTCTCTGCTAGCTGTGTCAGTTAACTGCTGCAGTTTCTGTTATTTCACCTCTTAATAAAATATGGGTAGCGTTAAGAGAAATACCAGTCTTCTTGCATACGTGAGACTCTTAAACAGGTTCTCCTATTTCACAACTTAGCAGGAGCCACTCTAATAGTCTTTTCACCTCTAACTTTCACATATTTACACAAGAAACCATTGCCTTACTTTAGCGTCGTTACTCACCCTAGGAATATTAAACCGTAAGTGGCTAATACCCACTTTCTGACACTGTTCCTAAAACAAACTCTTCTCCAGTCCATGACATGCCTTTCCTTTTCTCAGAAGTGGGTCTCAGGCACAACAAATGACATACGTAAAGCAGCCGTTTCTCAGGCCAGCCCATTGGATCCTATCTGTTCTCCTTGGCAGATGCTGGCAGGAAGCCTCTCTTCTGGGAGCAGATTCCTGGTGGGAGGGAGAGTTACTGGAGTGCATTGCTTTAAATTTAGACTTTCGCTTCCACTTTTTCACAGAGATCATCTGTGAAATAGTTGGGTACAAGAGACCCCTCATCTAGCAGTGTATGGATAAATCCCACTGAGTTCAATAAGACTTTTGCTTCTCAGGCACTTTGGCACTTCTGGAAATTCCACTGCTAAACCTCTCAGGATGAACATGAACCTAAAGAGCCTCTCATCATGTCAAACCCCGGATGACTTTGGCACCGGTCCGTATCAGCTTTAGGGTTTAAAAAAATTAAATCCAGCTAATAAAGATTTTAGAAAGAAAAACAAACCTCCTCCATTTTGTCCTCAATTGAAGAGATAAACAAAACCATAAGTCTCTTACTCAAATATTTTCCCTCCTAATGACATACATACATGCATATATATGTGTATATATAATGCATACATACATGCATATATAATGTGTGTATATATATAGGAAGCATGAATGAAACAAACCAAATCCATATCACCTAAAGATTTTGAAAATTCAAATCCGGATAGGTGTAGTATGCAAGTCTAAGGCACCATATATATGGCTTTTGTAGTTATTATTAGTTAGTAATAGCAGAATAAAATATTTAACAATAACCAGGAATTAACAATATTTTGTTGGCTTTTGCTTTTTACTGTAAATCAACTTCAGTCTGCTGTGAGCTGGCTTTGTTTACTTAAAAATGTTTCTGAATTCTTTGTTAGCAACAAGTGTTCTAATGTTATTGCCAAATTTTTGCCAGATTGAAAATGTGCATAGCTTATTTTCCTTTTAAGACTGCACAAGAACAGTATGTTTCAGGCCTCAGTTTGCAACTCCTGCAAGTTCTCACTGATTACTTTTTTAAAAGACTGTTGTGCCTACATAGCCAAAGCACAGATCGTGACCCTACTGTGCAAAATTTCACTCGTTTGCACAACTTCCTCAATAGGTGCTTCTGAATAAACTGTACTATATGAGTGCCTCCAATGCACAATTTAGAAATGCAGCTCTAATAAAGATATAGACGCATACCAGAGTTTCCAAATATTTGCTCAAAAGGGAGCCAGAGAAGCAAAGTCTACACCTAGAAAGTGCAATGCATTATACCATTATGCATCCTTTTTTGGGAAAAGACTACCAAATATTAGAAAAAAAACAGTCTTCAATGGACTGCACGACTTGAATGCACTGTAGGATTTCTACATGGCGCAAACTGCCAGTGTTTGCGTGTCAGTGTCCGAAGTACAGTCCAGCTCTCCGAATCTCACAAGCCAGAGCACAGAGGTGACCTACGGGAGTGCATGACAGAAAATGAAACCAGAGAAGTGGCTGAGGCCAGTAGGCAAAGCTGTGGCCGCTTCTTGGTTTGCTTATTTTTTAATTGAGGGAATATAGATAGGGAAAGGCATGTGACTTTGGAGAAAGTGGGATGAAGACCAAAGCACACCAGCTGTCAGCCAACAAAAAAGGAGAGACATAGTTTTGTGCACCGAGTAAAATGTGAGCTGCTGCCCTTCCCCCACCGCTCCTTTCCATCCTCTTCCTTCCCAGATCAGCAACCCACGCCGGTCACTCTCCTTGGGCCATTTCTTGCTGAAGAGGAGATTCCTGTGTCTCGGCAGGATTTTGCAGAGGACGATTTCAGTTTCCAAATGATATCTCCACGCTCCCTGGCCTGGCTTGACAGCAGTGCAGAACTGTTCCCTGGCCACCCAGGGAGAGTTTGCCTCCGAGCTTTTGGGCAATTGCTTTTTTACTCCCTTCTTGCAGCCTTAACCCAGTATTGCACTGGCAAGCACAGAGCCAGTCTAATATTTTTTGTAAAGATCTGTGCAAAGGTTGTGGGATGCACACCATGCTTAACAGATTGATTTAACATGAAATATTTACAGGATATTTAGATTACACTCAGCTTAATGTCTGGAAGTAGACCCCAGCTGTTTTTTTCTGCAAGTGCCAGCAATCATTCCTCATTGGTCTCCAAGAGTAATTTGGAGAGAAAAAAAAAAAAAAAAAGGAGGGGTAAGGCATTTATTATGAGAACTGCAACGAAAACTAGAATCTCTGCACTTTTCTGTTTTCATTAAAGTCTTCCTGATCTTAACTCCTGACCAGATTCGTATCATCCTCTCCAAACACCTGCACTGAAGTAAACCTCTCTGGACTATTGTAGTGGCACTATACACTTTCTGAAAAATGTTTCCTTATAGATGTCAGTCTGTAGTACCCATGTGATATGTGTTACTCAGCCTTTTAGATGAAGCTGAGCAGAAATAAGGGGATACTTTTACAGAGGGGAGGAATTGCACTCTCGGGAAAAAGCAGCTGATGTCTGACTATGGTAATTCAAACATTGTTCTGGTGTTTTGGGCAACCGTCTATCAAAACACATCTAACATATACCATAATTAGAAACAAGGCAATGAGACAGAGAAGGTAATACTTAATGAAAAAAAATATGTAATGAAGATTGGTCTCTGGAGAGAGAAGCAACGGATTTTGAAATAATCTGTGTTTATGTACATAGAAAGCAAAAGAATTAAAAACACAATTACTGGGTACAGAAAGGACAGCAGAAAGAGTAAATACCAAAATGTCTCTAAGAAACAGGCATGGTTAGAAGGGGGAGAGTGGCTAATGTCCACATATAGTTGTCATTTAGCGGTGAGTGCCAGTAATACAAATCTACTACAATGGTCAGGCAACCAAATGAGTATAACTTGTATAGAGAGAGAAGATATAAAAAGGAAAAAGAAGCATGGTCTGCTTTTGTTGTAAACCCATGATATTAGATAAATTGTGGAAGGGAAGGAGAAATTCTTAAGAGACTGAGAGCAAAGATTTGAGAGAAAGCTCAGTAAAATGAATTAAAAGCAAAAATAGACACAAATGTAAAATGAAGTCTACACAGTTATTCCTTGAAGAGAAAGGGATTACCGTCACCAGAATTCCACAACTACTTTCAACTTTATCCCTCTCTGTGGGGCTAGAGTTATTAAGCTGCAGTGCATTTCTTAATGACTGAATCATATTCTAAAGTTCAGAAATACAACATAGCACAGGAAATATTTATTCCTCCAACAGCCTAAGGTTCATTGCCTCTTAGTGAAGACTTTCTATGTCAAATGACACCTTTCAAATCTCCTTCTTAATGAAATGCAAAAAGAGCAAAAGGGAAGCAAAAAAGAATGTACTTTTTCTCAGACTTGTTTAAAGTTGCTCATCTTTTGTGTTCGAGTTTTAAATATTAAAAAAAAACAAAAAAAGAAAATCATACTGGGACAGAAACTACACCAGTAGAGTCACAGAGTCACAGAGTCACAGAATTATCAGAGTTGGAAGGGACCTCTAGAGATTATCTAGTCCAACTCCCCTGCTACAGCAGGATTGCCCAGAGCACATTACTCAGGACTGAATCCAGGCGGGTCTTGAAGACCTCCAGAGAAGGGGACTCCACAACCTCCCTGGGCAGCCTGTGCCAGTGCTCTGGCACCCTCACCGTAAAGAAGTGTTTCCGTGTATTTGAATGGAACTTCCTGTGTTCTAACTTGTGCCCATTGCCCCTCGTCCTGTTACTTGGAACCATTGAAAAGAGCCTGGCTCCATCCTCCTTCAACCCACCCTTTAGATACTTGTACGCCAAGAATTCAAGAATTGTAGAATTCAAGGCAAGACTCCTTTCAGAAAGTTATGAACATCTTATAATAGTGGGGAGGAAATAATAGCAAGAATTAAAATTTTAACTACTGAGTGCTGTGGCTGAAATAATAAAGATTTGAATATCGTAAATACAGGCTGAACAGCATGCAGAAGTAGTAGCTGCTTCTAGACATGGCAAAAGATAATAACCTCCCAAGACACATGGGAAAACAAAGACCAATAGAGAAGCCATGCTGAATTTAACCTTGATTTGAACAGAGCCTGGCTCTGACATGGGAGATTGTTAAGACAAAAGCTCTGCTACCACCTGCCCCCCAGGATGGGAAATCTCATTTGTTTCTGCCCAAGCATAAGTCAGGACAAGGATTCCTAACCAGTTCACAGTTAAAGGCTTTAGGCTGCCTCTGAGAAGTGGTTCCAGATTGGTTCCTTCCTCCCCGCCCCCAGAGAATGCTCATGTGATGAGGTAACTTCATCCTTCACTTGTTTTCTTCAGTGCAGGGAAAACATCAGTTGCTCAGACAGAAAATGTTCTCTCCCTCTTTTTTTATCCTTCTCTTTTTTCTTTTTTTCTTTCCTTTTTTTCTTATTCTTTTTTGTTGTTGTTGTCTTTTGCTGACTGACATTAAACAAACTTCTGATTCCCACGATCCATCACACGTCCAAAACTGCAGGGAATATCCAGATCATTTCCACAATATAAAAATAATTTATTTTCATAGGATCTACTATCAAGGAAAAAAAGACTAAGAAATCTAGAAACGGCAATATGAGGACCCTAGGGAGAGGCAGAGCTTTTGGCTCAAATTGAAGAGAATGATCCATAGATCACACACTTGTATCCAGGCTTTGTCCCTTCCCGGCAGTCATCGTAGCTACAATCACCCAGGAATTTCAATAACCCATTCCACAGCACCAGGTTCTACAAAGCCTCTAGAGTTCGGAATGCATTCAGGAATGAAGACATGGAATAATTAAAGGGGAAAAATGTGTCACTTCCTCTGCACCAGAACAGAAGAGGTGATTAATTACCAAGGAGAGTTTTACAAAGTAGAGCAGCACAAAGCCATATCCAGCAACCCCATCTTTCCTTGTGAGAAATAGTTGAATCTTCTAAACATTTTTCAAGTCATCACGTTCCTTTTTCCATCGTTGTCTTCTACTAATATCTTTATCTTCAGGTTCATTGTTCTTTTCCTGTTCATTGTTCAAATGCTCTTGCTTCTCTTTTTTTAATGTGTAACCTCCCTTCCTGCAACAGCTATCAGTGATTTTCATCCCTTAGCAGGTTGAAGCTCTGAGGAGATAGTTTAAATGATATTTCCTTTTAGAAGAAGTAAAAGGTTGAGAACTCAATGATATTGTGATTGACAAATCATTTCAAATGAAAATAACAGTGCACCCAGAGCTTTTTGTAATGCTTAACTGAACCAGAACCAAGCTTTCACTGTTGAAATTGTGCAGGGAGTAATTTCTCCTTTATATGTGTTCACATTTCCTCTTAACATGCTTAGTGAAACAAGTCAAATGTTCCAAAATAGGAACATCTCCAGTCGGGGGCTGGGCCTTTCCCAGAAACAGGTGTAAAATATAGCAGAATTCTCATGAAAGACTCTTGAATTCTTCTCAGGATATTTGTAGCTTTCTGTCTAAAGACCCGATAGTGGATACATTTCAATTGTAAATCCAGGCTTTTCATGAGATAATTCAGTACACCAAATTGGTTTAAGTCCACCCACAAACAAACCAGAATTCTCCTTATTCTCCTCAATTTGTAAATCTCACCAGTTGTTAAGGATGATGAATTGACATGATGCTTCATAAAGCAAATCAGAAATTTTACACATGAGATGTCAGATCAGAGAGAACCACAACGCAATGTTATCACAGCTACACCTGAGATGTAATAGACACATACAATGTGGTTTAAAAAAAAAAAAGAGAACCTCTGGGACAAAAGCAGTGATAGAACTAATGCATGAAATCACATACAACCTTTTATTCTATTTATGTAAGGATATTTGTACTAAGTAAATAATTTGGTACACCGAGAAAATAAATCAGTCACAGCGCCCACTTTTTTTAATTTACTTAATCGATATACAATACAAAAGGAAAAGTTCTAATGCAATTATGTATGCAGTTAGTATACCTGCCGTAAGGTGTACTATATTGTAATATATTAATATAGTGAAAAAGCCAGAACATAATGAGTAAACAACATTCAGGTGGTTGTATTAAGTGTCCTGATCCACCATATTTCCTGTTCCCTCTGCTAAGTAAATGTATGCTCTGACTGCTGAAATTTCACATAGTCTTAAAAAACAATGGAAGCACAAGCGGTTATTACAGTTGTAAGGGTGAATTTTAGAGCAAGGAAGTTCATAGAAATGGAAAGAATCACCATTCAAATAGTCAATAAGGATCTGAGCAACTCAGATTCTTAGCATAAATATGATTATATTGGAATGTGGTTAATTTTTTATGTGGGGAGGCCATCTCATTTAATTCAATCTTGCAGTCTTTAGATGGCTTTTCTACATTTAGAAAGGAGCACCCAATGTTGGTATTTTCTACAATTTAGAAAATCACTCTGTTTTGAATACAATGTAGGCATTTCCATCAGGAATATCCCAGATTCCTGGGCCAAACCAAAAACCAGAACACTTGCATTTAAAAGCTAACAAAGGAAGCAGAAGGCATTGTTTCTCCAGTTACATACTAAAGCGCACAGAGCTAGATGGGGAGCGTGTGCCTACGTATGTGTATCTGTCACTGACACATTTCAATCAAGGAAGCAGTAAACTTGTCCCATGTGTTTTCTCTGTTAATTGGTTTCTTCTATAGTTCAGATTCCAGAGGATGCTGGAAGCCCCCACTAAAGATGTGGTATGTCGGAAGACTCACCAAAACAAGTCTTTTTTTTAAATGTTTCTTTCAGCAACTTGTGAAATTCCTCACCTTCATCTGTCATTCCCCAGGGAGCAGACTCTGAGGAAGTGGACGGCACCAACTAACCGGCTGCTTTGAAATTACAGACCATTTGACTGAGAAAACTTGAAAGATGTAATCTATTTTTCTACTGACCTTGCGGTTCCCCCATATGAGCCTACCACCATCATATCTGCAGTTACGGATTTTGGCTGCCACTTCCTCCTATATTTTTAACAGATGGGTTCATTCGTTAGTACGCTTTTTCTCATGCCTGCATTTAATTTTCCTTTTCTCCCATCCTCAGAGCACCAACTTCAAATGCAACGTTTCCTCTCTGGGAACCGTGTCACCCTCCCCAGCCCCATGGAGGCTGAGAAGCCTCAGACTTTGTTCTGTCACCATGAGGAGCGCACTGCATGTTGGCCGCTCCCCACCAGGAAAGAGCTTTCTGTGAAAAACAGAAAATCCTTTCTGGGGAAAGTGGCAATAAGTACCCAAAATTTTGGGGTTATATTCCCAAAAGTATTGGTTGTTATTCAGCGTTTAAATTTCTTGCCAATTGATTGACAAATCGAATGCACCTCACTGAATAGGAGGTCCGCTTTAACATTAAAAGTATGGGATTTTACATGCAGGTGGAAAAACAACAAATATTTAGGGTAGTAAAACCTTCATTAACTAAGGACTTTCAGGAGAGTCACAGAAGTAAAACTTAGGCAGCTATTAGCAATCTGATACGATGCTGTTTATTTAGGTCAAGTCTTCAGAGTGTCTGTTAGCTCTGTAATGATTTGTTAATATCTGTAATTTTCCTTAAGGCTAAACAAATGTGGAAGCCATCTTGTTTTCCACATCATTGGACCTAGCATGCTCCAGCAGATTACCATGGCAACCAGAGCAAGTGTGCCTGGTGTGAAGACAATGGTGTAGGCCTCATTTCCTAAAAGCATGTTCCTACTGAGCTTGAATCACCAATTAAAAGACTTTTCTGTCCTCCAGGGTTTCGGAGATGCAAATAAGAGTTGTGAAGCCTGGCTGGTCAGCTGCTTTACCTGAGCTAGTCACTCTTACTGATTGCCTAAATATAGAGAAAAATCCAGCAAACGGGGAAGGAGGTGCTTCTGGAATTTCATAAAGGACTGGATTAATTCTCAAAAAAAAACCAAAAAACAAACAAAAAAAAAAAAAAACAACCAAAACCCAAGGTTGCTTTGAAGAGTGGTCTGAGATAATTCTTGTTGTGATTTTTGATTACTGAGTAAACAGCTTGAACAAGGAGCTGTTCTTCAAGCCTTGGAAGACGTTCACAGTGCATCTTCTGCAGCATCAACAATAACATGTTTTGTCATCAGCCCTCTGTTAGTGCGTTTGAGTCACACACATTTGGTATAAGTGAGGATTAATTATAGATCTAATAAAAAAAAAGACGTGAGACTGTGGGATGACTGTTCCAATGTGGCTTTTAGGCATAATTCTTCTTATAAATGCCTTACTGTGGGGTATTTCTGTTTAAAAAAATAAAAATCAGCTGCTCACAAGTTGCCTTTATTAAAACAGAACTAAATTTTGTAAAGAAAGGTAACCTTTATACTACCATCAATTAATGAATCGTCTCACCAAGATATCAATACGCTCCACACAAAATTGTGGCTACAGCTGACTCGAACCAAAAATGATCTGTAATGATTTTTGCTATTTTGTTATACTGAACCTGGTTTAGAGGAGATGCTAGAGGAAATTGAGAATGTGATAGGACTGCAAGTACTAACGATAAAGTATCATTTTGCTCAAATAAAATAATTGATTTAGTAGGTGGTCATTGTCAAAATATAGATTAAGCACTGAATGAAACAGAAAGAGATACTGCAAGTTAGTCTCAGTTTAAGGTTTGTTTTCACTCACTTATAGTTGTTCAGATTCATGTAAATGTCTCTTATTGGAGGACATCCATCACAAAACTCAAAAAGCCTTCGAACTCTTCAGACATGTGGCCAGAACAGCCATCAGAGACAGAAAACTAAGAAAAAAAATAATCTATATATAATGTTTATCCTGTTTGGATAATCCCTGACCACATAGTGGTTTTCAGTCATGAGCTCCTGAACAGCAGTAGACCCTAAAGCACCCTTGTATTATTCTGTTCCCACTCAGCAAAGCATCTAGCATTAAGTTTATTTAGTACGTGCAGGGCATGCCCTCATATGTGAGACCAGCATAAGACATAGGGTGAATTAGGCTTAACATACTGACCTACATTTTGTACTATGCTCCAAATGAAGGACACACAGGAGAAGGGTCGATCTGTGTACAGCATGAAGTCCGTGTCTCTTCATTTTAAGATAGAGATAGGTCCCTGTTGAATTTTTCCAAACCTATCTTCTATTGATTTACATGAGAATCTCAGGTGCTTTTGAGTCCTATTTAAATACCTAAACATTTTACTGACTTCCTTCCATATCACAGTAAGTATACTCAGAACCCTAATACAGAAAAATAGCTGCTTCTAAACTAGAAACATTAACACCCACCCTATTACTCTCCCTAGACCATCACTAAAAATATATTTCTGACCTCTCCATCGAATGAAAGTGACTCCCTGTTATTGAACTTAACTAGCCAAATACATTCTGTTTAAGACTTATCTTGGAGATAAACTCAATAACTGCCTGCCTTGGACAATCAACAGCAAATTGTGGCTATGGTTTTGGCTCACTAACTAATCAGGATTTCCTCTGACAGTTTCCTAGACACAGTGCTGTCCAATTTGACAGAGCCCATTAGTTTCCAACTCTTGAGAAAAACAAAGTGTTGCTATAAAAAAATTGTTGAAAGGGCCAAATAAAAATTCAATTTGCATGTGCTTTTGCATGCTGGAACTGCTAAGAAGACTTCTTGCCTTAAAGAAAAATGCCAAATTTTAAGAATTACTTTAAAAGACTACATTTTAAAGTGGATATAAACAATATGGGAAATATATAGCACCGTATAAAAATGATCAATTCTCACTTGTAATACTGAGCTCAGTTGTGGTTGACTCCCTCTCAAGAAAGATAAAGCAGAGATTGATGAAGTCCAGAGTAGAGGTAGAAGTAAGGTAGGATTTATATTGGATGAGAGATTAACCCAGACAGGACAAGACTAACAGGAGACTTGATGGAGGTGTACAAAATTGCTATTGGTATAGTAATAAACTGATCAATCTCTCCTTTTATTAAACTTGTCCCATCATATAACAACATAGGGTTGCAAATTAAAAGGCAATAAATTCCAATTAGAAAGAGAAGTATTTACTTACGAGAGACATACTACTTCACAAGGTCATTAAGTGAAATACTATGGATACAGTTTAAAAAGAAGGCTGATGTTACAACCATTAATACCTTCTGTAGACATGAAAGTCATCATAAATGAGTATTAAATCTTATGTCATGGGGTATATAGAAAATGCGATTTTTCCTTATATAGTTCTACTCGCCTACTGGCTTGGTTCACTGACAAGGATTTTGCCTCCCTCTGTAGCATCTACTGTCAGCTGCTGCCAGCTTATTCTTTATAGGTTTTAATTTTGTTTCACTGCCCACTGGTTGTAATTATCTCAGATGCATGAAAATAGCATTTTATCAACTGATTTTTATCCTTTTCCATTTGGCAAACATCGGTTTCTTGTGTGTGTTTTGAGCCAAGCTGAAATCAACACATCTGTTTCAGTTTAATATCTTCAGTTTATATAACAAGACCCATGCAGTAATATGATGTCTTTACAGTGGTGTTTCCCAACCAGTGAAATAAGGCCAAAACACCTATAGCACTTCAGAATTTTACTGATTACAGGTAATCAAGGCCCTGATTATATATTTCTGCTAAAAGTCACCTTTAGTCATGCCAAATAATTTTTTCTTTTTTGCCAGCTTTATCAATTGCTCAGGAAATAGTGTGCTTAGTTAATTATTACCTTGGAGTCAGCAGATGGGGAACAAATAATCTCAGTTCAAGAACTGCAGAAGTAATGGGCATTGTTTTGTTTTACAAATTCCCAGCGATGCAGTATGCAACTTAAATAACAAGGATTGGGTAGTGCTTTTGGCATCCTGTGATACCATGAATAGCTGCCGGTGAAACCAAGAATCCTTCAAGTGACATCCATTTGCAAACCTGCCTGAAGACACAAGGGTCGAATTTGCTTTGAAGAGATGCAACAAAGCACAAAATTCCAGTCTGCTTCCAAATAACTAGCCCTTAGTGATAAGGGTCTTTGGATCCAAATACAAATTGTCATCAGTTTTCAGATGTTTGATCTGTAGCTTGAAGTTGAATCTGTACTACAGTAAATAATTAAAAAACAAACCCTGTAGGAGTTAGACTCATGGCAGCTTTTGCTCAAATGATAGTATCCCTATGTCAGGACCCCAAGGGCATCCATAGGTCTTGCCCTTATGGAGCCTGCCACTATCACCACTCTGGTCCTGTTCAGACCCTGTGGGACGGTGCCTAGATGAACAGCACCCTCCCTGTGTGGAGGTTGCTCTTGGCTTCTGGCTTGTCCTTCCTCATGAACCAAACCTGCTCTTGCTGTTCCCTGACACATTAGGTATTTATTTCTAAAAATTTCAACATGGAGTTTATTATAACTGATTTTCACCTGAGCAGATGATTTCTCTAACTTTCAGCTCTGTGTATTTTTTCTGAGCCCAAACACCCATCTGGGGTCTTCCAGCATGGTTCTTTTCTAGTGATAACAATTCTGTGCACCAGTTTGTGCTATTCTAAGTAGTTGCGTCCACCAACAGAAAGCATTTCCGATGGTGCTAAGGAGTTCAAAAATAGCCCCACAGTTAATTTCCAAATAGAATTTAAAAGTACAGCAGTTTTCCACAACCGTCCCCAAGGGACTGTTTCTGAAAATCATTAATCATTTTCAGTTGACTCCTGCGACTGTGATGGGCAGCACACACAACAAAGTGAGAGCCCCTTCACTTACATTAGGTTCTTTACTCTTTACTCTGGATTTGGTCCTTTCTGTAGCTCCAGAGGAGTTTAAATTACCTGGTCATCAAGCTATTGACTGGATATTGACTTCTACTCATCCTGCAGAACCTGTCTCACTGTCAAGAAAAAAACTTCAAAACTCATTGGCTGGAGAGAAAATACAGAAAACAAAGCATTTATTCTACAACTTAGCAACAGGAGATTTTAATCAAGAAGTCCTGGCTTTTAGACCATTCTTCAAGAACAGTTTATGAATTCTATCAAGTAACTGCTTAATGCAAAATACACAAACAATATTTGAAAATAGGACCAGTTTCCCCCTTCTGTCTCAGAACTCACACTGAAAAAGCTCTTCTAATGATACATATGCTGGATCACAACCCAGCTAATTTGTTTAGCTGCTTTGGCTCTGCTGGATTTCTGTCAGAGAAGTATTAATCTTTCATTGTGGTCACACCACAAAGATGGTTCAGCTATGACTTAGGGGGATTCATGGCAATGCTAAGTTATCTACATTTATTTAATGACAATTATAGTCTCAGAGCTTGCTCAGAGACAAAAGGCCACCTCACTGTGACTAAAGGTCCTTAAATTCATCAGCCTCAGGTCAACATCTCAGTTGTCCACAGAAGCGATCAAGAATAATTCTGGTCTTAGGTGTGCAATGACTAAAGAAAAAACTTAAAACCCACTGTTTCTAAATTCCTTGAGTTTTCTTGCTAGACTTAGTTGTAACTCAGAGGTTGTTCTTCACTCAGATATTATGAGCTGTGTTCAGTCCGCATAACTTCAGCTGTACCTTTTTCAGTCCTATATTAGGAGCTTGAAGTTCAAAGGATCCTGAGTCAACAGGATGTAGCCTTCTATTTCACCAGAACACTTTGGACAATATTATCCTTTCATATTCAATACAAAGATGGCATTTTTCCGTAGTCCTCTTTCAAAGTAATGGATTTCCAGAGCTAATGCTTTGAACTATAGCAAATTTGGGAGCTATTCAATACTCTCTTCTTAGTGAATCCTGCATTTCCCCCTTTTACCACATTTCTCGTTCTCTACTGAAGCAGCAAGTACTGTTCTCATGTTTTAGAATTGTGAGAGGTAAAATTGGGCAATAAACCCTTACATGCTGATATCTTATGTTTTAGCAGAGAAACAATTTATATTGAATAATAAGCAAAACAATTTTCAGGTGGATGATTGACAAAAGAAATCATTGTTCATTCTTGCACAATGAACCATGAAAACCAAGTCGAGGTAAGAATGAAAATACAGTTGGTACTTTCATGCTGCAGGCAAAGGACTGGGGACTTAGAAACTAGCTGGGCTCATTGTAACTAGATTTCATTGAAACTCAAGAGGTTGCACTCATGGAGAGGTTATCTGTACATTTTTTCTTTATTTCAGTCCACATGGTTTCAACTTTACCCTTTTCAGTCTCACTGGGAGCTTCAGATCCAAATGATTTCAAAACCTCACAGCAAACTTCACTTGAAATCATTCTTCTCGTGGAACTCACCTAGAATTAAGAGTTTTTTCAACCCAAAATCATGAAATAGCCCTAGTTAGCATGAAAACTGATCTTTAATGATACAATACATTCAAAAAGGAGGCATGTCTTAATGATCAAAGATTAGTCTGAGTTTTATTTCTAAAGGAGAAGATAAATGGAGGGATTGGACAACTAACAAGATGTCCTGTGTATTTCATATAGTTGGTACTTCTGACAAAGCAATTCTCATTTAAAGCAGGATGTGATTCAGAAGCTCTCACGCACCTGCATGATGCCACCCAAGTCCTTCAGGTTTGTCCTGGTTTGAGGTAAAACAGAACCAATTTTGTTCAGTGACTTCGCTTCTTGGCTGGGCCTCTTCTAACTACTGAAATTAACTGCATATTGTGCAGACAGTGTTCACTCTCTCAGAGTGATAAGACCAATTGTTTATAGCTGATGCCCAGGCATGGCATGCAGAGAGGCTCTTGCTTATACTTACTGCTATAACCCCCAAGGCCAACCGACTTTGTTATTTACCCATTGGAGGGTTGGAAGCAGAAAAGCATAGTGGGGTCCCCCCTGCAGGGAGGAGCAGACAGGACAGGTGACCCAAAACTGACCAACAGGGTATTCCATCCCATCTGCCTCATGCTCAGTATAAAAGCTGAGGGATCAAAGGGTCAGCGCTCTTCCTTCAATGGCCAACGTCTGAGGAGGACTCTGTTCATCTGCCTGTGATCCCGATCCTGAATGCAGGTCCTGAATCAGTTCCCGTCTGTCACTGAGTCCAGCCTGGGACTGCCTCAGTGCCAGCCGGTGTCGTGATTGTCATCTCGGGAGCTTGATACGGTTTTGTATATATTTCATTTTTTTATTATTATTATTATTTTATTATTGATATTTCATTAAAGTAGTTTAGTTCCTTCTGAACTCATAAGTCTCTTTTTCCTCCTCTGCCTCTCTCTTTGAAGAGAGGTAGAGGGGAGCATCTGTCAGTCCCATCTGGGGTCCCCCAGGTCCCCAGTGGCTGATTTGGCCTAAACCACGACAAGGTTACTCATGAGAAGAATGAATGTAAGATCAGTTCTGTTTGAGGTTCCATGTACATTGCTGATACCTGAGATTATAGATGCAGCCAGTCAAATAATGGGAGATGAAACATGGCAATTTGTTTATCAGGAGGACTTGTAAAAGTACATTACATGTTGGGTCTATGAAAAAAGACAGAAGGAAATAAGGAAGACCCAGGGAACTATAGGCCAGTCGGTCTCACCCCTGTGCCTGGCGAGATCATGGAGCAGATCCTCCTGGAAATTCTGCTGAGGCACATAGAAAACAAGGAGGTGATTGGTGACAGCCAGCATGGCTTCACCAAGGGCAAGTCATGCCTGACAAATTTGGTGGCCTTCTACGAAGGGGTTCCAGTGGCAGTGGGTAAGGGAAGATCAACTGATGTCATCTACACGGACTTGTGCAAAGTGTTTGACTCTGTCCCACACGATATCCTGATCTCTAAATTGAAGAGACATGGATTCGATCATTCAGTGGATAAAGAACTGGCTGGACGGTCACACTCAAAGAGTTGCAGTCAATGGCTCGATGTCCAAATGGAGAGCAGTGACAAGTGGTGTTCCCCAGGGGTCGGGACTGGGACCTGTACTCTTCAACGTCTTTGTCAGCGACATGGACAGTGGGGTCGAGTGCACCCTCAGCAAGTTTGCTGATGATACCAAGCTGTTTGGTGAGGTAGACACGCTGAAGGGGAGGGATGCCATCCAGAGGGATGTGGACAGACTGGAGAGGTGGACCCAAGTCAACCTCATGCAGTTCAACAAGGCCAAGTGCAAGGTCCTACATCTGGGTCGGGGCAATCCCAAGCACAAAAACAGGCTCGGTGGTGAATGGCTGGAGAGCAGCCCTGAGGAGAAGGACCTGGGTGTGCTGATTGACGAGAAGCTCAACATGAGCCAGCAATGTGCGATCACAGCCCAGAAGGCCAACCGTATCCTGGGCTGCATCAGAAGAAGTGTGGCCAGCAGGTCAAAGGAGGTGATTCTGCCCCTCTACTCCACTCTCGTGAGACCCCACCTGGAGTACTGCATCCAGCTCTGGAGTCCCCAACATAAGAAGGACATGGACCTGCTGGAGTGTGTCCAGAGGAGAGCCACGAGGATGATCCGAGGGCTGGAGCACCTCTCCTATGAGGAGAGGCTGAAAGAGTTGGGGCTGTTCAGCCTGGAGAAGAGAAGGCTCCGAGGGGATCTTATTGCGGCCTTCCAGTCCCTAAAGGGGGCCTACAGGATAGCTGGGGAAGGACTTTTTACTCGGGCATGTAGTGATAGGGTGAGTGGGAATGGCTTTAAACTGGAAGAGGGCAGGTTCAGATTAAACATTAGGAAGAAATTTTTCATTTTGAGGGTTGTAAGGCACTGGAACAGGTTGCCCAGAGAGGTTGTTGAGGCCCCATCCCTGGAGGTGTTCAAGGCCAGGCTGGACGTGATCTTGGGCAACCTGGTCTAGTGGGAGGTGTCCCTGCCTATGGCAGGGGGGTTGGAACTTGATGATCTTCAAGGTCCTTTCCAACCTAAACCATTCAGCCTCATTCATTGAGGTCAGCCTCACCTCCATCCCTGGAAAGATGATAGAACAGCTTGTTCTGGGTGTCATCTCAAAGCACCTGGAAGAAAAGAAGGTTATCAGAAGTAGTTAACACGGATTCACCAAGGGGAAGTCATGTCATGACTAATCTGATAGCCTTCTATGATGGGGTGACTGGATGGGTGGATGAGGGGAGGGCAGTGGATGTTGTCTACCTTGACTTCGGCAAGGCTTTCGACACTCTCTCCCACATCCCCCTCATAGGCAAACTTAGAAAGTGTGGGTTAGATGAATGGACAGTCTAGTTGGAGGTCAGTAACGAGTGGTGTCCCTCAGGGGTCAGTACTGGGTCCAGTCCTGTTCAATATATTCATCAATGACCTGGGTGAAGGCATAGAGTGTACCATCAGCAAGTTTGCTGATGATGCAAAACTGGGAGGAGTGGCTGACACGCCAGAAGGCTGTGCCGCCATATAGCGTGACCTGGACAGGCTGGAGAGTTGGGCAGAGAGAAACCTTATGAAATTCAACAAGGGCAAGTGTAGGGTGCTGCACCTGGGGAGGAATAACCCCATGCAGCAGTACAGGTTGGGGGCTGACCTCCTGGAGAGCAGCTCTGTGGAAAGGGACCCGGGAGTCCTGGTGGACAACAGGATGACCGTGAGCCAGCAATGTGCCCTGGAGGCCAAGAGGGCCAATGGCATCCTGGGGTGCATCAAGAAGAGTGTGGCCAGCAGGTCGAGGGAAGTCATCCTCCCCCTCCACTCTGCCCTGGTGAGGCTGCATCTGGAGTACTGTGTCTAGTTCTGGGCTCCCCAGTTCAAGACAGGGATCTACTGGAGAGGGTCCAGAAAAGGGCTACAAATATGACTAGGGGATTAGAACATGTCTCTTATGAGGAAAGACTGAGGGACTTGGGTCTTTTTAGTCTTGAGAAAAGAAGATTGAGGGGGATCTTATTAATGTTTACAAATACTTAAAGGGAGGGTGCCAGGGGGAGGAGAACAGTCCTTTTTCAGTGGTGCCCAGTGATAGAACAAGAGGTAACAGGCACAAACTTGAACATAAGAAGTACCATCTTAACACAAGGAGGAACTTCTTTACTTTGAGGGTGGCAGAGCACTGGCACAGGCTGCCCAGAGACGTGGTGGAGTCTACCACTCTGGAGACATTCAAAACCCTCCTGGACGCCGTCCTGTGCAACCTGCTGTAGGTGATCCTGCTCTGGCAGGGGGGTTGGATTAGATGATGTCCAGAGGTCCCTTCCAACCCTGACCATTCTATGATTCTGTGATTCTACGATTCTATGATCTTTATTCCATTGTTATATATAAACCCATGGTGACAGACATCTTGAATGCAGTGCGCCATGTTGGGCCCCCATCTCAAAACAGAACGGGAAAATTTCAAAGGGAAATATGTGAGATGAAATGTGTGGAATAGTTTTTGTACAAGGAACAGACAAGCAGACTAAGGCTTTTCAGCCTGAAAAAAAGGATGCCCGAGGGAGGACGTGACAGAAGCCTATAAAATCAATGGCATGAAAAGGGTGAAACGGAACTGATTGTACTTTGTTTTTCCCTCAATACAAGAACACTTGCTAGTATAAAACAAGCCATATAAACAACACAAACAATTCCAAGAAACCCCAGTTCAACCACTTACCTTAATATTCCACAGTAGCAGTATTTCTTTTTAAAAATACACACTTATCTGTCTGGAAATCTATGCAGTAAGCTCAGCTATTTGAACGCCATCAGATCTTTTCTGAACAGGACAGCTTGAATTAGGTGAATACCCACCTGCAGCCATACCTGAGAACTGAAACTGAACCCCTTCTAAATTAATTGTATGCATCTCCTACTTCCGAAACATTTCTGCAGTGTGGAAATATAAACAGTCCCCCAACCCACAGAAAAACAATTGATTCCTGATATTTCTTTTGAAAGATTTGGCTTACCATGACCTTCTGGTAAAATCTGCTACCAAAATAAAAACAACCTTTTTGAGAAGCTTTTTGGGTCCATTTGGAGATCTGAAACTGACTCTTTGGAAATCTGCCTTTGTCCTTTGCTGCTCATCAGTGGAATGCTGTCCTGCTGATATTGTCTGATGGCAATTAATATGCATCCCCATATATTGGACCAAAGGCTCTGGAGTCTCCTCTGCTACCAATACTGTAAAAAATATTATTCTGACAAAACTTCACAGTGAAGCCCTGTTAATCAAGTGACAGCATAGTTAAAAGCACACAGTGAAGATACAATTGGAGGTGATGTGGCTGGAACAGAATGCCTGTTTAGAATTAGGGAACGTAAAAATAAAAACTGTGGTGACATGTTGAAAATGAATAAAATGAGATATTCTTCTCTGAAAATACAGTTAAATTGTGTCACTTATTGACACAGCATATCATGGATGCTAAAAGACTTTATGGTTTCCCAAAATGACTAAAGAGAGTAATAGAAGAACAAGACATCAGTAGCTGTTAAGCACAGCAATAACATGCGCGGTTAGGGAAATAAATGAACTGTAGATTGCTGGAATTTCATTAACTATGACTATAGGATTGTCCATCACTTATCCAAAAGTGGTTATCCCATGACAAGTTGAACAGCTGAGGTCCATGGGACCAAGGTTTAGAGGTTTTGAACAATATTTTGAGGCAGCTTTTGGTTACATTTACAGTATTATGTGGAATATACGTATTCTAGGCATGTTGGTGGGCTACAGAGTGGAAAATAGAGAGCAGAGGTAGATAATCAAACCAATAATATTAACACAAAGAAACATTACCCCAATCATGTTCAGAAATTCCTGTAAAAATTGTAACATCCAACTTTCATGATAAACCTAAAGGCTGGCCTCCATATTGGTTTTGACAAACAGTCTTCTCTGGCATCTGCCTTTCATTAATTCCTGTCAGGTAGAAGGTTAGTGGAATAATTTGTTGTTTCAGAACATTATATTCATCTCCTAAGATTCAGCTGCTATATTTTCTCTCCAGTTTGTCAAAATGTGATGATTCATTACAGGAGGTCTATATGTCAATATCTGTATTTGAATAATACAAAGATAAACTTTCAGGCCAGTACAGCTGGCTTACTATTATACGTATTTATTATTTGCATTAGTCCAGCTCATCAGATTTATGGATCAAAATAGATGCAAGTTATTGTGCAAATACAGAATAAAATGAAGACCCTGCCAAGAACTTATTCAAAATACAAGAATTACTGGAACTGGTAGCTAGCAAAAAAGTAAAAGTTTACCAGTGGCCTACAAACATATGTTTAGGATGGGAGTGAAGAAGGACTTTATAAAGCACTTTTGACCGGTAAGGTGGCAAATGCTGTCTTGCTACTGGAGAGGACAGGAGAGTGGCATCATTGTCAAACTGTAAAGCGTGTAATTGCTACAAAAATCCTGAGATTTTATTTAAAAAAATATAATAATCTGTATTTTTCATTCCACCCAGCTTGGAGAACATTCCCTCCACCAACATCAGCCTGGCCAAACCAGTTGACTCTGTCACTGTTAGTGGCTGCTGTGGAGAAAGCCATTTATGTCCTCTGTGGCAATGAGTTAACAATGACTTGATAATGCTCCACCACCTGATGCAATCAGCCTGCTCTCCACACATGGCAAACCAAGCCTGACTTGTGAAATTGCATCCTACAAAATTGTAGATGTCCCTGCAGAATAACACTTCATTGACAGTTTGCAAGTATTTTTTGCTGACTTGGAGAATTTTTATATATTTTCCCCTCTAGAACAGTTTTCATGCAGTTATTTTTTTTCCCCTCAAAGGCCACTTTAGAAAATATAAATGATAATTATGTAAAGCATTTAAGGCTAGTGCTGAATTCCTCATTTTGGCAACTCTCTCTAGAAAGGCACTGTAGCAGAAATCTAAATGGATCTTGAAAATAAAACAGAGAACCTCTTTCCAAAATCAGTCTCACTAAAAACATTCCACATGCAATTGGGATGAAAGTGGTTGTGTTCAGGTGACATTGCAACAGTCATGAATTTCTCTTAGTACTTTCACTTGCTAGAAAGGATTAAGTTATAAAAGTTAAGTAAATCTAACAGCCCTTTGTGGCTGAAAGGGGAAGGTCCTACCACTTCATCCATACATTCCCAATGCTGCACCCAATCTGTGCACCAGCTCTGGTGTTTGTCAGACTCCTATGTAAACCAGCTAGCTCACTAACAAGGAAAAAAAACTAATCTAAAAAGAGAAATGACTATTTTCTTCCGGGTTAGTAAATCGAATTTGCTCGAGAGAGGGTCTAGTGAGTGTCAGAGCCAAAATAGAAGCAAGTCAGAAGGCTGGAAGGGGTGGACCTTCCCATTCCAGCAGAGGTGATTTGTGAGACAGGGCGAATGAATTGAATAGGAAGACTTTTTTGAAGGACCTGTCCAGTAGGCTGTGAATTCCTAGAGCAGCTCATATCATGCAATTTTACCTCAAGAACCACACACGCAGCCTTCTCCCTGTCAATTGATAGACAGTGCTATCTTCTTTATCCCCAACTTTCCTTCAGCTTGAAAAAAATCATCCTTCTTCCTGATCAATGTAACCGGTTTCTCATGCATTTACCTAGTCTCTATGAGATGAGACAGATCTAACTGGCCAGGCAAACCCACTGTTGTAACCAATGTCCAGGTCCATTTGTGTCACTTTTGATATTAGAGTTCTTCCATTTCCATGAACACACCATGTTTTTAAAAGAAAGGACCATCAGGCCTAGCAGGATGCCTGGAAAAATAGTATTCTTTCAGGTATTATTTTTTATATTACTCTTGCTAGATGCCCTTGAAGCCTTTATCTGGAATTATTACCTAGAACAATCATGATCCTGCAGTTATTCTATGTTGTCTGTTCAGCTTTTAGCAATCCCAAATCAAAATAGAATATGATTATCTCATCCCACTCTTCCCATCCTTTACAGGAGTACTGAGAGCTCCAACACTGAAGCACGTGGTTTTGAAGGCATGGTGCAAAGCAGGAACAACAGTGGCAGAAGTAACAATGGTTCAAAGGTGGTGGGAGTCCCTCTAATGCTATGTCAATTTCTTTATTTCTGAGACATAATTTGAGGTTTGGCTTAAGTCTTCAGGAAAGCTTCAATTTCTGATAGCTGGAGTGACGCTGAGAAATGCAGTGAAGAAAGACCGTCATCCAGTGGTTTGATTGAGTAAAGTAGTCACATGCGAAAATGGTATTGAAGCTAATGAAACCTCTATAGTTTTCAACAAGAGATTACTGAGTGGGGGTCTCGGTCTGCAAGATCCCTATGATGTACCACTCTGGCACCTCCATATAGATTTTGTCTGCAGATACTGCAGTTCTGATTGCAGCGTTGGATCAGATTCATGAAACAGTCTGGGCCACAGGGAAATGCTTCTGTCCTCTTTTGCGTGTTCCCTGATACAACCTATACAGCATTTTGTCTATATGTTTGCAAAGGATGGGGAGCTAGTAATGCTATTTCAAATATCACCTGATTTGTTACCCTTGGTTTTATTCTCTCGTTCCCGAAAGTCATTCAGTCAACAGAGAAGTGAAATTAAAATACTTAGAAATGGCAGCTCTTCTCACAGTTGGAACAGATTCTATCTATGTTAAAACCAAGATGAAATCTGATGCTCCAGATGCCTAAAGGGGGTGTTAAAAATCCTGTCCCTAATTCTGATTCTTATTTCTGATGCAAATAGTCAGAGTACATCTCTGGGATATAATTTAAAGACATCCACTCTTCTCTGGAGACTTGCTTATATTGTCTTGATTATTAGCCCCCTTGGGGTAAGATGACTATAATTTCCATGCAACTTTGTACTAACTTTCTTTAAATCTGAGAATTTTACAGCAGTGACAGTGGAGTGAAGAATGAACACAGAGCCCCTGAAATCTTTGCCCTACATAAATTTTGGAACTTAAAATGTCAGTAAATACCCAGGCATGAGGAAATACTCACTCCCTGCAATGTTTGCCTTAACCTAATTCTTTGAGATACAGGGGAGCGAGCAGAGAACTTCCAGGATTTTCTGGACTTAAAGGCATAAATAATACAGACTGCATGTACTTGGCAGGAAGCCTCCTTTTTTGAAGGTAAAATTAATCTCCATAGAGGGCATCAACATCAGCCTGAGCAGCACTGATGTATCAGTTAAATTCTATTTCAAGAGTTTTGTTAGGACTTCAGAGGGCTTTGTTTTGGCCGCTTTGAGTTGGAAAGATTTTCATTCTCAGTGATTTCTTTTCTTGCCAAGGTTAATTAGATCCAAGCTTTGGTTTGTTTTGTTTTTCTGAGTTGAAAGGTAATTTTCACTTCTTTTCATCTCATTGTAATGTTAAGGTATTCATCTGAATTTTGAATTGTAAAGAAAACCATGAAAAATCATGGGACTCGCAACAGTTTTATGTGTTTTGGCAATACTGAGAACAGATCGCTGCCAATAAACTGTTTGAGATAGGAACTAATTGGAGTCATGTGGTTTTGGACTGATGTTGAGGGGAAAAAAAGGACAGATATTAAACACAATTCACAGAGATACTCTTCATACAAAGGTGCTTGAAATGTGGAATTTGCCATATGGTCCATGTGTGTAAACAGGTTTCATCATGATCTATAGCACAAATAGCTAGTGATGTGGACTGATAAAAGAAAGATAAATCCTGCATGCTTGAGGAGATCAGTGTCACGACAGTGAGCAAATTTGCTGAGAAGAAAACAGATATTATGTTTATACAGTGTCAGTACCCAATGGGCTGATTACTATACTACTGTACTGTACTAACCAAGTAAAGTGACAATCCCTGCCACGGAGGTTACAGTCTAGCTCAGATTACCGAGGACTGAAAGCGTGACTGTCTGGTGGTTGAGGGTGAGCTAAACGAAGTGTCTTGGTGGTTTCAATCTTTCTGTCCATACAGGCCTATAAAGGCCTACATAACTTCCAGCCACTAGATGTATCTAACTGATACCAGCGCTTCTAAGGCTCATGGAAGGTATGAGCTGATAACGGAGGCATAGATATACAACAAAGTTAGGGCTGCACAACAGGTTACCTCCCATCAGCTGAGCAATGGTGTGCATGATCAGTTCAAGCTCTTTCATCAGCATTGAGCTAAGGAATATATTACTTCACAGCCGAGCAGACTCAGAGCATGTGCCTAAATTTTACCAACATAGTTAAATTGATGCCTGGCAAGGTGGTAAACTATTATAGCTAATTCATGTGTGTGACCTTTGATTTCACTAATGCTAGTGTAGAGAGCTATGATTTCATCAAAACACACTGTATGGTGGTATGAGTGGGACCTAACCTTAAAGAGAAAGATTTTCTTTCTACAAGTCTTTCATCAGGTGGATGCACACTTAGGGCTTGAGAGTAACATTTCGACTGAGACAAAATTCAAACTTTTGAAGAGCTGGTAAAGCTCCCCCAGGAGGGCAGGGGATCATTGCTGCATAAACTTACGTCGTATTTTATCAAGGTCAGGATTATAAACAGTTTGCAACTAAGTCTTCTCACCAAATAAATACCAGATTGCATTTGCAGGCCTTTATGAACAATGATTAGCTCACATGCAGAAGGCATGCATTACTAATTCATCCACTGAAGCAGAGTTCATTCCCTAGGACAGTCAAATGAACAGCTTCCATCAACGCGGTACTCACTTTTAAAAGACAGAGGATACAAGCATAAACATTGTTTGGAGATCAAGAGTAAACATGTGGTAGGTGTGCTACTGTATATTTCTTCATTATGAACGTCTATTTTTAAATGTGACTGGTGTTGAATTTTCCCAGAACATTTTGACTGAATAAAGCTTCCTAGTGTCATAACAGAATTTCTTTGAGACAAAGACAATGATAATTAACAATTAGGACAGGAGATTTGGCTCAACAACTTCTTCCCCACAGCAAAATCTATTACTAGTAATGTTAGGCAGCAATAATTTAAAATCTTTTCTTTCATACCAGATTGCCATAGTGTTCCAGCAGACAGGAGATTATCTCCAACACATGTACCTTTTAGCCTAATTTAAGGAAGTGTTCCAAAATATCTGAATCCCACCTAAGACCGTGAATTTGATATTTTCTGGGAGAAAAAACTGGTCATATTTCTGGATAAAGGAGCAGGGGGGTGTACCTGAGTACCATGATCTCCAAGGGTGCAACAGGGAGTGTAACACTCTCCTGAGCTTTTCTCCCGAGCCACGTTCAACAGATCAGCCCACTGGCCTTTCTGAATCTCATTCACAGCCAGCTCTCCGGGGGTTGTTCATGGCACGGAGGCACAACCTGGGGCTGTGGGATCGCACTGATGCCACAGCGCTTTCCAGATGATGCCTAAATCATTTTCTGAATCTAATATGAAGAAGTCCCCAGATTGGGAGAGGAAGAATGTGACCTAGAAATGAAAGAAAAAGATGTCAGAAAATAGGAAATAGAAACTAGGAAAGAGAAAGGCCGTACCAGGTTCATTCCTCCATTTTGAAGATGACAATTCAGACATGGGTTTTGTGGCAAGGAAGAGTTTACAGGCAGATAAAAGTTGTATTGTTTTTGCTGTGTTTTCTTAGTTTAAAATTGGTACAATTTAAAAAGAAAGAAGGAAACAGTGACAAGCTGAAGACAAAAAAATCACTATTTTGGATGCACGAAAATTAATAAGAGGTAAGCGTCATTTAAAAATAAAGGAGCAAGGAACAAGCAATGTGCAAACAGGACACTTAGATTTGCAAAACTTTATGTATTAACAAAGAACAGCAAAAAGCTTAGCCACAGAAAAAAATAACAGTTCTGGAATGACCTATCTCATCCATCCCTTTGCCAGCTGCGTTTTAAAATTCTCTTTTTCAATGAAGCTATTATTTCCAGTCTCCTCTTTCAGCAGTGAAGGTAGCTTCTCCTCCACATGCAACGACACAGGTTCTTATGGTATTTAAAATATACCTCATTACAAACTTGTCCTTGGTGCACAGCCTCTCAGCAGTGTCTGTCCAAGAACTCAGCACAGCAGTTTGCTCCTCCCAGCTGGGAGGTGGTATGTGACTTTGGGTAAGCCACTTCCCCTCTTTGCCTGTCATCTATAAAATGAGGATTATGACAGTGTCTTCCTCTTGAAAAGACTGTAAAAAATGCTAGGCAAGAGTAGCAATGCTATTATTCAAACTAATTATCACAGCAATTCCTTGCCATACTGTTTGCTTTCTGAACCTTCCTTCAAATATTTAAACTTTCCTGGATAGCTCAGCTTGAAATCTTAAGCAAACCATAGAAATATATCTACTTGTAAAAACACTGTAAGAAGCATGTTCCGATTATCCCAAGGCCTCATTATCCCTCCTCGAGCAGTTGTACCATTGCTTGTGTAGGAGCATGGCAGTGATGAATTCTGTTCACTGAAGGCACGCATATTTAATCTTGTATTCCAGTCCAATGAGAAGGCCGTAGAGAACAAAGTCATGCAAATGGTTTTTAAACGTGGTTGTATATGAGCATCCATGACTGAGGGAAATGTATCATTTTGGCTCTTCTGGTACCATTAATGTAGAATAACGTTTTGCGTAGACAGGCTTAGGCGTGTGATACAGTTTCCCAGAGGAAGCTTAAAGCTTGTTAACTAAAATCTAGAGAAGTATGAAAAAGCAAACCCTATTAGACGCTGACGCACCAGCGATAGGCTGGAGTAAATCGCCTTCATGACAAGTCCTTACAGCTGTGGATGACAGTGCCATAGAGGCAGACAGTGAGACTGTCATGCAAGCTACTTGGCTGAGCTAAGCTACGGAGCAGGACAGAGTCCCAGGTGAATCAGGGGACTGAAAAGTGCAAAGACTCTTCGTATGAAATGGGAATATGCGCCACACGAGCCAATGCTGGTAGGGGGTCTCTCTCTGGGGAGAAGGCTTGAACTAGATAGATTAAATCAACTAAAAGCTATGACTGTAATTTACATTCTTTGTTTTGTCTTGCACTGTGGTGCTAGTAACAGTAGCACACAGAGGCTTTACACAAAAACAATCCTTTCCTTTGCTGAAGCTTGTCTACGCAGGGAAATTTAGTAGTATCTTTATATCAGCATAACTCCCCATGTGGACACTCTTCCTTCAGAATAATTCCAGGATAATTACAATTATGCTGTATAATTATGCTGCATAATTATAACAGTGAATTTCTCGGTGTAAACAAGCCCTTACTCTTTAGCTGAATCTACTTGAACTTTCAGAATTATGCCACTGCCTTTGCTAATGTTTACAGCCTTCTCCAAACTTGTCAGTTGTATGCATTCCCAGCCCGTTAGTTGTTGTTTATCCAAGCTAAACATATTTGATTGTTCTAATTTGTTCTCAGACCAGTCCCTCCAGCCTCATAGCCCTATATGACATTCAGAGCATCGTAGTATTTGCTAGGTCCCGCTTAATTTCGAAAGCAGGACTTGGAAGCATGGCACATGTGCCCAGACACATTTAAGTGGCTGCAAATTTGATCTGCTTGTTAGTAGGACCAAGACAAGGAATTCACTTCTCATTGTTGAGGAGTCCTGAGGAAGAAGAAATCCAGTTTGCTCACACAACCAGCACAGAAATTCTCCTTACAGTTTTTCAAGGGTCTTACCATCGTCCTCAGTCTCACCCAGCTCTGCTGAAGTTAGCTGAGGAGTCGGAGGCCAGGTCAGGTGAGGTGTTTTAATCCAGTGTGCTGCATCAGAGGATAAAAGAACCCATTGCTGTTCCACATTAGCATTGTTGTCCTCATCAGCAACCATCAGTTTCAGGGGCAGAACCAAATTTGTTGGTCTTGCCTTAGGTGGTGGTGCAAGGTTATCAGCATTTTCAGTCCTATTTTCTTAGAGGTCTGAGAAGCAGTCGATCATCACAAGGTGCACTGTTAGACAGCTCATCAGTCCCGCATTTAGGGAATGTTTCTCTATCACCTTGTTTGGAAGTGTTGCACGACACTGAAAAACTCTTCACTGATCTTCATAGTTGCCTCTAAACAGCCTGCAGATTATTTACTGTACAGGATACTCACACCTAATTTCCCTCCTGCTTCTAAACCACTTTGTCAATGATATCACTAAGACTAACAGTACTGTTGTTAATAATACCAAATAAAGCTAATAAACTGTTATTTACCATTTGCTTGGCCCTGACATTTTAAAGCGTTTCTGGAGCACTTACTGTGATCATTACCACTACAGTAGCCTGTTCCCCAGCCAGGGTTCACCAGCAGGTCCCCCTGGACTGGAGTGCAGTGCAGCAGACATGACTGTGCACATCAATGCTACTCCAGAGTTTAAGGCAGGAAGTATAGAAATATAGAAAACTATTCAGTTTTGCTTATAGGGGAAGTTTTGGGCCTTAATAAGTGATAAGGAGTAAGCCATACAACTCTTTGCATTTCAGCTTCAAACTCTTGCTCAGAATTTCACTCCCCATTCACAAATGTACTGGTAAATTACCTTTTTTTTTCCCCTCCAGCCACTCCATTTTCCATCCAAGCACAGGAAAGCTTATTTCTTCTCTTGATTGCAAGGAACATCCTGAAGCTGCTTTTTGCTGGTGCATTCAGAGCTTGAACTGTGCTAGTTGGGAAAGATCATCACAGGGCAAGTCACAAGGGAGTTCTGCTGTGTCCCTAATTAGCTGAGCTACCCAAATAATGTAGCAGGTCATCAGAAGCCATTTTCACTCTGTTTCTCAGATAGAGAGAGAGGCTGTGTTCATCTGAGCACTCTGATCTCATTTTAAAGAAAACAGAGAAGGAAAGGAAAATTTTTATCCGATCTGATAATTTATCACAGCAGCAGTACAGCTGTTTATGTCAGAAGGCCGAAGTGGGAGAAGGGCCTTTGTTTCCGTTTGGCAAATTTTCCATGACACCCTTAGTAGAAGAGAGCTATTTTATTCTGTAGGGTGCAGCCCTCGCATGGGAACACAACAGTAACAACAACAAAAAAAATCTTAGCTGATGATTTGGCAGCAGCCTAGTATTTTTCATTTCGTTATTTGACATTAGCATTATTCTAGCTTTTCCCAGTGGCAGGAATAAAACTTAGAAGTTTAGTGAAACTCCTACTCTTCCTTTGTTCAAGTGTGAGCACAACCCATACAGACATTTTACAGTCTCAAGCATTTGAAAGAATTACGCTGTAAAAAACATTGGGATCCTTTTGTATTCAAATGCCTGCTCTTGAAGTTGATCTGGATGCAGGGACCACCTCTATTACTATTTCTTAATTACGCTGTCTCTGTGCTTGGAGCTGTACAGTCAAAAAGAAAGCAACACTGGATCAAAGACTGAGTAGGTGGATGACGGTGTGATTCACAGCGGGGCACATGGCGCTGGGGCCGGTTCTGTCCCAGAGCCCCTCGGATGGGATTGCAGGGCAGCGAGGTGCCAGGGCCAGCGCAGGCGCAGCGCAGGAAGGGTATAAGCAGTATTCACCCGGGGGAACAAAAGAAAGGTGGATTTTTTTTAGGCACTGGGAAAGAACAGAAAGATGTAATGTATTTCCACTGAATGTGCTCGTAGATTTTTGTTGGTGAGAATACAGTTCAGGAAATAACACACACATCTTTTATGTAATAAAAGACTGGATGTTTCTAAAGGTTTGGGTTAGGATAATAAAAAGAGGGTAGCCAGCAACCCATTTTTGCGTTAACGAGTGTCTATATGCTATATATCACATTCAAAAGAGTTCATTAGGAGCTTCACTTTTAATTGGACTCAGTAAAGGGGCTTTGTTCAATTAGTCTCAAAGGTCCTGCTAACACAAAGATTCCAGTGATATTAGGAAAATTTTATATATATATATGAAAAGGTAGTTGTGATCATGTCTCTAACTACTTCATGAACTGAATTGTTTTGGGGAAATCAAGATAATAAAAGCTTACCAAATGGGATTAAAAAAATAAATTTTAAATAAACTGGAATTTTCTGTTGTATTATAACTCTAATAGTTGAAGGAAAACATTGGGAGGCAGAAAAGTAAATGTTAATATAGAAATTTAAGGATAATAAGAGAAAGTGCTAATACTGATTAGGATGATTATGATGATTACAACCTCCAGTATGTAAAATCATAACGAAAATGATACAGCCTAGTATGCTCTCAGAATTTATACATTTACTTAGGCACTAGGAAAATTTCTTTCGTGATGAGATGGTTTGTGCATTTACTGTAGAACTTATGAAGAAATAAGGAAAGGAGTAAAACAATCTTATGGGAAGGACAATGCTCTATGCAAAGAGAAAGTTTCCTGATTCAAAAAGATCTTCCAGTCCCGTCAAATAGGAACACAGGAAAGTAAAAGATACATTGAGGGGAGAGGAAAATACATTGATATAAATCAGTCAGAGGTAACACTGGGCAGCATGGTGACTTCAGTTGCAGTCGATATTAAGATTTATTGATCTGAGAGATAAATATTGACCAAGGTGATGCCAAAGTCAATATTTAACTTCAGGGACCATAAATCTTAATAGTGACTGTAAAGAGCAGTCAGTATCATCTATGCTTGATATATATTTTATTGCCTTTTACAAGGATATAAAAGGTTTTTTAAAAGAGAAGCTGTTTCCTTCATTTTGAAAAGCTCCTTGCCTTGCCAGAGCAATCCAGATGCATACACTTGCCTTTTCAAAGATCATCTAATGCTTGGGGTGGTCTCAAAATTGTGACAGTCATTTAAGTGATGAAGAAACTACCTATTTAACAACAACAACAACAAAAAAATCAAAACAAACAGTTGGCAGCATCTTTTATCTTTTGCAGATTTATGGTGGCTATGAAATGCTGACGTACATGCGACGTTGCTAGATAAAGCTATTTAACAACTTAGAGGAAAATCAACTATAAATTACGTAAGGTATCTGCAGTTCTCTAGGGGTTTCTTAATTTTCCACTACTGCACCTCAACACATCAACTGGATTCATAAAATGTTCATGTACGTAACAGTTTCTATTATATTTACAAATTATTCCAGTATATATACTACCGTACTCTCTTGCACATAGTATTTTGCTGGGTTTGTTATTGATATTTCTATCAGTTCTGCTTCTAATATATATGAGGTATTTGTTAATCCAGCGTCTAGAGTTCACAGTGTTAAACAGAAAGATCTTTTTCTCACCTGTTGTCTCTTTCCTTTTTGCTTATGTTAAAGAGATGGCACTGACAACCACAGCTAAGGTAAATGCAAGTTTACAAATAAAAATCATTAAGCAAAAGTCCCCATAGAGAAGCAAATGATAATTTAGTTAATAGTCTTGGAGCATACCAGTGTTTTCCCTAATGTTCAGAGGAGATTTCTGTTATTACATTAGATGACATTTGTTTCCAAAAGCCACTGCATATTTGACATCCACTTTTCCGACAACTGAAAAACACACTTATAATACAAGATTACTTGGACACTACTACAGTGACTGAGCCCAACTCTTCCCCCAAAACAACTTTTTTAGACTAGTTTATAGGATCTAATCCAGCACAAGGGAATAATTTGACACAATTTTATGTAAGAAGGCTTTAATTCTATGAAAAGGAGGCTTTATGACATTAAGAAGCATGACAGTTAACCTCAAATGGTTTATTCATGTCAGCACAGTCCAAAGACATAATTAGTTGTAATGTCCTTACCCTCAGAGTCAGGGGTTTAGAGAGGGAAGAGCCACCAGTGCCATTGCCCAGCTCCTGCTACTGACTCCCCAGGGGACTGCGCTGTCTAATTTTCCGTCTCAGGATCCTGACAGATGATGGCTTTCCTTTCCAAAAGTGTCTGTACATTAACAGGATGACTTACAGGGAGATTTTTCATGCCCAAGAAACAGCGAACATACATCGATATATCTAAACCAATGCTGAGCTCAGTGCTTAGACTTCGTCAGTGCCTCAGGTTAAACACTTGTTAAGCAGGCGCTTGTTAGAGGTATTGGGCACTTGGCAGTTTTGGTATGTTCATTTCCATAACCCATTAAATTTTTGACTATCAAAAGAAAACAATCGGAGTTGTCTGAAAAGGGATTCCTTTCTCAGGCTGTTTTTCATTACTTCCCCAGTCTTCAGAACTCTGCAAGTAAGTGATTTAGTTTTATTGAAAATACTTCTCTTGTTTTAGGACGTGACAAGGCTAGAAACTGTAATAATTAGTGAACACAGTAAAAAATCATGTCCGTTTCCCCTTTACCATTGCCAGCAACACCAGCAAACACTGGTACTGGAAGCACTCACATTCGGAGTTTACACATGGCTGAGGGAGTACCATCCAAACTTTACCATAATGGGAAGTCAAGTATTTTGCTCATTTTAAGTATCTACAATTGTAAACAGTAGTGATAATACTGGGAAAGAATGCACTTCAGAAGAGAGATGACTCTAGACATGATAACACTCTGAGATAACATTTTAAGAGAAGCAAACTAAGGAGGGGGTGTCCTTTATCTCTTACATCACGGCAATCTGGCTTTTGAAACATTCAGTAGGTAGCTGTATTTACAAACTTTAACTTGTGATGACTCCAGTGATAAAGAGAGGGAGACTCATCCCAGTTTGGGGAGGGGGGGAGGGGGGCAGGGAGTGGGACCACAGCATACTTTGTCTTTCCACTACATGTAGTCATCATCTGGCATTTGGCTGGGGTGTAATAACTTGGTGTCTCTTTGTTCCCCTGTACAGGATGAAGGCTTTAATGAGTTTTGTCAGAACGTTTGCTCAGTTAATCTCCTAGCAATGTGTGATGAATAATCTGCCTATTGACTGTCTCAGCAGTTGGTGGGTTCTCCACCCTCACCCCATGGTGAGACGCATCTAGTTTCTGCTGGCTGCTCATTTTCCTTTAAAAGAGGAGCACTGTCTCTCTTCCCCAGCCCCCAGCAGGCACGTCCCACCCAGCCCACCCCCTTTAGCCTCACACCCCTCTTCTCCCCTTCCCCTCTGGAATCTGGAAAATGCCGCCCGCCTGCACTGGGGGTTGTCCTTGGGTAATTACTCCGTCCCGGTCACCTTGAGCTCTCATACCACGGAGTGCTCTCTCTCTGCTGAGCTTCATATCTTTATTTTCATACCAAGAAAAACAGATTTAGGATGAACAGGAAAGTTTTGGCAACAACTGTCATCACATTATCAACACAGTCCTAGTGATGAATAGTTCTGGAGCAAAGAAAATGCCATAGGAAGCTCTACTTCGTTGGGACAAAAATACAAGGGCAGATCGGAGAGCTTCCTTCATCACCGACTCGGAAGGAGAAAAATAAGGAAAAGCCCTAATAAAAAAAAAAATCAAATCTCAATTGCCTGCGACTGTGAATTGACTTGACAGAAAAAAAACCCAAACCTCGGCCCCTGTTCGGCACGTGACTGCACACAACTGTGGGGTCTGTCTGTGCCAGCTCTTTGCAGAGAGGAGAACAGTAGGGAACTTTCTTACAAGCAGCCCCGATTTTAGCGTGCTTGGTAACAAAAGCCTAACAGAACACCTCTGAAAAGTAGAGGGTTTCAGCCCCCGATTCAGGACAACATTTCTGAAAGTTCCTAATTTATTCCTAAATAAAATCCATTATACAAAACGCAATGTAGGTATTTGGGACAGTGATATACTTTCAGTTATAAAGGCTGACAGAGATACATTGTGCACTGGGAAGGATACAGAAAATGTTACATAAAACATGGATTTGAGGAAATATAAATGAAAAGCTTCATGACTTGCAGCTGTGGGGTCTTTTCAGACCTATCTGAAATGCACAACCGTGCTACCTGTGAATAAGTGGAGATGCACTGTTAATGTAATATTGAACTTGTTACAGAACTTCCTTCGTGCACAGGTAAAACTGCCTTAGATCAAGCTCCAACTCTGACAACCAGATTTCACCAGCGTGACGTGTGAAAGCAGGGTTCTTATATTTATTATGCAATTTGGATTCAGTATCTCCTTAGGTTTTTAAACATGCTCTAGTTTTCCCATTGACAATTTTCACCTAAATAAAAGTGGCTACAGTTCCTGTTTGTGTGCTTCTGGTTTATTCTGTGCATCGTCCCACAGAGATATAGCAATTGTATCTGCTAATTTTGTCTGGGCTAAGTGGTACCAAAAAGCCACCTGCTTTCTCTGTGTTCCTGAACCCCACCCAGCTCCTGCAGATGACACAAACTCAGAGTTTGTACTGCCTGTGCTTCACACCCTTCCTTGCTCTAAGGTGGCCCCACCACTCCAGCTTTGGTGATGGATCTCTGAGCTGATCTTGATTGCCCAACCGGGAGAGCTGATGGGATAGGTGGAGCCAGGCATAGCATGTCAGGTCCCAGCACACAGCAGTTGGTGTATCCCCAAATGTGTCCTTGCACATTTACATGCAGGTCTTACCCAGTGTTTTCCCCAAAGGCATAGCAACTGAATCATCTCAGAGCTCACAGTAAACAAACAGATGGTCAGCAAGAATATGATACGTGATGATATCTGTGCATAAAAGTATGCATATTTGAATGTGCGTGCATGCCTCCTTGGAGGGAGTATATAGAGTTTCACTGCCTTTTCTAGGGTTCTGGGAAGTTCTTTTCAGCTTGAATTTAGTGTCAACTAAATCTGGTTTATAGGTCACTTGTGATAGCTTGTGACCGAGTTGCATAGCACTGTGAAGCAGATACCATCGCATATTATATCTTCAAGAATTCCTGATGCAAAAAGAAGGAAAACATTTTAGTTCTGTTGATTTTGTGTTTTGAGGCTCTTGTGACCAAGAAACTTGCTAAAATAAATGAAATGCTGCATAAAGCACCTGACAAAAGTGAATTATGCTAATAGAATGGGTATGTGTAGCTCACCATAGATGTATGTCTCATGGTTGTTTACACCTCGGCAGCTCATTCACACATTCTTGAGAGAAGGATCAATCAAAAGTGGGGTGCTAAATAGCATGCCTTTAATTAACTAGATTTCAGAAGTTTCTATGAGTCCAAAAAACAGGGAAGATGTACATAGTATGGATTTTCCTTTTTGATGTAAAAAGATTCTTCCCTCTAAGTCCCTGTGCTCTCTCACTAGTTCTTGCCTCTCTTTTCTGAATGTCTCTCTTTTTCATTGCTTCCTTTCAACGAACGCCACGCATTCAAGATTCTTATGTACCAGGTGACTTGCCGTTTCATCAGCTCCTTCTAAACCAGCTCACCATCATCTCAGAGATGTTTTGAAGAGCTCTGCAGAACCTTCTTGCTCAATTTTCTTGTCAAAAAGCATCACGTTGCTGCCTAAGCACTACCAGGAATGTTTTGGCATGGGAAAGTGATGTGAGAGGACAGGCATAAGACAAGAAGAAGCAAGCATGCATCTTTTCAGCAGGACACCTGAGCCAATCTAACAGTTCCCTGTTTCCAGCAGTGCCTTGACGATCTAAGTCTTTCCCCTGTGTTTGCAGACCAGGTACCACACTCAGGCTCACAGACTCCTCTCAGAGCTCTCTCCGCCAGGCTGGGTCTGGAGACCAGATGCAGCGAAAGGGCAATTCTGGGGGGATGCAAAGGCTATGCCTAAGGCCCTACTTTTTGCCTTAACTCCCTTATGCCTAGATCTAACTTTCAGTACCTTTTTTTCTCAGTAGCTTGTTCACTGAAGCTAAAAGAACCAGAGCTTTTGCCAAAGACTTTATCTCTTTGAAGCTCTGTAGTCAGAAGTCATTTTCAGGAACACGTGACAATCTATTCCAAACAGATCAGAATTTAATATTTTATGATCCATCAACCGGAGTGGAAAAGCAAGGCTTCTGTATTTTCTTTTCAGACCAAACTGCCACGATTCCAACTCTCCCACTATACTCTGCAGCAAAGACCTTATTGCCAGTTCTGCAGTTATGGTTTCTTATATGATGCCTCTTTTTTTTGTAAGTCAACGACGTTAATGATTAGTCATTGGGTTTGCTATATCTCAAAGTAATGCCCTCTTAAAGCAACAATTTCGGGTCAGTCCTTCATGTTCGTTCCAACGTGCCAATGTCAACAACTGATCTGATCCCCCTGTCCCAAGGAGAAAACTTACCCCTCCAGTCCTAGAAGATCACAGTACTACAGTGTAAAAGCAAACTGTCATATATGGGGAAAAAAAAAAAAAAAAAAGAAAAAGAAAAAATGGCACAGATACTCTCTGTATTTTCCACAGACTCTCATGCAGTTTCCCTGGACTCGTCTCCTCCTTCCTTTTCTGCCTTCATTCTACAGGCTTCTCCAGACTTTTTATCTGAGGTAAGTGATTGTCAGTTTATTCAAGGCACTTATCATATTTGCAAGAACTAGCACAGACCTCTCACATATTTGGTCTAGGTGTGATAAGAACATTTGCTCTTTATACATTAGCCCCACTTAAAACCTGTCAAAGACACCAAGTGGTCCTGCAATCTATCATCTACTCTGCAGTGTAAGTGAAGCTGGGTGGTTGGTTTCATCAGCCCTTGGAGATCAGATATCACTATTGCTGCTCCAAAACAGCCACAGCTCGGAGAGGTCTGCAAGATACATCTATCACCTGGCGTGATCTGGCCTGCAGAAAAGCAGCTTTGGTGCCTCTCCAGCGGTGGAAGGTGCCCTGAAGACAGCAGAGGTAAGTACTCTAGGTAGAGGCTACAGCCCCTCAGGCTACATCTGTACCAGTAAAATGAGCAGCGCTGGGCAGGCTTGGGCACTGAACCTCGGTCTTCTCCCCTGTTAAATTTCTAGAATGGTTTTGACCCTGACTGACTTGCACTCACCCAGGCAATCTCCAGGAAGACTTCCTGAGCTAGCACAGGCCAGGGACTCTTCCCATCAGAGCGTCTGGCTGCAACCACCTCAATCTCACAGGGTAAAAGTGTTTAATCGCGTGGATGCAGGCAGTTCAGTGCCAGGTGACTTCAGTGGCAGAGAGCTGGACATGTTTGATTTACTAATATAGACGTAGCCTCACTGTCTAACAACTTCCTGTGAAGTTGAAAGCGGAAACTTCTGAAGGAGCCCAGCGGGTTCCCATGCCCCGGATCGCCCCTCTGCTAGCTCTGAAAAGCCAGATTCTGAATTCTTTGCTAAAGTCTTCAATAGCATTGAATAAAAAAGAGGATGAGAAGCTACAAAGCAGACACAATTCTCCAACCTCCAGATTATCAGCCCCAGATCCAGGGGCAGAAGGAAAAACGTATATGCCTGGGTTTCCTTTAATAGATTGTGCAGTCTACTCACTCACATTTATCATATGGGCCAATGTAAGATTTACTGTCCGTAATTAATCAACCTTAGGCAAGAATATTTAGCACTTCTACTCCATTTTTCATTTTCAAAGTGCTTTTCAAACACTACCTAATTAAACATCAGGAACAATTATTTCCAAGCTACTTTACAGGCACATTTGAAAAATGAAATAAGAACATTTTAACATGTATATGAGGAATCTTTTTAAACCAAAACAGCTCTATCTGCAACCTGCTGAAGGAACGAAAGCAGTAATAGGACAGAGATTTCCAAACAGACCAAAGTAGCAGGCAGTTAGTTCTGTCCCTGTGCACACAAAAGCCAGTAGCACAGCTTCATTTTGGAAACTTCTGCCTGTCTCACATTCTCATTTTGTCTCTGAGAGGACACTTTATTATTAAAGAACCGCAGAACCAGAATGAGGAAGAATTGCTTCTTTGCAATGGACAGATGCCACCAATGGGCCCGGGGCTCTGATTCACACGCTCGGCGGTAACTCATGAGGTCACACCTGCAAGTTTCACCTCATCTCTTTCACAGAGGTAGCAGATTGAGCTGCATGTTCACACAGCAGTAGTGTCTTCACTAGCAAGGTCAATCCAAGGCATGGTGTTTGCTCACTGAAAACTGTTCCAATATTGTTCCCTCATGACTAGAAATACAGTCAGCACTGGCAATTTTTGACCATATCTAAGGAGAAAGCTGGGTGTGGTGGACCACGCCTGTCTTCCCAATGGCTCAGGAGATGGCTGAGTGCCCACAAGCCCAGGTCTGTAGTGTACTTGGCCAGCCAGGTTTCCACATCAAATTTTTGCATCAGTCTGATGATCCCAGGCAACTCGGGTCAGCAGGTTGCCTAAGGAGGGGTGAATCCACTCAGGTCAGGAATGGAGCAGCTCAGTCCAGTCTACTGAGGAGCATGTACCAAAACTGTTGATGATTTAAATCAATAGGCTAGCTGACTGCAGATTTTGATTGAAAGTGGGGACACAGCCTCTCTTGTCCTCTCTGCTACAGAGACGGTGCAGCGGTAAGGCGCAGACTGCAGAGGTGATATGTTAAGGCTGACAGGTATCGTGAGTCAGGGTTGTCAGAACTTAACAGCAAGTTCTCATTCGTGCCAGAATCCTTCTCGCCTTAACAATGAAAATAACATTAACACTGCATAAATAAGCAAAGAAGGAAGCACGGGTTCCTAGGACAGAAAGTGTGATATTTTCTCTGATGAGATAAATGAAATCAAGAAACAAAATATTCTTCATTAAACGTCAAGAGTTTATGGATCTGCCAACGTGTGCTGGTGCAGTTCTGGGCAGAGATACCTAAGCGAGCTCTAAATAAGCCAGCTCCACTACTGGAAGCGGCATAGCCAGGCAAATATGGCATTCTGCACCAGCTCATTAGCCCTGCTGCAAAGTCAGCTATATTAACTCAGATAGTGCATCACACTAATGTTGCTTCACTTCTTCTGGGGCCCAGGCGGGTTCATTCAGCATGCGTAACTCAGTGCAGCACTTACATGAGCTCTCCAGGTACACATCAAGGCAGGGGACAGCAACCTTTCAAGGATGGTGTGTACCAGATGGTATTTTTCTTTCCCAGATTAGAGGTTAAACATGCTGGTAAGAACGCTGTGGGATCCATGAGAGACTGTCTCTTACAGAAACAATATGCTACCATTTTCTATCATCATGAAATTGCATCTGTACAAGGCAGAAGCTCCTGCTGCTCTCAGAACTCGGAGAGAGCCAGAAGGTGGGAGCCACCAACGTCTCTCTCCAGATGGTACAGCCCCAAAACCAGCTCTGTGCTAGCCCTACTGGTGTTTTTAGAAATTGACCTCCACACCGCTACTGGTTTCAGTGCCCCAGACTGTGAATAGGCTGTAAGAGTCATGGGGATGCAACAAAAGTTCTGCGAGACTGAAACTCGTGCTTGGGCACAGCTGCCTTACAGACAAATTACAGAATGTCTTCTGGCTTAGAAGTAGGCAAACCTATCTTCAGTTCACAATGAAATAATTCAAGTGTCTTTCATAAGAGTGCTAAAAATTGGGCTTTGGATTAGGTTGTTGACCTACATGCCTCAGCTCCCTGGCTGTGAAATGGGAACAGCCTTTCCAGCAGGGACATTGCCGAGAGAATTTCATTCCTGCTTATAAAACACTACCACAGTGAAGTGATAATAAGAGATATAAATGTGTTAGTTTTACTAAACTATTTAAAATATTCAGAGTAGGGAAAATGGTCCCAGCCTTCCTTTTGCTTGTACTAGTGTAAATGGAAGCAATTGTATTGAACACAACTCACTGTATATAAAACTTAATTGAAATCAGTCTCTGTGTCTTTCCATGTACTTAAAATGGATAACGGGAATTTTTCTGATCCCACTCACAGCTAAGCTACAGTGACCTTATATCCGAGAACCCATTTTCTGAGTATTTTTGTTTTATACTTTAGCTGGTTTCAAGGCTTACACAAAGGCTTCCGGTGTTTCAGTTTATTTATCTCAGTATCCCCTCTTGGGTAGAGCAACTTGGAGGATGCATAAGCCTGAGTTTGAAAATAATGCCATAAAATAATTTCTGAAACTGTTTTAGAAGCCAAAGAAGCAGATATTTTAACACTTAGTCATAACTATGCAGAAACAAGACAAAACGAATTGCATATACCTGGGTGCGGAGAAGGTTTCTGGTTTAAGTTTGCCGTGTATCCCCATATGTATTTTTACCCTCTTTACAAACAGAACCATTCCAGGAGCACTACACAGTGTAGACACAGCTAAAGGTTACACTTCATTGATCACAGCTGATTCTGTTATGATGCCTTTCCCTCTAAGGTGGAAGCTGCTCAGCTCAGCACCGCGCAGCAGGGACACGATGGCTGACAAAGAGTGTGTTCCCAGTCTGCTGCAAATGACAAGTGAAATGTGTTAGTTAAACCACCAGACTACATCAGGCTTCAGTGATGACTGAATCCCAGCTTTGAAAGCTATATTATTTCAGACAGAAATAAAAAACCAAAAGGACAAGCGGTTCTAACTTTTCTATTCCTAATACCTTATGTTTTCCAAAAACTGTGACAACCAAAGTATTTTCCTGGATTTGTTTGTAAACAAGCCTGGCGGACCGAGTGGGCTTATTTCATACCACTATATGAAAGCAGGGTGAAGACAGCCCAAGTAAGAATACTCCAATATCAGGCCAGTAGCTGTGCCTCTAATCACTTCATAAATCTCTTTTCCCATAAGTAAACCCATTAACATCCCTCCACCTACAGGTCTGTGTCAGAAAACAGATAATAGGACAGAGGGACTTCAGGCTGGAGCCATATGTCAGTTATTATGTCTTCTTTCTAAGTGAATAGAAAAGTAAAACTTCCTTTTTCTTTTGATCTGGCAAGTTAGATGTTGCCTGAGGTCCAAAATGAGACTGAATAGATCATTTTTTCTACATTCACTTGCACTCCACCATGAGTTTTGCAGACAATATTCTTACAGGAAAGCCAGTCAGATATTAACACTTGGTACAGTTTGATTTCTGAAACAAGAAGCTTAAAATCGAGTACTGTGTAATCCTGATTCTAGCCCTGACGTCTCCCACTCGTAGCAGTGACTGAAAGAGAATAGAATTAAGTGAGTGTGAATGCAAATGACAAAAAGGCAACTGTGATGGTACCATTCCTGATTAGATATGTGATGAAAATGTGAAGGTAGTGGCCCAGGCAATGCCATACTTTATCAAGTAACTCCCCAGGCTTTCTCACATATCATAGCACTAGTTTTTATTTCTCGTAGTTTACAAAAGATCATACTATAAACGGCCACTAATTAAATATACCATCCCCTCACCAAGGAGGCTAGGATACTTTTCATCTGTCAAGAATTCTGCACCTAGCCAATACTTCCTTCAGAGCTACTTAATAGCTGTCCATTATTGAATATCACATTTTGTTACTCTGCACCTAAAGATTCAAACTCTGATTAAGAGGGATAGAAAAATAAGTCATTATTACAAGACACCCAAACAATCCTGTTTACATCACGAAGCAATGGCTTTAAACTTTCCAAAGCAGTTGACATATAAATCTTCCAAGAGGTATAGGAATTCCATTTAAAGAGAGTAACAAGAATGCAAGCAGCACATAGGTATCTAAGAAGACAAAAGCTCGTTACACTGCCTTTTCAAATAACCAGCTGTTGGTTTGGTTTGTTTTTTTAAAATTTTATGACCGGCTGTTTATTTCTTTTCCAAATTCCAAGTCAAATTCTAAAGAAATAAGAGGAAAATGATAAATATTAAACCATTAACACTTACAGAAATGCATTCAAACTTCCAAATTCACACAAGTTTCTCAAGCTTCAGTTTTGAGGAGGTTTCTGTAGGTTAATTATTGACCGGGGGGGGGGGGAGGAAAAATAAAAGAAAGAAAGAAAAGAACAAAGAGAGAAACATAAAGTCAAAGACCCGCTCCTGTTCTAGCAGAGGCCGCTGCAGTAGCATGGCATGGAAAGACTAATGGGGACAGCTGAACCGGTGCATGAGATTGTTCTGAAATTAAAAATAATGTGTATTTTGTTTAACACTTTTAATGTTATTTTTTCTTATGTTAAGAAAAGGGGGGGGGGGGGGGAATAATTAGAAGAATTCCAGCTGGGATGGAACCTACAGAGCCCCTTGAGCAATTTGAATAATTATAGACTTGGATAAATTGTAGTTAAACCATTTGTTTCAAATGTGTTACAACTAATAACTAAATCAGCAACAGCCTTTCAGCATAAGAGATCTGTTGCTGGCTTCAGGATAAAGTACAATGAGCTGCAGATAGTCATTGGCCAGCCGTACACTGCGAAATGAAAAAAACCTTTCCTCCATAAAGGCTGTGATTTCCACATTTCAGGTACCAGCAAAAATAATCGTATGCATTTGCTTGCCATATGTACTCAGAAAACAGAAAAGGTATTTTCCTGAAATAGCAAAGGCAGACTTGGGTTTTGTCTGTTGTATTCTTTAATTTGAAGAACGAGAGCTGTCTCAAGTAATAAATTAATCCTCATTCTTAAGAGACTATAAAAGCAGAGGCAGGAAAAAGTCTCATTTTCGTATTAACAATGGTCAGGACATCCTTTACATTCTGGTTTAAAATTTCGCTTCCCACCCTGTTCTTACTGAATTTGCACCAGTTGGTGACTGCAGGTACCAGCTACCATGCCAAATGTTTGAGCCTTTGACTTTTCCACAGTTGTAAGTGATGATATACGGCAAAGATTCATGTTGGGTGTGAAGTTTGTTTTATCATTCTTACATGGACAGGACTCCGTGATTTTGCAGTGCGAGTGGTTACATGAGATTTCTCTGTCCGGCTGTATCCTACAGGGCTCAGTGCAGCTAAGTTTTGCCACAGGGTCTGACAAACACACCTCTTAAGAAAGCATAGGGGGAGAAGTAAAAATGTGAGGATTTGATCCACCTGAGGGCTGGGAAGAAGCTTGCATGTGCCAAATGTACTAAGGACACCAAATTGCTTAATTTGATTAAGCTTAAGGAGACTGGAGAAAAACAATGATACTTTAGTCAAACTTGTACACCATGTAATGGCTCCATGTGCTACACAAAAAAAAAAAAAGACCCACAGGTACAGAATCATAGAATCATAGAACAGTTTGGGTTGGAAGGGGCCTTGGGTTGGAAGGTCCACCTCCCCTGCAATGAGCAGGGACATTTTCAACTAGATCAAGTTGCTCAGAGCCCCGTCCAACCTGACCTTGAATGTTTCCAGGGAGGGCACATCTACCACCTCTCTGGGCAACCTAGACCAGTGTTTCACCACACTCATTGTAAAAAAATTCTTCCTTTTATCTCATCTAAATCTACCTGCTTTTATGTTAAAGCCATTACCCCTTGTCCTATCACAACAGGCCCTGCTAAAAAGTTTGTTCCCATCTTTCCTGAGGGCTTTAAGTACTGGAAGGCTGCTATAAGGTCTCGCCAGAGCCTTCTCTTCTCCAGACTGAACAACCCCAACTCTCTCAGCCTGTCCTCACAGGAGAGGTGCTCCAGCCCTCATCATTTTTTGGCCCTCCTCTGGACCGGCTCCAACAGGTCCATGTCTTTTCTAATGTTATAGAAATCACATTGCCACAGTTACAAGATGAGCTACAGGTGGTCTTCCAACAGTAGTCCCACTTACCCTTGCCACTCACAAGGACAGTCATTTATTTTCTTTCTGTAACTCCTTTTCAGGCACAAACATAAGCGCGTGCACAGCTAATGCATCTAACCAGCACGTTCAACCCTTTCACACCGCACATGCAGTCAATTTGGTATTCGCCTGTGGCTGCCAGGATCATCACTGAAGTTTGGCTGCCCTCCCTGAAGTCCTGCTGCTTTGGACGTCTCTTGTTGTAGTATGTAAGACATTTGGGGCAAGGGAACAGATGCTTCTGCAGGGTCCTTTTATTTAGTGAAACAGAAGTGCCGCAGTAGTAAACAGGTACCTGTAAGAGCACACTGAAACTAGGACAAAGGTAAAATGTATTTACTTTGCATTTCATAGTGAAATTTCTTCTTCAAGAAAAAAAAAAAAGAAAGGATTGGGTAGAAATTAAAAAGGAACTAATAAAATTAAGAAATTGGGCAACATGATGGAGGATCTTGTTCAATAGAAGCAGAATGTGCCAGTGTAGAAAAATGTAAACTCCATGCATATGTTGATAGCTTCTATTGACATCTCAGATTGGGCATATTTACAACCAATTCAGTGAGGAACGCTGTTTTGTTTTCAGCAGTGATCAGAACAGAAAAATCAACTGCTTGAAATGATTGACTGTAAAAGATGAATACTGGAGAGGTTTTGTGAGAATAGAGAAAAGCAATACAGCCCCAGTTCCAGGGGAGAAGGACACCGAACCAGACGATCATGCCGTTTCCTGTCTTTATTCCTCTCCTAGCAAGATGGAAGACAGCCTTACATGCAGACATGGCAGTGGAGCCATGACCTCTAAGCAATGGAGCATTCTGAAGGTGAGATTTTTGCCACAACCCTGAAATGAAGCTTTCAACAACTAGGAATGGACAGAATTGCAAAATTTTAAATAAATAAATAAATTAAAAAATAGAAGAAAAAGAAAGAAGGAAGGAAAGAAAGAAAGAAAGAAACACTGTAACGTATTTGAGTTTGAACACGTTCAGACTTCCTACGTAGTACAGAAAGGCTGAGAAGTTTGTTGACATCTCAGTAGTTATATCCAAGCCTCTAAGATGCTAAGAATATCCAAGATGGTAACAACAGTGCTAACCAGAGTGCAGTACCTCAGCAACAGCAAAACCCACAGAAGCTAAAGAGAGTAGAGAGCCAATCGTGCACACTTGGTAGAGCTAGTGAATATAACTTCTGGAATTAAGTTTCTGCACAGTTTTCACTTGCTTACACTTGTGCAGCCTTTCAGTCGTGCCTTTTTCCCAGGATGTACCTGAGGATGATGAGGAAATATACAGTCTATATTATCAGATTTAGACCTCTCGTTTAACATGGCAACTACTCACCTGTTTAAACACATGCATGCTTGGACCCATGCCCAAGTCACCGTGTTCAGGTCTATACACTATTAATTACCAATAAGAAGTATTTGCTACTACTATCAATATGTTACTGACATATTGGAGGAAGCACAGGAGAAGCTGGACCTTTTGAGTGATATAAAAATATCTCTCAAATCTTTAGCAAAGACTTTGCTAAAGAGAATCATTTAAGGTGGAGAGATGGAGTGTGTGTAGTCTGGTTAAGAGAGGAATAAAGAAGGAAGATTGGGGGAGTAAAAACTTAAGTTTCTTTAATTTGAGGATATGGGGTAGAACAGAAAGTAGAGCAGACAAACAGAAGATCAGTGGAAAGAAAGAGCATGTCTGTCAATGAAACATTTAAATTACAGGCTAATCTCACAAAGCCTGGACTAAAGTATGTAAACCTTCTGAGCAAGGATCTGAAACAGAGTAAGAGTCAATGGCAGCAGCCAGAACTGGTGATTACACAGAGTTTGTGGATCCCCAACTTCTATGACTGTGTGAACATCTTATAATGTTATTAATTGACGGCACTGTCTCATTGTCAGTCCTGAGCATTCCTATTAGATACACCAGACAGGATGAAGCAGAATAATACTGACAAAAATCATATACCATAGGCACCTCAGAACTCTCTGTGGGAAAGGAGGAAAAAGTAACAGCTGAGACATCACTGATTACGAACTGAATCTTAGGCATCAGACCAATACACTTTTCTCAGCAAGAAACAGATAGTAGAGGCAGAAAAGAAAATAGAAATTAGAGTCAGTGAAAAAGAAAAAGATGGACCGCTATCACATTCGTGTGTAAGGGAAATTTTCTTCTCTAAAAGGGATATCATCATAGTGATGAATGAGTTATGGAAATAGAGATTTTCTATGTTTTGTCCAATCCACTTTTAATTATTTGAGCTACTTTTTCTTTTGTGAACCTGTTCTTCTATACCATTATAGAGCACTTCTATTAAAACCTGCCAGTATCTTCTACTGCTTACTTTCATCCTGATATACTCAGTGATAATTCTCTGAAAAACCCTAAATAATGTGTCTGTCCTTGCAGCTCACAGTCTTAAAGTGTTTATTCATCACAATTTCAGATTTAATTTAAGTTGGACAAGCTAGATAAATTTGATTCTCTTAATCTTATGTCATAAAACAGTTCTTCTTGTCTCCTCATGATGTTCCATTTCCTTTGGTTTATCTGCATTTTCACTGACATTATGAGGTTTCCAGAAAACAATGCATGATTCTATGTATGCCCTCATACATGCCAAAAGTTATACAGAATCTCTGAATAAAGCTGAACACTACAAAAGACTGCTGCTTTTTAATAGGGGGTTATGTCGAGTTCCTCTTCTCCAAAAGTCAGAATTTCTACTACTTCCCGTGTTTCCAAAGTATTAAAAATATTTCACTCCACTGTAATAATTTATGAGATTTTTGAGCTTCACTGATGGCACTGACTTGTTTCCCACGTGTTGGATTTGATACTCGTTGCTCTATATATTCCAGATGGTTGCCATATTAGGACAACTTACTAATTAAGGGTAAACTTTCACAAAATTTTCACGGTATTGCTAGAAATTGGGCCCCTTGCTCACTGGGCATGCTGAATTTTCAGGCAGACCAGTAAGCGGGACTTTCTAAAGTTCAGTAAATAGAGGGAGCCTGAGGCAGAGTCTCCTGCTTCCTCTGTAGACAGCTCTGACTCTTTTGAAAGCTTTCCTCTGCATCATCTACCTGGAAAAAAATTCTCTAACACCTGCCTGGCTTTAAATCTGTGAATAGAGTAGTGACTTTGATGGGAAAATCCAGATGCTTACCTTTGAGTATACTTTGAAGTGTTTTGCTAAATCAGTGCCTAAGGACAAAGGAAACAGTTCAGAAAGTGCAATAACAGTAGAGAGCCAATGCCTATAACCTGACATGAACTCAAAACGTTTTAGCTTGGCTATTTATTTACTTCGATATTCACACGTAACTGTAATTCCTGCAGTGAAAATTACTGCAATGGTGTGATATGCAAGAACAGTCTCGTCATATTTTCTACACATGTAAAAGTGGAAATCTCACAAGGGAATTTGATCTTGAAAGATTTTTAGCCCGATTTCTAAACTAAAATGCTTTGTTGTGCTTTTGGATTAGCTTCAAAAAAATTTTATACCTCCTTCTGAGATTCACCAACCAGTGCTAATGCAATGATCACAGTTTCAGTTTTAAGCGTTTACTAAAAAGAAAAAGAAGACAGAAGATTTTCCTTGGGTGAGGGGAAGAGGGGGACCAAATCCACTGATTCACCAGCACCTATTAGTTTGCATCAAGGAAAACCAAATATTTTTCATGTTGCTCTTAACTTATCAGCCACTGCTGCCATTTCCCTACCACTCCCCATCAGTTTCACTCTGAAGATGTGTTATGAGGCTGAGTAGGGACATGCATATCATGCACACATCCCTGGAAAAAATGCTTGGCAAATCTGGCTTTTCAGTTTTGCATTCACTTGCCAAAAAAATATTCCCTCGTCCCCCAAGCCCTCCCTCTGCCATGCCTAATTTAATTTCAAAAGTCAGAAGCTTAACAGGGACATAAGCTTCCTAAACATGCTGTCATCTAACAAGGAATGTGAATTCAAAGCTTGTAATTATGATTTTCTTTAGGTACAGAAAACACTGTGCAATCTTCTAGATATTCTTTTCCACAAGTGTTAATACAATGACAGGCTTCACATGGCTGGTGGGGACTTTCCCTCCCCAAAAAACAGATAACAGGGGTTTTCACAACCCTGGCTTGCCAACAAGACATGAGGCTTTTGTCTCTGATGCCAGCAGTTCTGAGTTGTATAAATATTCCACACTTCAGTACAACAAGAAGCTGAGTGACTCTGCAGAGAGCTCAGGGCAAATGAGAGTTACTGACCTGCTATTTCTATAACTCTGTTATTTTAACTCTCCAAGGGGACTTGCATACACTGAGTTTTCAGGTTTTAAGTACAGAGTAAAATCACTTCCAAAGACATCCCCTCTGCACCTTCCTTTATTTCAAGTTCTCAAGACCTTCAGGATGCACGTTTTATGAGTGTGAATACATGTGTGCATGTTTGGGAAAGAGGAAGGGAAATGATAGAGATGTTATTAATTTTAATCACTAATTTTGAAACAGTCGGTGAGACTGGACTGTCTTCTTTGAGCACAACGATTTTGTGCCTTTTTTTTTTTCCCTCCGGTTTGGAATTCTTGCTTAAAGTGAGACTTAAGTATTTGCCAATAGCCCACAGTAAATACTTTTTTTTTTTTTTGGGGGGGGGAGGTGTCTTTTTGTACTGGTATGATGACTGGCCTTCTTTCCCCTTCAGTAATCACCGTCTAAAAAAAGAAAACCTCCAGGAGCACTTCACTTCTGTCCCTTCCCCCTGGCAGAACGCCCAGCCTCAGTATGATGCTTTTAAACCCTTCCCCCCACAGACACAAGGTTTCCACCACATTATTATCCTGCACGGCGGAGGGGGGGTTGAGGCAGGGCTGTGGGATATGATACCATTCAAGCAGAGATACACGGAGACAGCTCCTCAGACTACCTAACGCTTCCCGTCCTATACTATACGTGTGCACGTATCCTCACGCACATGCACACGGGCGCACGTACCCGCGCTGGAGAAATCTTTCAGTGTAACGTATTTCGTAGTTGTCTTGGTTAAGAGGACTCTGCCACAACATAATGAATATACAATGAGTTCAGATTGCCAGGCAGCCTGAAGTGCATGTGTACGTGGCATGTGCACACACAAGTGTGCTGGTTTAATGGAAATTCAGCAGTAGTTCCACTAGGCTGAGAATAACAGCCAAAAAAAAAAAAAAAAAAAAAAGGAAAAAAGGAAACAATAAAGAGCCTTTCTATTGTTGTGCAGTGGGCAAGTTCTCAGATAATCATTCTGGATGCGATACAACATTCTCTGCACAAGGAAGCTACTGGGAATTGTGATGATGCACAACAATTCGGGATCCTATCCTGGATAAGCAGTGCTATGATCATCTTAAACAGTGCTGCAGATAGGTCACCAGCAGACGAAGGCTGCATTATTCAAGGCATTTGGATGGAAAAATTAAACTCGGATTTACTGCGAGGAATCCTTTCAGTGCTGTAGCTTTATCAGTCACCCAGAGAATCAATATGTTTTTGCTGTATCACTTTTACTGCTGCAGTAAGGCAAAGATGTTTTGTGATAAACTGTAGTTTATTTTTTTCATTCTTGTTCCCAAGTGAGCAGTCCACACAGGTCATTCAAGCTAAGTGTCTTGCTTGCTTCCTTGCAGCCCAGTTCTAGTTTTCTGGGTATTAGCACAAAGAAATTGCCCAGAAAAGCTAAATAAGACTGTGTTCTCTTTGAGCTGATGGTAACAGCATAAAACAATTGAGTCTGATATCTTTATTTTAACTTGCTCATGGTACAGTTTCAATAGAGAACAAAATAAATACAGAGACAAGTGTACCTCACAAAAATTAAGATAACCTGTGAAATGTCACTAGATGAGAAGATACAGTACTACTGCTTATCCAGGGAAACGCTGAGGCTGTGGTCAATGACACCAAATGTTCAAAAGCAGCTCTGGCTTAAACCGTCCCTCCCCCCTGCTCCCAGCTGCTTGTTCCTGTTTCCATCACCACAACCATTTGCAGGGTTGCACCGTGAACCAAATCGGGAAATTGATCCAATTGAAAAAAAAAAACAAAACAAAACAAAACAAAACCCCAAACAATAAAACAATAGAGATGGGAGCAGATAGACAAAATCAACTGCTGAGGCCAGAACTCCCACTAATTATTTTTTTATCATCGAATCACAGTCTTAGGCTACATTTCCACATGACTTTTAGATGCTGTGTAAGATATGGTCACGCTACACAATGTGCCTCCTTCCACAAACAGCTACAACCTCTCCACTTGTGCCACCTTAGCTGTTTGTGTGGTCGTACTCTAAGCCAGATCTGAGGAAGGAACTTCCTTGACAGGTTGGTTTTTGTAAGGGTTTGGGTTCCTTTTTTTTCCTGGAAAGTAGGCGGGTGGGTTTGTTTTTTAAGTAGATGATTTGGGAGGCCTGGTTGAGCATGTGGCCAGGCCAGTGAAAGGAGTATCTGCTGACTGGGGGGAAGGAAAGCGAGCAGGGCCCTGGGGGCAAGGCAGGAAGAAGAGCTGCCATCGGTGGAAGCCTCCTGAGGAACCCCAGCCCCAACACGCAGTTTCACACACACAAATTCAGCTGCAGGCTCCACACTCAGCCTGAAGTTCAACACAACCATTTCACTGCTCAGGCACGAGCCAAGCCCTTACGAAACCTTTTACACAGGCAAATCTACCACTGAATTCAATGCCCGCCTATATTAAGACAAGATCAATAGCAAAACTGAGACTTGAACTTCCAGAGAGCTGGATACTGCCTGATACTGCTTGACGCAGTATGAAAACAGCGTTTCCCAAATCGTCCACCCCAGCCTTGGGGCTGAGCCAATTAGCAAACCAGGAGAAAAACCCGACCACACCTTTGGCGTTCGTTCGGAGCCGCCTGCATTCAGATGATTAGCTTGTGTAAGGTGAGGATAGAAAACTAAATGTTGACTCTGCACTCAGTCAATCAAACCTTGCAGCTAAATAAGAAGGATGCCTTGGGCAAGACCTAGTCGACCCAGATTTCAAGACTGTGCAAATACTCTAATCCTGTTTATCTGCTACCTCTCTCGGGGAAAAGCAAATCCTCAGGGGACTCTCAAAGCGCCTCTCCTGTTTGTTAGAGTTACATTTGGGCAGTTAAGGAACAGAAGCAGAGCCACTACCGTGGCCAGTCACCAACAGCTTGAGTCCCAAATATCAAACACTTGCAGCAAACCAAGACAGAAGACTGTGGCAGGTAAAGGTAATTTTAATAATGAATACATTTGGCAGGGAGGGGGGAGAAATAATAAAAAAAAAGAAAAAAAAAGGTCTGCTTTCACTCATCCTGAGCACAAAAAAAAACCCGCCTACATTCCCTGTGTCAGTGACCAGAGGGCCCAAATTGCGTCTCAAAAAGGATTTAACTTTAGTTGGAGATCCCAGTCCCTCTAAAGCAGATGTAAAACAAAGCCAGATTACAATTACAGGGACTCAGATGTCCACAGAAGCGTCTAGTCACAAGCAGCATCCATGATCCTCACTGTAAATCTAGTATTAATTTAAAAATGAAGTTTTTCATTATAACTACTACTATTGCAGATCCTAAGCAACGGTGTGGAACAGCATTGACTTAGCAGAGAAAGGAGGGGCTATGAAATTAAGACCAGGAACAAAATGACCCATGTACTACTAAAATGCAAAAGGTTGAACCCTTTTGCAAGAGAATTGCATTTAGAATGTGAAATAAAGCTTGTCCCTCATCTGCAGCAAGATTTCCCTCATGTAGCCTGCCTGCCACAAAGGACCGGGCTCTGGAGTTGGGGGGCGAGCTGGCCCCTCTCCTCCGGTGGGAAGGAGTGCGGGTTTAGCAGCCCTTCAGGCAAGGAGGGAGGAGAGACAGGAGTCCCAGAAATTCAAGCCAGTTCCTTCCAGTTCAAAATCCCAAGCATTTTCCCCTGCTTCCGTAACAAATGGTGCTTGTAGCTACTCCAGTAAAATGAAGATGTCAAATATCCTCTTTTTTCCTTTTTCTTTTTTTTTTTTTTTCCCTCCAGGACTCGAAAGGGTCCAGCAAAGCAGTGTAACACTACCCTGTTTTAGATTGTGCAAAGTCTGTTTACCAAGGCTGAAAGGAATTTAGTACATACTCCCTCCCCCAGGGTCTGCAGGGCTTGAGAAGGGCTGAACCAGGCAGGGGAAGAACTAGAGAGTTAAGAAAAAGAACTACGAAGCAGGCAATTTTGTTTAACACATGACTTCTTATTTTATTCTTTAATGCCTGGACTAAAGCACACAAGACACAGCAAAAGCACATTTTTTATTTAAATTAGTTCCCTGGATAGATTGCCATTGCTGTTTTAAGAATACTTCCTTTTGTTAAAATTCTACACTCACACCCAAAAAGGTACAGGCGGGGAATATATTTCCCTTTTAACCAGTAGTTGGGGGGGGGGCCACTTTTTTTTAAAACCCAAACAATTTAAGCTACTTCATTAATGCCTCAGCACAGCCACAAACAGTCATATCACTGCACCCAAAAGGTGCCACAAAGTGAGGCAGGGGTGCCAACAAATAGCCGGGGGCCAGCGAAAGAAAACGTGTGATTCACAGTCTCCGTAGACCAGATGAATCTCCCCTCAGAAGAAGCTTGTCTCCATCAATTATAGATGGAGCCCGGCCAATCAGCCAAGCTTAGACACCTGACTGCTGTCTGGCAGCTGGAAACAGTAGTGGAGGGTAAGTGATAGTTTTAGGACTCATTTCAAAATTTTACCGTCTAAGGAACACAGCAGTTCAGATGCAGACATTCTACATGGTGCAAGGCCTTGATGTCACAAGGCACCGTGTCCTTCTTTTCAAAGTCATCAGGGAACTGAGTGGCCAGAAAATGCTCTGCAACAAATCAAATCCTAAATCTCGACAGTGAAAAACAAAAATCTGGACTTGCAGCCACACCTGAATTGTTCTTAACTTAATATGACCTTCACAGATGCAAACTGAAACTTATTTGCATGGTGAGGGTTAATTCCCGACAGAGTGGAATACTGTGTTCTGTGCTGTATGAATTTGACTACACATTTGAGCGTGATTATGACTGAGTTATCAGATGAGCTACTCCTGCTGCAGCTGAAAGAGACTTTGTTATACAGCCGGGCACTATCACTTTGTGTTTGACTATACCGGTGGCAGGGTGCTTAGACATGAGCCGCGTTTGCTTGCAGGTGGTCATACTGTTTTAGGTACTGAGCCTGCTTGTTACAATGCGATTCAGTCTAAAAGTTCTTCAGTAGAGAGAAATAGGCTTTTCCATCTGCCTTATTTTAGACACCTATAACTGACGTGAATCACTTCCTGAAAGTGTCTGTATTTCTTCCTATAGGGTACAGAGTGTCTTGGACAACGGTTGCATACATAAGTCAGAAGAAAAAAAAATCCTTCCTCTACCATTGCTTTTTCCTATTGTGGCAAACTATTGTGAACATTGCATCTAAACATTTGCATTTATACAATAACTACAAATGGCTATAACTCATATTACAAACCCACCACAACTACCCCCCCGGTGAATGATCGTCACCTCAAGATTAACTTTGCACCCAAGTCTAGTGATAATTTGTGCTTCAGCCAAGCAAGACCTTTATCATATTCTCACCGCTTTCCTTTCTGCAGGTGCACATTTACCAGCCATAGTTAGTAAGCATCATATATTTAACTATGTAGGAATAAATAATGCATAAAAAGCCTTTTTGTGAATACTCAAGCCACATTTTCAACAGATTTACATAAAGTCGCATTCACCCTCTTCTTCCTTCTTCACTTTTAATGTACCACGCATGAAATTCTCATGGGAAGCAGAATTTGAGGATACACACTGAAATTCCCTCAGATCTTAATTTTGCTGCCTGCCACAGTTACAGGAATAATGCTGATGTGAGTTATCTTCATCCAACCTAGAAAACAGAAACAATGCCGTATATATGAAGAATTACAGTTGGCAGACCCAAACAAAACACAACACAAGTCACAAACCTTTAAATACGATCAGCTTGAGTTGTTTCAGGCCAGTAGACCCACTGGCCCAAAAAGTGCCTAGCCCAGCAGGACAATAATGTTAGTTGGGATCCCAAGGTTCTGTCCCCATCTACAAAATGCAAACAACAGCCATAGCCGAAAGGAAGGGAAATTTTGTTCACAGGTATTCTGTTAATGGAAACCAAGGCATATTATCGGTACAAATTATTTGCTCGGTGGTATTTATGGAGTAACACTTTGAGCACCTCCAAAGCACCCTTATTTTTGAAAATAAAAGCACTTTGTTTCCTTTTAAGTCAATGAATGCTTTCTGGCTCACTATCTTTCTTTTTAATCTGAAAACCTTTTTCCTCAGCCATCACAGCCTGAATGCGCAAAGACAGAAAACAAGTGACTCTTTTGCACTGCTCCTAGAATAACAAACATAAAACATGAACCAGGGGAGGTTGCCACCTCAGTAATAGCCATGTGCAACCTTTTGTTGTGTTAATAATAGTCAAACATGCAAAACCTGTCAAAAAAAAGCTGAAGGTCTCTTCTCGGAGACACTCTGAGGTCTTGGAGGTTTGTACTCTTTCTGTTTCAGCGTGACATGCATTGTCTTTTTGGCACTGTGATTATCTTTGCCTCATTGTCTGCCTCAGGAAAAGATATCATTTACAGTGGCACCTTTGTGACTCTTTAGGTATCGGATAACCTACTTAATACTGGCTCTCCAGATGTTGAGAAATTTGGACTTCGCTGCCACGTGGGACCGTCATGGCAACGCACCCACTGTCAGAAAGGATTTTTGTTTTCCCTTCCCCTCTCATAACAGATAAGCTTTATAGGAAAACATGCCAGTAAGACACGAGGCAGACAAAAGTAGCACAACCGCTATTGCACTGTTACTGTTCTTTTTTCCTCTCCCTCTCTCCAGAGATCCCCTGCCTTAGTTTTTCTCCATCATTGCACTAGATTTATTGCTCCAGTAAATTTCTGCAAAAGGAGAAAAAGAAGGTACTTGAAGACCCTGGGGACTACCGGCATGGATCCCCTGGCCGCTCAGCCCTGCATCGCAACAAAAGCATTCCAGAGGGCTCAATTGTTTTGCCAGCCCTAAGCCAGAGCAAGGAGGGGAGTGGAAGGGAGAGGACGTGTGTTTGGAAGAGCAAGATGGAAGAAACCTCTGGAAAGAGGTGGGAAGCAGGGCTGGGGATATTCATGGCCCCAGGGGAGATGTGGATAACAGGAGGAGGAGCAAAGGAGGAGTGAGGCAAAGGCTCGCAGCTCTGCTAGTGAACAGTGTGCCCATAAAAGGCCTTCCCACCTTTGGGGAATGAAACGGTGCTGCCCTGTCTGTTACATCTTTTGTTTGACTTTGAATTCAAGCGAAACATTATCTTTCTCTCTTTTCAGATATTATTTAGCTTGGCTGTGTGCTGTAGTGGAATACAGTACATGACTGTTTTACCTCTGTCACTACAGTAATTTGCACACTGAAAGGAGGAGAGGTGTAGAGATCCTGTGAGATGGGCCACGGGAATGTCATACCATGTTCAAAACTTTACTTAGCACCACTGCGTGCTTCGTTTAAAATCTGACAATCCCCATTCTCACATTGCACTTCATTTAAATCTGACATTCCAGTTACCTGGAGCAAGTGCTTTGATGAAGAGAAACTTGGAGGGTAATCCACCAGGACACATTAAACTGTTACAAGTCATAAAACATCTGCACCCAATGGCAAGCTATAAAGCTGAATGGATAAAGCTATTAAATGCATAGCATTGCTAGGCTGAATTCTTCCCCCTGTGAGCACACTCAGCTGGTTCACACACAAAAGGTTTTCCCATGATTGTATCATGAGCAGCTCATATGATTATAATTTCCACTGAGGAAGATTGCTAGCAAGAGCTGAGTTAGGACAAATTCACATGCTTCTGGTGAGCGCAAAACAGAAAGCATTTAAGAGTCCTCTAGTATTTACTGAGTATATGATATGAGATGTCTTTTCCCATCACATCAGCTATACAACTTTATAAATTGATGAAAACACCAAGAATAAGCTAAAATGAAATAATACTCAAGTAGAATGGAAAAAGCCACCAACACAAGAAAATTGTATACTTCAGAAAGACATGGTACTTCTGAGTATCAACCCTTTTTATTCCTTTCCTACTTCTGTGTGCAGAAATGAACCAGGGAGAAGCAGTGACACCCAGTTCCAGCTCTGCTCTGTAGTTCAGCAGAGTCACCATCAACCTGCCTGAGCTCAAGAAAAGCTTCTACACACACCCTGGTTAGCAAAGATCAGGCAGAACACAACATGAAAGGGTCCTGTCCTCTTTATATCCAAACACTGTTACTGTCTTCACTGGCTGAGACTAAATAGAGGTTGAAATAAGTTTCTTTCTATCAGCTTTACACAGACATGAAGTCACCCACCCAAGTATGATTCCAAGGGACCATATTTAGTTTTTTTAACGGGGAGCTGAAGGCAGTCCTCCAAGGGGAAGGAGCAGAGGCATTGTCTGTATAGTCTATGGTCTCACAGAGTCCTACTGATTTTGCCCGCGAGAGATGACCTTGTCTTCAATCCACTCATCTCTTCCTAGCACTGCTACCCAGCACAGAATCTACTCAGTGGAAACCACACTCATTAAAATCTGTAATAATCTCTTCCTTGTCCAACAATCATCACTTCTTCCTTGTTTTCCATGTGTGGAGTGCCATTTTCAACACAGGAAACAGCTTCTTGTTTCCACAGGGTCCACAGAGTCCAGTCTAGATAAGAACCAGGATTTCTGCTTCACTGATATCTTCACCATTTTTTTCAGAAGTAGAATGAAGAAGAAATACACTTCTTGCCAGACAGATTCTCCAAACAAAATCCTGGTGAGTCAACTGAAGTTCTGTTTCCACAAATCAAAATTCCTTTCATCTTTACCAGGGATAAATTCTTGACACTGAACATTAATTTCCTCCACAAAACTTCACACTTTTCACAAAGTAGCATTTTCCAAAAGTAAAATGTTAAACTGAAAAATGGCCATCCTACTACACCTACCATATTTCTGGGTAATCTTGTCTGCAAACATTAACTCTGTTACCACCTCTAGCCTGGGTAATCGCTTAAGCAAACATTCATTCGCTTACTATCTCTGAACAGGCAACTCACAAAGCCGTCTTTTTGCTAAATGTCTATCTTCTTTCGTTCAAACAGAAATCCCAGGCTGATTCTCTGTTCACTTGAGCACTTTTTCCTTCATGCACACTGGACCACCATTTTGTGTGCGTAAGATATTTACACTTTGGATTGTCATCTACCACTCAGACGGCTCCTTAGGTCTTCATTTCCAGGGTATATTTAGATTTTGCAAATTCTTGCTGCGTAGCATCTCCAGGGTAAGTCTTACCTGCAGACATCCGCTTACACAGGTAAAGCAAGTACATGAGATGGTATGACAGTATTGCTATACTGAAAGCAGTATAGGAATTTAGACAGTATAAGACTGTCTAAAAGCCATATTCCTATATTCCTGTCTTTTATTCCTTCCTATACCACCAATACTGCTCTTATTCACTCATTAGAATTTAAAGAAAAAAAAACATCTTCATGCTTTCTTTCATGTTTTCCTGTTTGGAAGAAGTTTCTAGTTAACAAATACATTTAATGAAACTATTTTAAATTCTTTCTTAGTAATCTCTCTTGCCAATCAGTCTGCAGAAAGAATTGGCAGTGGTTTAGGTACTGGTGTGATGAAGCCACCACCTGTCGTATGGACCTGCCTTACTGCGTCTTTAGATTCCTCTATTTGTCCCTAGAGATTTGCTTTCACTTACTTATACTGCAGGCTCTTTGCAGCAGGTCTTCCCTTGGGGTCTTAGGCACACTGCGAGGCAACCGGTTCTGCTTCTGAAAAAAAGAATTATTATTTGAATAGAGAAGAGAATCGGAACCATTGTATCTGTATATTCCAACACCGCATCACCCTTTTCACAAAGACCCGTGATCCCAAGCAATATTTCTCACACTCTTGTAGTTCCATGCAAGCATGATGAAGCATTTGTCCTTTGAGCATGGCACAAACTAACTATTCAGTTATGAAAGCCCACTCTCTTGAAATAAACATATTTTGGACACTCACAGATAATGTCATTCACTGTTAACTCTCCAAGAGAGGAATGCATAGTATGTGTTGCAATGAAGGCATGAGCTTCAGTTACTCTGGGACCCACAGCAAGAATGTTCTTCAAATAAAAATAACTTGAACATGCAAGCCACAAATTTAAACAAGACTTTACATCATGCCAATGCAAAATACCTGCATTTTTCCTAAGATAAAAAAATTTACCATATTATTATTAAAAAGATACGAACTTTTGCTATTGCCAGGTCCACCTGATGAACCCTGAGTAGTCATTCTAGACTAGGTGGATATTAGTATATTTTGATAGGTTTCAAACTATTATCCAGATATAAAGAATATTACACATGAATCACTCATCCAAAATCAAAAACTAAGGAACTTGCAGTTAAAAAATGTTGGCATTTGGAATACTTCCTTAACAGTAACATTGTTTTGTGTACACCCGTCAGACATTTGGCATTTTGTGTAAGGATTATTCTATTGCACGTCAACTTGGGGTGGCACTGAAACTTGTATAGCTTGAACTTTCTCAGCAGGTTGAAATAATATATCCTTGACCCTTGAACCTTGATAGCATCATGCCTACAAATTGCCTACGTATACCATATCATTTTTGGGGATAGCATGATTTTAGCAGTCTGGAAATAATTTCAAATATTTCCATTTGAATGTCTGCCAGCCAGGGCTAATTTTGTTATACAGTAATCTTGGAAGGTACATTAGGCTCTGTTTTACCTGTCTCCCAAGCCATTATATAGTTTCAAGGTATGTTATAAAAAGCATTCATGTACTTTTTCTATTATATTTTTCTGTAAAAAAAAAGTACCCTTCCTTGTAAAATCATCTATTAAAATGGTTTTAATGAAATCATGTACACAGCCAGAACAATGGCTTTACTGGCAAAAAATTGACAAAAAAGGGTGATCTGCTGTTCTGTTAAAGGAAACGGTCCATTTTTGTGTTCTGGGACCAATGGTCTTCAGCAGACCACTGCTTCAGTTTACTGAAGTGTAAAAGGAGATGAGATAAACCATCCATTCTATTGGCCGTGAATAAATTAAATTTAGCACCATGTAAATTCAGCTTTGCTGGTGTCGCAGATCTTTTATTAGATGTGTCCTAATAAGCAAAGGTGTGGAAGAGATGACTCAGACCACCACTAACTCAGTTTGAGACCTTGATATCAGCTTAAAAATTCAGTCTATTTTTTATGTGCCTAATAGAAAATTTTTGAATCAATATCTTGCTTTTTGTCTTGGACTAACATTGGTACAATAATCAAGAAAACTAACTCCTAGTATGGAGCCTTTTTTGTGTGACCTTAGGAAGCAAATATGTTCCAGTACAGGTTTCTAAACAAAATGCCTAATTTTCAGGGGTTCTGAGCATGAGTAGTTTCTCTGTATCACAGAGTCACTGAGCTGGGAAGGACCTTTGGAGGTTACCTAGTCTACCCACCCTGCTCAGAGAAGGGTCAATAAGAACAGGTTGCCCAAGACTGTGTCCAGCTGGATTTTGAAGATCTCAAAGGACTGGGCATCCACAAACTCTCTGGGTTTGTTCCAGCATTTGACCACCCTCACAGTAAAAAGTTTTCTTTTTTTTAAATAGAATTTCCTGTATTCCAGTTTATGCACATTGTCTGCCCTGTCACTGAGCACCACTGAAAAGAGTCTGGCTCCCTCTTCTTTGTTCCCCCTCAGTCAGGTACTTATACAAAATAATAAGATCTTCTTCAGCTTTCTCTTCTCCAGGCTGAACAGTCCCAGCTCTCTCAGCCTCTCCTCGTATGAAAGAGGCTCTAGTCCCTTAAACACCTTTGTGGCCCTGTACTGGACTCTCTCCAGTACGCCCATTTATCTTTTGTACTGGGGAGCCCAGCACAGGATCCAGCACTCCAGATGTGTCTTACTGATGCTGAGAAGAGAGGGAGGATCGTCTCACTTGTCCTGTCAATGATGCAGTTCCTGGCATGCAGCCCAGGATAGCATTGGCCTTCTTTGCTGCACAGACACATTTCTGGCTTGTGTCTAATTTTTTGTCCATCCTGATCCCCCAAATACTTTTCTGCAAAACTGTTTTCTACCCGCCTGTACTGATGCATGGGGTCATTCCTTCTGCAGGGGCAGGACTTTGACTTTTCTCTTTGTTGAACTTCATGAGATTCCTGTTGGCCCATTTCTGCAGCTTGTCGAAGTCCCATCCCTCTGAATGACAGCACACCCATTTTGGCTATCAACCCACTCTGCAGAGTTTTGTATGCAAAGCTGCTGAGGGTGCACTGTGTCCCATCATCCAGGTCATTCATGAAGATGATAAACAGTATTGACCCCTGGGATATACCACTAGTGACTAACCTCCAGTTGGATATAATGCTGCTGCTTACAACCCTTTTAGTCCACTTCACTGTCCACTTATCTAGCCCATACTTGGTCAGCTTCTCCATGAGGATCTTATTGCAGACAGTGTTGAAAGCCTTGTCTGGGAGGTGTTCTGTGATTTTGGAAGCCATGCTAAAATCAAGACAAACAGTATCAGCCACTACTCCCTTGTCTACTGAGCTAGTAATCTTGTAGAAGGCTATTAGGTAAAGTATGATCTCCCTTTCATAAATGCATGGTGACTACTCCTAGTCACCCTTCTGTCTTTCATAAGTTTGGAAATGGCTTCCAGGATGATTTCATCCATCACCTTCCCATGCATCAAGGTGAAGCTGATCTGCCTGTAGTTTCCCTTTGGAGTGACATCTGCTTTCTTCTTATCCTCAGGAATCTCCCCTGGCTGCCACAACCTTCCACAGATAATCAAGAGTGGTCTCAGAAGGACACTGGCAGCTCCCTTGGCACTCACGTGTGCATCCCATCAGGTCCTGAGGACTTGTGTAAGTCCAGATTGTTCAAATGTTCCCTAACCCTATCCTGAGTAAGTCTTCCTTGCTCCAGACTTTCCCACTGTTGTCATGGACTTGGAAGTGCTGAAGGACAGTCTTACCAGTAAACACCAAGGTGAAGAAGGCATTGAATAATTCAGCTTTCTCCATATCCTTTGTCACGAGGTCCCCTGTGCCATTCAGCAATGGGCTTACATTTTCCATACTCCTGTTTTTGCTGTTGCTGTACCTGTAGCAGCCTTTCTTGCTGCCCTTCACATCGCTTGCCAGATCCAACTCCAGGTGGGCTTTGGCTTTCCTAGTCCCACCTCTGCATACTTGAATAGTGTGTCTATATTTCCCCTGGGTCACCTGCCCCTTTATCCACCTCTGGTACACTGCCTTTCTGGGGCTGAATTTAGTCAGGAGCAACTTGTTCCTCCATGAAACCTTCCTGCTACTTTTGCTCCCCAATGCTGGGAGCGGGCACAGGGCAGGGCCTGACAGCCAGGGCCTGTCCCACCACCCCAGGCAGGAGTAGGACAGCCAGAGGGCAGTCTCAGCCCCTGGCACTGGGTACCTCCTTAGGGACAGGGACAGGCCGAAGTTATGCTGGGATATGGACATGTGGATGGGGTCAGGATCAGGTCCATTGAGGGAAACCAGGGTCAGACACTGTTTCAAAAGTAAAAATGCTCCATTTTTAATGCTTTTTTTCTTTTTGTACTTCTTTTCAGTCAAAGTAACTTCACAAATTTAGCAAAATATGTGAAAATATGTCATCCACATCCATATTATATGATAAAAATTTGCACCCATCTATGCTAAGTACATCCGGGAAGGTTTTTGATCCATTCCGTGTTTGAAACTAACTCAACGTGCCCTACCCTTTCCATCCCTGATTGCGAAATTGCTGGGGCCAAAATAAACTTGCTTCTTGGAACACCAGAGTGGAAATTTACTGTAATTATAATTTTAATTCTAAATTCTAATGTACTTTTTAAAAAAATCAAAGGTATAAATAATAATACTTTGATATGTATTTTTCAAAATATATGATCATGGCAAACCCCACAGAATCCCTTTTAAATAAGCTCAAATACTAATCAGTGTATACAGTCTGTAAATCTCATGAACCTCCACTTCAATTTGTTGTAAATCTTTTTGTTTTCCAGTGTACATCTTATGAAAAGGTAATACATCAGGAACCACCTCTTTTTTTAAAAAAAAAAAAGACTGGCCAAATACATACCTCAAACTAAGCCTAAACTGGTCCACTTCAATTCTGTCAGAGCCGTGGATTTCAGAGAGGCTTTGTCAGAAATAAAATGGGGATTGAGAATGTGTATAAAGGAGCTTTCAGATGAAGGGCCATATACTTAGCTTCGTTTATAGCTTTACCTTCACTTAGGTTTATATATCCTATGTCCTATCTCTCCCTGTGAAAAAAATGTCCTGCATGTATTTCATTGCACAATCAGTGACAGAATTACTACTTCTGTTAAAATACGAGTACAGCTGAACAGTACTTGCAATCTTTATGAGGATTTCCTATTCAAATTAATATACTGGAGTTCGCTTGAAGTTCTATTGAGAGGACCAGTTGCGCATCCTGGATTACATACGGAAGAATATGACAAAATAGCAATTACTTAAAGGATCCCATCTTGACATCAAAACCTTGTGTAGTTTGTTTTTTTTTTTTTGTCTAGCCATGTTTCACACAAGACAGTCCAGACACACAGAACAAATTAAGAGCTCATATAGATAAGTAAGGGGAAGAACTCAGTGGAAAGGATATTATTCAAATTAGTAGGCTTGTATTTCCAGACCAGAGGTGAAAACAGGGGACTTAGTTCTCCCATTTAGCACAATGGAGTTTGTGATACAAACTCTGGGACCACACCTTCCCTCTCCACTTTTCAGCTTACATTTAGGTCACACCTTCTTGCACGTGACTTTGCTCTTCCAGATGCTTAATATATATTTAAAAGAAACAAACCAGCTTTTTTTGCTACAACAACCCACAGAAAAAGGAGGTCCCTAGGGAGTAATCTTCCAGTTTTCTGATTTATGTCACCCTTTATCCACTTCTTTGTGTAGTGCTATGTATTTTCATTGGTGGTACTGAAAGATGTGGCCCCTTTTCTCTTCATCCAGCTTCAAATAATAATGCAAATTAGGTCATGACCCTGCAGTCAAGAAATTGCTCTAGTTGGCGAATGAGCAGGTTGATCATTCACTATGGTTTCTTTAAAGCCTTCGCAATGGAGTAAGATTTTGCTTGGACCACTCTTCAAAACCATGGGTATTTGTGTCAAGTCCTCCTGCAGGAAATCTAAGCTTTCCAGTTTTACATGCAACACAGACCACAGTTGAATGCACATCAGCTAATTGCAAATAGGTATTGATAAAGTCAAATACAAAGTTGTGCACTTGCTCATTTGCAACACGAGTTACCAGTCCTAACTTAAACAACCCAACAGACTGGGTTTTTTTTCTTGTAACTGTTCAAGCTTTAGAGCTCCATTACTCTAGAAATGGGATGACATCCCTGAGAGCAGAGACCTTCCAAAAGACTGTACCGGATGAGCAACTTCACGTGAAACCCAGTGCTCCAACAAAGCCGTTAATTCAGCTGTTGTATGCATAACCAGAAGAGTAATGCAGAAAAGCGGAGCAGAGATGAATAGTTCAGCTCAGTATAGGATACTGATAGGAGTAATGCTTATTTTTCACTTCTGGTGTTCACATTTTACAGTCTTGATGCACTGGCAAAGGTACAAGAGTCACAGAAATTATCTGAGGATTGAAGGAAATGCTTTACAGTGAGAGTTAAAGAGCTCATTCTATTTAGTTGATCAGAAACCATGCCAAGAGATTAATTAATCACAGTGTATAAGTACTTTCATAAGGAGGAACCGCCAGTTACTGAAAGCCTTTAAATGTAATAAAGAAAGAAAAAAAAAAAAAACATCAGAAGCTGAAAACAGTTCTCAAGAAAATTCAGGTGAGGAATCAAGCACAGAGATTTAATATTGATGGTAAATAACCTTATGAACACCCAGCCAAGGGTAAAAAGAGGATTCCATCTCTTGATGTCTCCAAATCATGATACTTTTCTGGAACATGTAGTTCTGTCTCTGGAATATACAAACTCAAAAAAGATAAATTATTAGAAAAAAATAGCTAACCCCTTTTCTCAGATAGTTTCATGTAACTGTGGCTGAATGTCATCTATGAATTTATATGTCTTTAAAACAGAAGAAGGAAAAAAACAGACTAAGAGAGCAGCAGACAAAGCCAGAACACGAACTGGGAACACAGCCCACAGCCAAACCAAGAGAGAGCTGTTGGGATAAGTGCTGATTAGAAAAGAGCTCAGAGCTTCGAGGAAAGATAGCATCTCTCCCCATTTGATATTTGTTGTACTGAAGAAAAGAAGCCTTTGTACGTTTTTGTTGTGGTTTTTTTTTTTTTTTAAATAAATAGGATTTTAGCATCAATTTCTCTTTCCTTCTGACTTAAACAACTCAATGGAATCCGTATTTCTGGCTAACTGCTCAAGTCAAAGAAAGATCACATTAAGTTTTATGGGCTCAGTACAGGGAGTAAGAAGCACATTTCGGAGGCTTGTGATCTGACTAGAAACTTTCATGATCTCCTCAGTCCTTTAGTCCTGTGAATCTATGAATTCTCTGAATATTTGTTGATATGTCTTTCCTGATTGATATAACAGATCTGAATTAATGACTAAGATTCTACTGCTTTACATTCCTAATGCTCTTCAGTGAAACTTAACGCTGAGAGCATATTAAAAGTAGTTGGAAGATGTTCATGTAGTCAAAGCTGATACAGAGAAAGGTCTCCAAAGTTAATTTATTTTCCCTTCATCTCTAAGTGTGTATCACCATTTCCTAAGCTACTTTGGATTTTTTTTTCCTTTTTACTATTTTGGTGGCTCCAGACAGTTTTGCATTACATTTGACCAGGGTTATCTTGGTTATAGGATCCTTGTTCATCTGTTAAAAGCGTGCCCTCGAGACGCACTCTAAAACTGAGCAGATCAGCATTGTGTGTTCCCACCCACCTCATCTCACTTCAGCTCTCTCTCAATAGTCCGTGAAGCTTGGCTGTTTTGACACATAACAGGATAACGCTAATCCATAAAGGCAGAGTTCATTGGATAATATTCCTGTGATTTATTTGATTATTTGTATGTTTTTGTGCATTAAATTCTTTGACAAATCATTCTTGACAAGATTTGACAAACTCTGTAAAGCTCACCAAACAGTGTTTGATTTGTAAAACATTGTTTTAGATACTAGTTTACTGCCTTTATTAAAATACATATCTGGGGATTTCCATGTACCAAGCAGTGCACAGCAAAAGGTTCCTGTTATTACTTCTTAGCCATAATGTAGTTACAGGAAAAATTTGACTGACGTGCCAGTGCTGGTTTGGAAAACTTAGAAGACAAGGGGTTTTCCTGAAGTTTCCAGCACTTCTGGTCACAGCTTCACACTACAAGATCAGCTTTTTTTGCCATATTTCACATGATTCTAATACAGTTTTCCAAAATTAAAGTATATTATTCAAATATACAAATACCATTCTAACTAGACAACTATATGTAATCTGGTGCTATGTCATCAAAGCCTCTGAACTCCCAAGTCACATTCATTCCACCTTGATACAGAAAGACATATTTTTAAAAAGCCACCTCTGCAAGCTTAGCCTTGGTTCTGACTGTCAGGTGTGTCTTTTGGGACTCTCGCTTCGTAGTCCATTGTAAGAGTTTGCAGTCAAATTTTGGTCTCTTACACTTGCACGAGGCAAGTGCCTTCCTTGACAGAGCCAAAAGCCCAAATAAATCCATGTTAGTTACTCTGTTCATAGGCTTAACAGAAAAAGTTCAGGTCAGTTGCATTGGCTCTGCAGGGCTAAAGAGAGGAAAGAGAGATAAGATTTATTTCTATGCCACTAATGTGAATAAATATGATGGACTAAATTCAAAGCTCAAATGGGTTCAATAAGAAAACGCCATTTAAATTGTAAAACAGCTCTCGAGATTCTCCAGAATGGAATGTGTTCCCATGATTCTTAACCAAAAATCCAGAAGTAATGAGGGTGATAATAATATGGTTTCCCACCCCTATCCTTCTGCAGTGATGACTTTCATATCACCGATAGTGATGCTAGTAAAGGGGTTGCATGAATGAAGCCTGTAATTACGTTGTTTAAGCAGTGTTACCTTTTATAATATTTTCCTCCTGTAATCTTTAATGGAATATAGATTATAGTTAACTAATGCTACATCTTTGACTATCAGTAGGTAGAGCCTGGCATACTAGATATCTCTTTCAGCTCTGCTTTGGAACTGGATTGCGTAACAGTACCCGCAGTCTTTTGTTACTTGTGTCACCCTTCCTGTTATGTGGCATCTTTCACACTATTCATATTCACATCTTGTACAATCTGAAATGCATCAGAGTCCTCTATATCTTCCACAGCCAAAGCGTAGCTTAGCATCAGAAAAAAAGCATTATTAAACTGATTTGCCAGAGCATTTCATTCGTGCATATAGGAAGCATTCTGTGAGCTCTCTGGAGATGGGAATTCCCAATCCTTAGAGAATTTTGAATTTGTTTTGAATGAAATCAGAAAATGAAAAATTTATTCACCAGGATTATATAAATATTCTTTACGTTTCAGACAAATCAGAACCTAGAAGACTGAAAAAAAAAATTCAATTTGACAATTTAACTTTGTTTTTGTAATATATCTTATGCACATGTTAAAATAAAGTATTTCAAAGTAAAGAAATTACAGTCACCATTTTGACACTATCAGACACAAGGCAGGTTGAGTCTGTTACAACTTCTCCCTTTTTCTTCAAAATGGAATTTCAGCAAAAAAGACTGAGTTGTGTGAAGTGGTTGGATTTATATAAAACTGCATTCTCTGACAGAAGATTGTTCAGCCAGAGCTCTTCCAGCCAGCCCTAGTTAATATACACAGAAAAGTGCCAACAGAACAGGAAGACAGTTAGTGACTTATCACGAGGCATATTGTATTAAATGGGTTTAACACAAGCAGAAACAAATATTCCTAAGTACCATATTATATTGATTTAGAGACTGATTGAAGGGTCAGCTAGCAATCTGTTAGGGTCTGCCAAATAAAGACAGATATCTCTTGATGGTATCATTTTGGTTTAGTTTGCCTGAGAGTGTTGCATGGCAGCTGCTGGAGTACAAGAATACCTTTTTAAATTTGTGCATAGCACTTGAAGTAAAGTCCTACTCTGTAAACTCAATAGGCAATCATGCTACATACATGCTATTCCTCCCAAAGGACAGGGTCCTAATTTGTTGCCATCATCATTACGTCGTATGCATTCTATGTTCATGTGTAGTTCAGCTGCATGAACTTCATACAATGAGAATAGGTCTGGTTTATTATACATGGACCTATACACAAGATAGAAAAGGAAACTTTATTAGTAGCTACCCCCATTTGACAGGTAGGAAGCTAAAGTACAGAAAGATTTAATTTACTTGCACAAAGTTAATTTGGGCAAAAGCGCTAACCTGACACCTTTTCTGAGCCTTCTCTGAGTGCCCTGGCTGCAATTTCAATCTACTGGGAGTGCAGAAAACTCTGTACAGCACATGATTTCTTTCTGAATCTGTGTCAACGTCCCTCTCAAGTGTCTCAGTGATATATCCACATCTAGCTACAAAGTGCATTTTGACAGCCAGGCTATTCTGCCCCTTCTGCAGACTAGTTTACCACTGTTCTGCATGGAAACTCTAGGTTGTAATGACCCAGCGCTACCAAAATAACGTTGTTAGCTGTTGATGATACTTTATTCCCATGAAGTGTCCAGACAGAATTATATAGGTAGGATGGCAGGGACCTCCTGAGATTGTCTAGTCCAACTCCCCTTCTCAAGCAGGGTCACTCAGAGCAGGTTGCCCAGGACCATCTCCAGTTGGATTTTGAGTATCTCCACAGAGGGAGACTCTACAATCTCTCTGGGCCACCCGTTCCTGTGTTTGACCACTCTCAGTAAAAAAAGTGTTTTGTTGTGTTGAAATTCCATTATCTTTTAATTTGTGCTCGTTGCCCCTTGTCCTGTAACTAAGCATCGCTGAGAAGAGCCTGGCTCTCTCATCTTCACTCCTTCCTATCAGGTATTTATACACATAGACAGGATCTCCTTCAGCCTTCTCTTCCCCTGAGAGACAAGGCTGAACAGTCCCCGTTTTCTCAGCCTCTCCTCATATGACAGACACTCCACTCCTGTAGTCATCGTTGTGGTCCGGTATATCTGTATCTTTCTTGTACTGGCGAGCCCAGAACTGAGCCCAGCGCTCCAGATGTGTCTCACCGCTGCTGAGTAGAGGGGAAGGATCACCTCCCTCCACCTGCTGGCAATGCTTCTCGTAATGCAGCCCAGGTTGCTGTTGGCAGAGGAAGCTGCCTGTTGTGATAGGTAAGCAGCAGGACCCCCTGTAAATAATATGACCTGAAAAAGATGGCTTAGAAGTTAGTAGGTGAAACCATGCCACAATGTGGCAGACCTGAGTACGGGTGATGAACAAGTCCCAAATCCAGCTTTGGCTACTCAGCCACAGCGGTATGCAGATCTTCTGGGGTAATTTACCTGTGTCCCCATGCAGAGCTCTGTAATCCCAGTAATGGAACTAGCTCCTTCTAAGCCACACCAGTTGTTCCTCCTTCCTTCTCATGACAGATCATAGTGTAGAGAAAGCCATAGAACATACCTGCTTCTACAACTGATAAAACAACTGTACTTCTGTTTTACATATTAGTGCTGCAACAACCAGTTGAGCTTTGACTGCATGAGCTAGGTTCTAACTTAACTAATGTATACGTACCTTTTTTTTTTAATGATTTCTTGGAAGAAAATTACTAGGTAATCTGTGGGCACCCTGCTGTCTTATATTACTTCTGTTTATTCAGTTGCCTAATTGGTCTGCAATCGTGGTCATGGTACATCTAGAACATTTCAAGGGGTTTTGCTGGGATCTTATTGACTCCAAACTACAACTACTCATTGATCAAGTTAAAGGCTGTGTGGTGGCACATGTTATTTGAAGGTGAGAATGATCCACATTATTCTAAGGGGCTCTTCTTTTACACCTATTATTTTTATTGTTTTATTATTACCCAACATTATCCAAGAATCAGTAGATCCATTCAGGGCAGGTTGTTTTGCTTTTCTAATCTAGGAGCATGTAACATTCTTGAAAACTAAGTAAACGACAGACTAGGTCAGTAACCAGGGTGTTTGAAGTCACCACAGGTAACAGCACGTTATATCAGTTTTGTGACTAACGTTAGGCCCTACCTAAACTGAGCAGAGACACAGTGTTGGTGGCATCTTTCAGAAAAGAAATACACAGAGAACACTTTTTGGAACAAAAGAACTCCCCCTGAAGACGGACAATCTTCGGTAAACAACCAGCCTGTATTTACATTATTCTCCATTTTCACCCAAGCATTTTTTCGTGGAAGTATACAAGATCTGACAGTGGATAAATAACTGTGGGGAACAGAAACCCCATTTACACAGAGATTTGGAGCCATTTTATGATCTCAGTAAAAGATCATTTTTGAACATGCCTCGCATAAGAAAGTAGCACTACTGTTTACACGGCCTGATACATATTCTGCCTGCATTTCGTTTAGGAAATAAACATGTGCTTCTTTACCACCCAAACTTTAATAAATTTCAGGGGAGAATGGCTCTTTTTTTAACTGTGACTCATTCTTTGCTAATTCAATCAAGCTGGAGCTGACAAAATAACAAGAAGATTTTGGAGGTATTTTTACCATGTTTGTCACTCCACCAAATGACAGTGCAAAGTTCCCTTGTCTGAATTTCGATCAAATACTTACCAGGAATGCTAAGCCTTTCAGAATCCCATTGTACCTCTGTTTCATGGCATGTAAGTTATTTGCTTTCATCTCCCCTTTACTGTATAAAAGAGGATCTAAGGCTGTAAAAACTTCAATCCAGAGATTCATGCAGCTGTACATAACAGATCCTTCCTCTCTCGTCATTGCAGCACAACATCAAACCAAACAAAATGTCTCAGAAAGCTACAGTATTTGCAGCGAGGCTGTCACAGATCTCCTTTTTTGCTTTTGAAAAAAAGTGGCTGGATGCCCAGCACCTGCCTCCATACTGACGTTTTCTGAAACACTAAGGTAGAGGAATCAACCTTTGTCAATATCATCGCAGTGATTTGTTAGAAACAATGAAATGAAAAGCCTCAGCCTCTATCCTCGCTTCTGGAATACAGGATTAAAATAAAGGACACATGATTTTATTGATTTAATGAGGGATGGGGGCTTCAGTGGAGCCCTGTTTGCAGGTCTCACAACCAGTTCTTCCCCGTTTGCTTGGCTTTCCCCGTTTCTTGGGAACTTGTTTATGTATTTGGCTGTTACGATGACCCACAGAGTTCACTCCTGTGCTGCATGAAGCATTCAAATGCCTGCAGTGATTTCAGTCTGTCTCTCTCAACGGGGAAAGAAAGAAAGACTGAAGGGATTGCAGCACAGTTCTCAAACTAAAGAAAGGAAGAAGAGCAGATAGGGAGAGAGAGAAAAAAACTTTAAAAATGCTAGATAAAACACAGCAACAGGAACAAGAATAACACCTCCTACCTAGGAAACGGGCTGCGTGCAGAATGCATTAATCTCTTAGTATATTTTATCAGATAGGAATCCCTCCCCCCAGCTATGAACTGAGAGGTAAACTAAAGGACTTCACTCACAGTGTTTTGTGGTAGATTGATCCTCGAACACTGAGTTAATCTCCTCCCTTAGACCTTTTACCTTTGTTCCTTTTTTTCTTGAGGTATTCATATGATATAAAATGACATTTTCATATGGTAATCTCTCCTCCTTGTAGCGTTGCTCTTCAAGATGAGCCAGAGGGATGAAACACAATGAACGGTGCCTTCTCAGGAAAACAAAACAAAACAAAGAACAACAACAAAAAAAATAACAAAAAGTAAAACCAAATTGAAAACTAAAATTCATTCCTTATTGTCAATTTGGTTGTGTGCTAAAAGTAACAGAGTTACTGAGGCTTGATGTATGTAAATATAACACAATGGATGTAGGCTGATGTCATAAACACCTACAGTAATAGTTCTGTGTACATAAATACAAATCAATTTTGTATTTGCCCACAGGTTAAACTTTCTCAGTTCGCTCTGGTATTACCATCTCTGGGCTCCAAAAGTTAGAAAGAGCCTGTGCCTGAGCACGCGGTTTCCAAATCCAGCCCTTCCCCCCTCCCCATTTTCGTTTCCCCAAACTGAGCTGCTGTCCCTCCCCCCATCTCCTTCTCTCTCAGTAGGCGAGTGAGTCTGAAACCAGGGGGCAAAATCATTACTTCCCAATTATCTTAAGCCATGCAAGATAACCTCTCTCTCAAGGGCCGATGCTAAAATATGCACACAGTTCTGATGTCTAGACAGTTATGAAATATAGGTGTAGGGCTGTGCATATGCAGAAGAGAAATGCATCCCAAATGAAGTGCTTTTATTAAAGAAGTATAATCACTGGGATAACTAATTACGTCAATACCACATAGTTAATTAAACCCATTATAGTTACTATTCCCATGGAGGGGAGGTCAGACAAAGCAGCCGTCCCCCTGACTCTGCTGTGCTAACAAAAGAGAGAGAAATTAAATATATTAAACAATGCTTCTCGTTCAGGTTAAAAAAGAAAAGTTTAACAACTACACAGTCACTCAACAAAGAAACTCCACAGAGGTAATTTATGTTGGTACATTTGTATGGGACTTCTTCAAATGGAAGTCTTAACAATGCACTGTAGTTCCCTTAGACTTGTGCTAACCGAACAGATGAGGAGAAAATACCGGTCTGGCAGAATTGTTGCAGATTTTTTTCCAATGGAATTTAAATACATTTCTTCACCAGCGGATATATAGGATAAGTGACCAGAAAAACATGACATAATGTGGGAAGATAATGAGGTTTGCACTGCCACTCAGTCAAATCTCATCCCATCCCTCCCACCTAAAGGTTGAATAGATAAAGATGACATCGTGGGATGCCCAGAAGTGCTGGTAAGAAAAGAGTTTTTATTTCTGTTCCCAGCCATCCATCAGATAAGTTTTCATAGGTTGCTATCACCTGTCTTATGACAAGGGTAATTATGTTCTGAATTCAGGGACTAGGGTTAAAAATCTGAGCCATAAGGAGTTCTTGTATAAGAACTTGCAAGTTCTTAATTATTAACCAGTTAATACCTGAAGCAAGAACATCACGATGCACCAGGTATAAAGTGCTCCAACAATACCATGAGGATCCTGCAATTTTTGTGAAGGACAGGTATGAGTCATAAAGCTCACGAGTCTCAGTAATACACTTATATATACATGCACACAGACAAAGCAGAAACCTTCACAAAGTTTGAGAGACACTTGCACCAAAAAATACAGACATCACAATCATCAATGGTCATGACAATTGCCAATGTCAATGTTTTTCAGCTTTTGACCCACGGACTCCCAGGGATCAACAGCATACTCCAAAGAGGTCCGTGAGTGGTGCCCAAGAGGTGTACTTTCACATATGCCATACTGCAACCCAAGTATAAGTCATCACCTCCCTGGAGATTTTGGAAATCCATAAGTCAAAAAGGACTGCAAAACAGGTCTGATCACACCCTGAAGGGAAAGAGGGACAGATAAGAAAGGGAAGCAAGGGGGGAGGGAAGGAGGGAGAAAGGAAGGGATGAAGGAAAGGAAGTTGATGGACTGTAAGACTTAAAACTTGAAATTTTGCCTTAAAGAAAAATAGCGTAACCTAATATTTGCAGGGAGTCAAATTCTGCTGCAAAATTATTTACTTATCCAAGGCAATTTGCAGCTTCTTAATAACGATCCACCAGCTCTTAACACCAGTCAGAGTCATCATAATGGTATTATTAATTGTATTACATTATTGTTTTATGTAGTGCTAGGCACTGTATTTCTATGCATGTAAGAAGAAAGTCAGGCTGTCCTGAAAAGCTTAATATCCAAATAGAGAATGCAAGCAGTGAATAAAAGAAAGGAAATGTGGGTTAGATGAATGGGCAGAGGGGTGGATTGAGAACTGCCTGACAGATAGAGCTCAGAGGGTTGTGGTTAGTGGTGCAGAGTCTAGTTGGAGGTCAGTAACGAGTGGTGTCCCTCAGGGGTCAGTACTGGGTCCAGTCCTGTTCAATATATTCATCAACGACTTGGATGAGGGGACAGAGTGTACCATCAGCAAGTTTGCTGATGACACGAAACTGGGAGGAGTGGCTGACACGCCAGAAGGCTGTGCCGCCATATAGCGTGACCTGAACAGGCTGGAGAGTTGGGCAGAGAGAAACCTTATGAAATTCAACAAGGGCAAGTGTAGGGTGCTGCACCTGGGGAGGAATAACCCCATGCAGCAGTACAGGTTGGGGGCTGACCTCCTGGAGAGCAGCTCTGTGGAAAGGGACCTGGGAGTCCTGGTGGACAACAGGATGACTGTGAGCCAGCAATGTGCCCTGGTGGCCAAGAAGGCCACCTTGATGCATCCTGGGGTGCATCAAGAAGAGTGTGGCCATCAGGTCGAGGGAGGTCATCCTCCCCCTCTCCTCTGCCCTGGTGAGGCCACATCTGGAGTACTGTCAGTTCTGGGCTCCCCAGTTCAAGAAAGACAGGGATCTGCTGGAGACGGTCCAGAAAAGGGCTACAAATATGATTAGGGGATTAGAACATCTCTCTCATGAGGAAAGACTGAGGGACTTGGGTCTTTTTAGTCTAGAGAAAAGAAGATTGAGGGGGGATCTTATTAATGTTTACAAATACTTAAAGGGAGGGTGCCAGGGGGATGGGGACAGTCTTTTTTCATGGAGACATTCAAAACCCGCCTGGACACCATTCTGTGCAACTTGCTCTAGGTGACCCTGCTCTGGCGGGGGGTTGGACTAGATGATGTCCAGAGGTCCCTTCCAACCCTGACCATTCTGTGAATTCTGTGATTCTGTAAATTATTATTAGTCCTATTTTAAAATAGGCAAATGAGACGCATAGCAATCAAGGATATGTTAATATTGTAGAGTACAATGTACAATAAAAATCCTAGGCTAGCTCCAAATGAGCTGGTTTGCCCAGAAAGCACCACAAAACACAGCTCCCTGAAGAGATAGTAACTTGCCTCAGAAATGATCCTACTGCATCAGGACGACACTGTACCCAAGTCAGGATGAGTGCAGATGTACCTCATGTGACAAGTGCAGTGTCACACAGGAAACAGCTTAGATCAACCTAAGTCTCAGGCTGCCCCTATAGCAGGAAATACACGGCAAGGCTCAGCGTCACAGTGTCAGAGCTTCTTCCCTGCGCTGCTACACGGTGAGAATGGTCTCTGACATGCTTTTTGCCCAGATCACCCAAAACTCTCCCAATCAATTCCCAGGTAGGGTTCAGAAGTTAACCCAGGAACTATTCCAGGTATGCGGTGAGAGGTATCCAAAATCTTTCCTGCTTTGGAAACCAGCAAAATTTAGTCATGTGGGTACCGCCAGACCATACCAACTGGATGCAGGGCCAGGGAAATGGCAAAGACTGTTTATTTTACTCTACAGAGGTAATTCAGTTTGGATACGACTTAGCCATTGGTCCCTAGACAGCCAGACGTCATGTCTTGCTACTTTACTAATTTATCCCTTAATTTCCTGAACTTCCACTATTAATACCTGAAAACAAACTATTTCCAAAATGTCAAAATGTTTCAGAGATGTCAGAACAGTTTTTGAACTCACAGTTCCTCCAATTTCTTCTTGCTTTTGCTTATGGTTTGCTGTCATAAAATCATACCTGCCAGCAAGAAAACTGCATGATCCAAGGAAATAATAGGCGAATCCTATATGGCTTGTTTGAATTTTTATTTGGCAGCTAGGCAGAATGGGCATTTAAGGAATGAGCTCTTCACTGAAGTGGATGGGTAACTTTAAGGTTCAAGATACTGTTTTTATTCTTCTATGAAGTCTAATCATACTGTCAGAAAAAATGTGAGAGTCTGAATGATTTTTTTACTGTTGTCACATAACAGTTTCCTGCTCCCAAATAGGACAGCTGTACTTGTCAAATGTTTTCACTGATACAAGTGTTCAGTTCCAATTCAAATCAAAGGCAGACCTGTGTGCTCTCCCTGTCAGAGTGCTAAGACCAATTAGAGAGATCTCCAGACACCTCCCAGAGTCAGAACTCACTGTGGAATTAGTGTTACTTACTGGTGTTTTTAAAATGCTCTTTTGAGAACGCAGCTACACTAAAACTAAAAAACCTGAAATAAAGACCCTTTCTCTAAAATTGTAAGGCATCAGCGAGTGGCTTTTGCTAAAAAAAAAAATTGATCCCTCTGCGTACATTCACAATGCTAAGAATCGTCTTGTAGCTTTCTGCCTTGAGGCACCAGGTAAAGACCTGCCAAGACTGTCTCTTTGGGAAAAACTGACCATCGGACTCATTTGCCCCAGAAGGACTTGACTTGTCACAGAGCAGACTTCCAGCATGTGAAGCAGGAAGACATAAACATTGAATTCTGTGGGTCTGTTGCAGGAGCTAATAGGTGAAATGATGTATATACAAAGCCTGTGTTAACTATTACAGGCCCTGCTGGTTTTGAGTACATGTGATAACTCCTGTTTAGGAAGGATCGCTCACCCCTCCATTTGATCATCCTTCATGAGTAAGAGGAAATTCTGCGCTGTTGTCCTCTCTGGAAAGTTCACCTGTACATGTCAAAGAAAAGCAGTGATCAGTGATTTCTGGTTGCTGGGAATTATCTATAAGAAGAAAAGCCTATAAACCTTCTAAGCAGCAGACTTAAATGGTTGTCATCCTCACTGAGCATAGACAATTGTCCAAAACTCTAGTTTCTCCTACAGCTCCTTCCAGTTAACAAGACAAAAGAGCACATGTAGAGTAGAAGGCAGCTTCGTGCTTTGCTGTAGCGAAACACTAACGGGGGCCCGTCTGTAGCAGCAGCACAAATAGCCAAGCCTCCTTCCTTCAACTTTCTAGGTTATATCCAGGCAGTATTTTCTCACTGCTGGAAATGTTGCTGACCTCTGAGCAAACCTAAATGCTACGAATACAAAACAACTGACATTCCTAAAGGTGAGCTTGGTGACATTCCGTCCAGATCCTTCCCTTTGCACCATCCTTCCTCCTTCAGATGCAGACGTCAGCTCTGACAGCCTCAGTGATGAATGGGCTGGGTGTTGACAGCTGAAGATGAGGGGCTCAGACAGAAGGAGAAATCTCCGAGACTGATCAAGTCCTGTGATGCTGACTTTACAGTGGGAATAGACAAAAGAATAAAATGCAGCTGAACACGTGTTCTGTGGCTTTCAAATTCACCTCAAGAAGTCATACAATTTTCCAAGAGGTTGGTGGTCAATCCGTCTTGCATATAGACAGGAGCATGACCATACTGTTGCAATGCTATCATTAAAGTTTAAAATGCAAACAAGATGTTTCTAGTTCTTGTCAGACAATAAAGTCATCAACATTATAGAAAAAATGAGAAAAAACTCTGAAAAAAATGTCAGCTTTCCTATTCCCATCTTTGCTACATTTGTCAAGGTAGTTAAGGTTCATCTTCATATGGTAAAACCACCAGACATATGTCTAATTAACATTCTTACTGAAAGTACTTTTCAATACATCTTCTAAATCAGCATTGCCTTAAGTTGACAGAGCAATATATGCCAACCTATTGGTAAATCCCAGAATTACAGGAGTGGAAATGAGCATTGAATGACCACCTGATCCATTTGCTGCACCTCCAACAAAAACAGTGATATCTATGTCTATCTAAATAGATAGACCAACTGCAACTCCAGAACCTCTGTGAGTAACCAATTTTAACTCTTTGCTGTCCTCATCATTACAAGGTTTTCATAGTTGCCTTGCCTATTGCTTCTGCCTTATCCATCATGGCCAGAAAGCATGGCTGTCTTCCACATCACTGCAATCTTTCATTTATTTGCACATCACTATGTGATATCCCTCCTCAGTCCTCAAAAATTTCTTCTTAGGCTGTAAAAAGCCAATTTACTCAAACTTCCCTCACAGTCATGTTTTGTAGCTCTCTTATCATTCCCTTTGCTCTCCTCCAGGCTCCCCGGCTAGTCCATGTCTTTCTTATTGAAGTGAGGAAACTGTGCTCTATTTGAGCCTTCACCAATGCCAAGGAAGATCATTTCATATCCACTGCACACCATAGATCTGTTCAAGAAGAACAGTGCAATGAATGCCTTGTTTGGTAACAGTATGGCATGTAGGCTTATACTCGTATATGATTCCCTATACTCCTCACAGCCTTTTCTAGGGAAACTGCCACCCAACCAGTTATTCCCACTTTCTATTTGTGCAGCTGATTTTACCTAACTAGGTGTTACTACCTGGGACTTTTTCCTTCTGGAAAGAATACGTTTCTTTCTGGAGAGAACACCAGTGCCAAAGACTTCCAGTTTGCCACCAGTTGTGCACAAGGAATCTGCACAATCAGAGACCAGAACAAAGCCAGGGGGAGTGAACTGTAAGGTTTCCACCAGTTTTTGTGGACTTTCATTGGGATCTACTGCCGGCATCATCAAGAATGTGAAGCCCTAAACTCCCACAGACATGTATCAGGGACTAGGCAGGCACGTAATAGGTAGGACTTGGTCTAAATGACTAAATTAAAATTAAATAATAAATATGTCTAAATTAAAACTCAAACATGTTCATCAAAATTTAAGAAACTTAGTCTTTCCACATCTAGACAGTTAACTGGAGACATCATATGGATCCTTTATAAAAAACATGTTTACCTTGGTTAATTCCTGCTGATTGAGGATCACATCCACAACTTGATTTCAAGACTTGCACAACTGATAATGTCAGAGTAATTCCTTTATATCAACTTCATATGCTAACGATTTGCCATCAAAAAGTTAAAATATACTTATGTAAAAAGATATATTCACTGAAAGATATTTCATAAACATGGTTGTCTAACAACAGTTTCAAATGCATCCATACCGCACAAAAAAAGGAAGAAAACAGTGTGTTACTTTTAAAAGATCAAACAATACCGTCATCAGCCTAATGAGACACAAATTATAATAGTATCTTTCAAGACATGCAACAACTAAGAGTCCTGAGGCCCGAAACCATTTAGTCTGTATTTCCTTCTCTAAGAATGGACCAAGGATGGCCTAGATAAACCTTTACTGGTCAGCCATGGGACACCTTCCTCCCAAAAATATTTTCCGTTTCACCACTACAGTGATAGAGTTTTATTGCCCCCCAGGCAGGAGGACTTGCACAGACGTTGTAAAAAGACATTTTCATTTTCTTAATGTCACTGTGAATAAGCTTATTTTCCTTAACAATGTCTGAGGCTTTTCTGAAACCTACTGAACTTTTGGCTTCTTCTGATGCCTCATGATTGGAATCACCAAGATGTGGACACCACATTGAACATAATTTTTTCCATGCAATTGCCACAGATTTGTGTGGAAATAACTGCATGAACAAATGATCAGTTAGGTCACTAATAGACTGTTTGCACCTGCAAAAACCCGATTTGTTTTCATAACCATGGTAACCACATTTTCATGGAATCTCTCTTATTTTTTTAACAAGGCTTTTATGTGTATTTTGGGGGGGAAAGCCCTCCATATTTTGTGATCGACCTAACCAGACAGGCAAACTGAATATTATTTGAAAACTGCACTATTCATAATGTGTTAGACGTTGCCACTCAAGGGCAGCTGAAACCAAGCTTTATAAATCCCACCCAATAAGCTTATTTTAATCGAGCATTTCTGTGTGCAAGCAAAGTTAGTGAAAGGTGCCAAAGTAGAAGTGCACAAAACCAATGTTCCCTATTTAAAGGGGTGGTACAGCAGCTGTGGAAACTTTCCCTACACTTCCATGCCAATTTGTCTCATCTCCAAGCTTGTTGCTTAGCTCAACCATGCTGCTGATCTAACCAAACTGATGCATGTTCAAGTGACAATTTGCATATGTGACCAAGGGATGCGTACACAACCTGCATGGAGTTTCACGTTCACTCATGCACAAGCTTAATTTGAAAAAAAAAAAAATTAAAATAATAAACCATTTATTGCAGCCAGTGGGGACCAAGCTTTTAAGTGGTAATTCATCGAGTTCCCATTTAGTTTTATGGGCCTGCCTATATTTCGTTTTCATTTGACTATGCTAGGATTCTGTGCGCCATGGCAAATATTTGACAGCTTCCTCAGCAGGCTCTGTGCTCTGCAGAGCTTGCACAATGCTACCTATTATTAATTGGTTTCAAAATGCATTCTCCTGTAACCCAAACGAAGATGTGACTATTATACCTGTCATCCCAAAGTATGCGGAAATACAATATTTGCAACCATTTCATGAAATCTTTGTGAGCTTGATAGGTTAAGCCTTCCAAGTTTTAAATAAATTCTGTAAAAATACTTATCCATGTAAAAGCAGACCTTATTGTCCCAAGGCACCTGCCTGTTGTGTTCACTTAATTTGTGTAATATACAGTGATCTAGAGACTTCTGGAGCATGATGAGAGAATGTTTAGTAGAAAGAACACTTTGTGTCTATGTTATTATAAAGAACCCTTTTAACCTGTTAATCTTAAGGTATTTCACAAGTACATGTTAAGCTTCACAACTCTCCTAACAAGAAGAAGCCAAAGGAAGAAGAAAATCAATTCATGCAAGCAACACCGATGGACAATTCGTTCTGATGAAGGCATCTGAAATGATTGATGGCAATCACTGATGCTGTTAGCTGAATGATCTCATGATGAGGAAATTCGGAGAAGTTGCTTCTGGAAAGCAAATGACCGAGCTCTTGTCAAAAGCGTGCATCCAAGTCTTGCACACACAAAAGACCTGGAAGAGGGACGGCTGCCACCAAACTACAAAGGGAAAACTACACAAGAAGAGACTTCAGCAAACTTTGTTCAGATGTTTGACCCAAAATTTGCTGCTATAGTGGATAGCTGCTGGCAGTAGCCAGCCCTATGTCTGTTATTGAAGAGGTCTTTGTTGAAGATCTGTTTCCAGACTAGAAAATAAAACATTCATCACACTTTCACTCTGTTGGTCATTTAAATACTCATCGAAGGCTTCAAGCTATAACCTATTTTTGAAGTTATTACAATCAGAGCTTCTTTACAAGGGGGTCTTTTAGAAAACGAATGTCCAACATTCGTGTGACAGAAGGAGTTAAGTGTTATTGTTTACTGTATTTAATTCTCAAGTGCGCTTTCTTTGGGAATTCCAAAGAATTGCTCTTAAAATGCTTTAGAACACTAAAAATCTGATGTAACTTCTCTGCTGTTCATTTAGTCAAAAAGACAACTGATCTTGACATTTTTCCTTTACAGGGTTTTACAAAGTAGATATTCTTAAAAAAAAAAAAAAAAAGCAATATACTTCAATAAATCACGTCTTATTTATAAATAGAACCATATGTATGGTCACCCTTTAAAATTTTGCCAGCTGCCTTAGATAACTAACTTAATCACAGTATTTGTGAATTGTAAATAGTCCCTGTAGTAAGTTTGGAGCTATTTAAGAAACACTGCAACTAGGCAGAGATCCAAAGCATACTGAACTCTGTGGGATCCTTTCCACTGAATTCAGGAGAGTTTGCATCGGGCCCTTATTGAATTAGCTCTTTTCCCAAGACAAAGTTTGCAGGTTTCAAACATAGCTCCAAAAGCTTCTTCTCCCATCTTCAATGCCCGTAATTAAAACCTGACCTCTACTGAAAATCTCTGAGTGCACCATATCAGAATCAGCGGCTATTTCAGTGCATTGTTCAGCCAAACTTCCTGAAGGCTTGTGAATGGACAAGAGAAGACACCTGGTAACACCAGATTCTACACTATGTATATATACAATGTATATAGATATGTATACATACATAGTGCAGTAGCTTTACCGCTACTGAAGATGTTCCCACGGAATGTTCTAGCAAGGTGTATGTTCTGACAGGCAACTCCACTGGGAGCCAAGCTCTGCAGCTTTGTGTCACAGCTAGCCAATTTATTACTTAATACACAGAAGGAAAGTGAAAGGCAGAGCAAACGAACTCTGTATTTACTATTTTTCATTTTCAGGGCCGGAGAAGAGGACACAGCCAGCGGCACTCGATGACAAAGGGTGATATTCCGGCCCTGGAAATTCTGAGCAAACCCTACTCTGCTCACAGCTCACTGCAAAGTGAACTGTTGCAGTTCCCACGAAGTATATTTAATTTGGTCGTGAAGCCCACTGACCTTGCTACCAGTGAGAAAAACAACAGTGCTGTCAGTCATGCTTCAGGCAAGGAAAACAGCTAACACATTCCCAGTTCCTCAATATGTCCCAGTATGGGCACACATACGCATACCCGCACACACTTCAATGTAGCCTGGACCAATACCGTTAAAAGTTCATGAGTGAGTATGTAGTAAACGTGGGTATATAAATATATTTATACACACACGTACACATGCATATGCACATAAAAATTTTTGAAGAGTTAAGTGTGCTGCTGTAAATATGGAAATACATACTCATTCCCCCTTCAGACCATTTCCACCAAAAATGCTTTTAAAGAACAAAAATCTGAAAACATAAATACTGTTTATTTTTACTACCATTTTCCTCCTGCCAATCATACTGTTTTAGCTTCAGCCTATTCTTTTCAGTATCTGGACTCAAATAAAAACAGATGATAATTATTGGACTTAGTTTGGCCAGAGAAATAAAATTTAAAAGGCTCCTCAAAACTTAAAAAGCAAACAGTGAAATAGATATAATATTTGAGTTTAATACTCACTACACTAGCTCTTTGCAGGCTACCAAGCTAATGACTGCTTGCGAGAACCATCAAAGAGAGGGAAATCAATAATGAGACTTTGCAAGGGTATCACTGGCTAAACTGGGGGCTGCAGGGGACCCATCTGAAATCAACATGGGGAAGATCCCACATGGACATCCCTTCTCATCAGGCTGCACGGTGGTAGTAAAGCAATTTCAGTAGAAGTCTAGAGCCTCTACAGAAGCCATGGAGAGAGCAAGCTCCGCTTTGTCTGTACCCACCAGCCAGAAATGGCCAGTGCCAACCGCATTCAAAGCCAGGTGAATAGCTAGGTGCCTATAGAGGCACCCTCTGTTAGAGGGCAGAGGACAATATACCCCGACCATGGGAAATACAAGCAAGACCTGAGGTTTCAGCAATTGCAGCAGACTGGGAGGAGGACAGTCAAATTCTGATCTCTGCTAGATTTCTATGCCAAACCTAACTGCTTTTGTGAGGTTGGGTATGTGTTGCTTCTGGTCTCCAGATTCCCCACAAATCACCCAATTAATACCTGAATTTGTGGCTTCATACGTTGGCCGAGCATTTTGTTCAACCTCAGTCAACCTCATTTTCCTCTTTCTCCTACTCCCAGAAAAGAGATTATCTCTCTCAAGTTCCTCTGAGTCAGAGAAAACACAGAGATTTCAGTACAATGGTAACGAAAACTAAGAGCTGTGAAGTTTTAGATGAATACAAAGTTTGCACCACACAGAAATCCCAAATAGCGCTGACGATGGTAACTGTTACTGCCGGGAAAGTGTGGGAAAAGAGTCATGCTGCCATGTTTTACGTACTGCGTCCTCAAGCATACTGTTTCACCAAATTTTAACTCAGGGACACCTAGGCAAGGGAACAAAGTGGGATTAACCACCGGCTGTGGGTTGTGTTTCATTATTGCCATTGCTGGTGGTGGCCAGGCACACAGTTTAGTAAGTTATCAGGTCTCTGCACTTCCTGACCCCAAGAGAACCTCGGTTAAAGAAAGCTATTGATTTTTTGTGTTGCCAGTCAATCAGAACCAGACCGCAACACGCAGGTAGGAGCAGTTGCCTTTGCACAGCTCCTTCCTAACAGTCCGCTCTTTCAAGAGGCCTCCTGAGCTTTACGGATCTTGAATTCCAGATGGGAATGTTTAGATCCTGCAAATTATCGCTTCCCGATGAAAAAGGGTACGTGTTGAAAAAATAAGTCCATCCTTCCGTCAGTAATTCTTTTATTTGCCCAATATCTTACAGAAAAAATACCTACCTTGAGAAACTTACATTGCATATATGACATCCTATTTTGCACTGTGGCAGCATAACAAACGCTGACACAACATCAGGGAACGAGGGCAGCACAATAAGACACGCATGCAACTGGAGCGAGTGAAGACAATATACTTCATGTCAGATTAGGTACCTGATGGCAAATCTAATGTTCTGTAGCTGGTCCAGCTGTTTCAGATGGCTTACACAACTGATATAAAGCTATTTATTTATGTTTGTATCAATGGATAATTCATGGCAGGTCTTTTGAATAATTTATTCTAAGAGTTCTTTAATATTCTTCAGCATTTTATTTCCCTCCTATAATAGTGTTTGGAAATATTAAGGATTCAGACAAAGATGAGGGAAAAGTCTAAAGATTCCTTATCTCTCACAGCTTCCAAGTAACATTCTGCTGAAGAAATAAAGGTATATGAATGCCAAAAAATACTTTCCCCTTAGAGTATTCACTTCCAAGATGACTTCCATGTCATTTTTACTCAGCACACAAGATTGGAAATATTTTGGACTCCATTCAACTCTGCTGAGGCCAATCCAGATGTTGAGTGCAATATTTTTATTTTTTGCTTTCTATTCACTCAACACTACGCATCAGCCAAAATCTGCCTCTCTCCTTGTGCAGTCTTTTCCATTAGTACAGGGGAATATGTAAAATGTTTTCAGCTGAAACATGCAGGAAGAAAAGATAGCCCGTTTATGGAGAATAACTCATGAAACTATTTATTTAATACTGCCAGCAAGGCACCGAGTATAATTACACCCAGTTGTCTTCCATTCCTCTTTACAAAGATGACATTTTCTCATTCCTGTTTTCATTTCTGATGCTTTTGTCATAGTCAGTAGCAGTGCGAGAGCCCAAGCTCCTATTCTTTTGAAATAAAAAAGTAAACCTGCATTTTGAGTGAGGGGTTTGAAAACTGGAGTGAGGTGTAATTCATAACTTGTAGAATGCACAAAATATCTGTTAAGGAGTTTCCAATTGGAATAGACATTTTGCCTGAAATCGCTTTGTTTCTCCCCCTAGATACCATTCTAAATGTGAGGGAGAAGTAAAGGACCAGGGGAGGAGAAGAAGGGAAGAGATATTTTGGCCTAACAAAATCCATTTGCATATTAGGAGCTGCAAGCAATACCACCAGTTGGGACTGAAGGACTTGAACTAAGTCACCCCAGTGCACAGACAGAAGCCTGCAAAATAAAGGAGAAGGAAATTTTATTTTCTGAGAAAAAAAAATTTCAAGGAAGAAAGAAAAGCACATGCTAGAGCGGGGAATGTTTTTAAAAGCCTCTTTCAAATCTTCTTGGCAAATAAAGTTTTGTTTGGTTTGGTTAAAAGCAGTGTGGCTTATGCCTTTGGCATTCAAATTTACATGCTAATAAAAGTGTGCTTATAAACTTGAATAACCACACTGCACAGTCCCAAACACTGCACCCCTGAATCTAAAAGCTGCTACTGCCAACATATGTATATTGTCCAGATCTCTCCATCTGCAGTCAATTACTTTCTTTACTGTGACCAAAATTCCCAGTCCTTTACAGCATACTCCCAATTGTTAAATTGTAGTTCTGCTCTCTAAAAATCACAATTTTTTATCATCGTCCCAATTCCATATCAAACGCATTCAGTCTAATTACGGCTTTTCCATCAATTTGCAAAGCTTTGCAAATCCGTGCGGGATTCTGAGAGTGAAGCTGAACTTCCTTCATTTCACTGAACATCCTCAACAAAGAGAGCTGCAGACCAAGGTAACTCCTCATTTATACCTGCGCAGCCCCATTGACTTCAAATTATACTTCCTGCTACCCATGTATAACTCAAATTTCAGTGCCTTATTATTGGTGCAGTTGATCGGAACATATTAAACAGTGTTGACAATGCACAAGAAGAAGGAGATTACGTTCCTCTCTCTCCCTCTCATCACACCAAAGGACAAGGATTGTTAAATAAGAAGCTGCTATTTTCCAGATCACTTTTCACACTCCACATGCAATTTAAGGAGCTACCCGTTGTGCCTTATGATTGTGTTGTCCCTACTGAAAGCAAAAAGGTGTGGGTTTTCCCTACTGCTGCATCCTACCTAATCTGGACAGCCCTAAGGGATGTTGGAAAACAAAAGGTAAAAGTTGCCTTTACTTAGCCAGATGAGAAAGAGAATAGAGATTGATTGGGTCGTTGCTAACTGTGATTCCTCCAGAGTCAGTCCAAGTTATTCAGAGTGATAGAAAGTTTCTACAGTGTCAGAGCTTAATGCCCAGTGTTTTTAAAAACTCACACCATACTTGTTATATACTGATATATAGGGAAATAAATAGAGAGGGAAAGAGAAGAAAATTCTGATAACCTTCAGATAACATCCTTCACATCACTGAGAATTTTTTTCAGGCTTAGGCTTCATCACGAGAGCTTATAAATGCCTTTCTATGTGAAGTTCCAGCTGAAGAGACTGAACATCTGAATAGCTTTATTTTCTGGTAGACATGCGGATGGCAGAAAGCCCGCTGGTACTCAGAACTGATTTAATCAGTTTTCAGGCAGCAAAGAAAAAAACACAAAACAGACCCCAAAAATCACCCTGAAGAGATACCAGAGCTTGTCACCAAAGTGACACACTTCTGACAGGAACCAGTGGGCAGTGACTTGAGCTGTACTTGCCTAAGACTGCCTTGGGACTTTTGCAAATCCCTGGATGCTGGGCATATAGAGAAGGTCAATGAATTAACACTGGCATAAGAAAATAAGGAATCAGGCCCAATACATTGGAGGCTCCTGGCATTTTTACAACATTTTACTACTAATCCTAATGTACTCCTGATTCTAAGTGACAGCATGTGGCATTATCATAAATGTCAGTTGCATTATTGTTGCCACTTTCACCCCCTAATCTTAGGGAAAGCAGAGCTGTTAAGATGTTGGAAAAGAGATAGAATACTTTATCCTGATGTTACGGACATGTGATCACTTGTAACGCTCAGCTATCATGAAGAGGAAAAGAAATGCTAAACCTTCTGAACCACTGTCATAAGATTTAGGAAATTACCAGATTCATAGGTATAAGTGGCAGGATGGAGGAAGAAGGGCTGTTAGCTAAACTTCCCCAGTGCATCTGCTTCAGCGGAGGGAGGGTGCACATGTTTGTACTCATACAGATGGGGTAGTTTGAGGGGCTTACAAGAGATTACACAATGTTGTAATGGGATACCAAGGGGTTATCTGCATCTGCTGAGTGACTTATACGAGTCATTCTAAAAACTCCTGATAAAACCTGACTACCATGCCATCTTGGATGGTACTCTATATACATACATATACACACTACGTTTTACAGAAAAAAATAATCAGAAAAATCCCTGACACCCTGAAATTATAATTGAATTTCTTCCACTTATCCCTTTTTCTCTGAGGAAGAAAAACAAAAAATCCTTGCAAAGACAGTAGAGTCTTTAAAGACTTCAGAGGAAGAGGAAAAAAATCGTGGCTAGTAGAACTACAGTGTGACAAACATCAGAACAAACCAAGATACCTGACAGCACTGATGAAACCCTTTAGTCAGACCAACTGTACTGAGGGCAGAACACATAAAACTAGCAACAGTTCCACCTTTACACCCAATGCCGTGGTTCGTTGCAGCTCCTAGTTGTTTTCTGGGACCAGCACTAGGGGTAACACACTGATCACCCTCTCCCAGATTAACTGGGCGGGGGGAAAGATGGTCTGTGGGAGAGAAAGACTGGTAATCTTTTATTTCTTTTACTCAGAAGGGCCTTTTCTCATTCTCATGTGCTTACATACCAGATAAAAGGAGCTTCAGCATTAAAAGCATAATGTCAGTGGCACACAGTGTTTAGAAAGAAATAGCATTAGCCGGCTTCAGTAATTTTAAACTTTAGTTGAGCTTAAAATTAATATAAGTTAAGCAAAAATAGGGCTTGTAAAGCTACTAAGGATGTGCTCTTGACTAAGTCTCTTTGGGATATCACAGGCATTGGTTGTAAGTTAACATTTTTGACATTTACCAAACATCCTGTTAAAGCTTCTTAAGATTAAGCAGTTCATGTTACAATCAACTTTGTTTTAAAAAAAATAAAATCGTTATTTGAACACCAACCTTTGCCCTGAGGCACATCTGCTGAGGAAGAGACAAAAACAGGTTACATCATCTTGTTAGCTTAAGATGGGGCCCTCAAAATATGTATCGAAAACAGAACCTTAAGAAATCACATATTTGATTTTTATTATTCCAGGAATACTGAGTTGGCATGCTTGTCCTGGAACTTAGCGCGCCAAAATTAATACAATTATGCACAAGAGTCTTGTTTTATACAAAATAGAGTTTATATTTTCAAAATATTAATACTTGGCACATGCAGAAGAGGTTTCACCATGGAAGAATTTCAGCTTGCTTCGCAAACAACTAAACATACCGAATAACCCTACCAAGGAAATAAGAAGAGTCCCTATCCGAAGTATGTATTAAGCAAACTTCAAAAATAATAAGTTGTTCTGACATTTTCACCGAAAAAGAGACAGAATGGGGAAGGCAGACCCAACTCGCAGGGATACTTCAGTAATGGGTCCACTCTCAGGCACATTGTTGAATGCTCGGATGCAGATACATGCCCCAGCAGCTTGCTGAAGTGAGGTCCCAATCACTACGTCCATGCTCTCACTTCTGCCCTTCCAGCTCCATACGGTCATGGCAGAGCTGATCCTTGCACAAAAGGAGCAGCGGAGGCTGTAAAGTACTTTTGATCAACATACTCATACCCGCCATTAGCACCTACAGCAGAACCACTACTGATCGAGGGCTGATGTGACCCAGTTTTGGTGAAGGTGAGACTTCACCTCCTTTCCTTCACCATTGCAGAGATGTGAGGGTGCTGCTCTCCAGCCTTTCCCTCTGCCAAACGCCCCTCCTCGTGCCTCCAGCCAAGAGTGCACGCATGGGCTGCTTCATCTGCTACCTGAGCTTGGGAAGCGCAACCCTAAAGAAGTCAGTGAGCAAGATGAAAGGGAAAGCATGGTCACTCATCTTGAAAAAACTCATTTCCTTTCCCAAAATCATCTTCCTCAGTTTATCCATCTTCCTGCCACCTCCCATTTTGAAGTGAGGTGCCTCTCTCTCCTTTATCTTTCTCCCTATCACAGCCAGATAGTCTGACTCTCTCATTCCCCCTTTTCAAGTATAACATAGTGCTATACCCAGGGAACATTTCTCCAAGGTAAGAAAACGCACCGCATTATGCTGCAGGCATAGTAACACACCCATCAGTGCACCTTCTGTGAGGTAAGACACTTGCCTCTTGGGTAGATTTTAGCTTTGGAGGAAGTTTACAGGCGATAGCAAAATAACTGCAGGTGAGATTCCCAATGACAAAGACTCTTTTAGACCTGGCTGGCTGATGCGAATTACTGCGTGGCTTTCTCGTCACCCTGGTATTGTCTTGAAAAAAGAAACAGCCCATTATTCTTTTTTCACCACTTGGTAGGATTTAATACAGAAAATACCCCTGGGAAGCGTGTCTCTGCACCCACAGGGAACTGCCAGTGCCCATTTGCCCCAGTTTTCACAAATTCAGAATTTCAATGCCGTTTTTATTTCCATGAAATCTTCACCATTTTCAGCTGTTCAAATATCATTGTTCCAATAAAATACTGGCACTGCAATGTTCCACAAGAGCCATTTAAAACAACTGAATTATAAAGTGTTACACAAAGGGCATTTTGTCTCATTCAAATAAAATAATAACAAAATTAATCCCAGGAGCAACAACACATCTCAGACACCAGCTTGTAAAGTGAATTTATTTTTTACATGTCCGGTTGACATCGGATATTTTGTGAATTAAGTGAAAGAGCTGGTTCCTCAGAAGTTACTAATTTTTCTTATGACTATGATGGAGAACTTTTTGTGTCATGATAAACTATTGCCAAGTAATGAAAATTTCACATGTAGCCATAATCATTACACACACCACGGAACTTCTGATCAGAAAAATTCACATGCCAAAATCTTCAGAATTAGATGGAATAAGTTAATCAGATAAATCCAAAAGACTGGAAGAGAAGACACACAAAATCATTTGGGTTCTACACGTAGTGTTGGCCTAGTTGGCTTCCTCATGATCACCCAGAGAAGCAGGAGGTGGGTTAGGTGCACAGCCCAGATATTTTGGCTGTCTGGCTGGCATCAATCTAGAGCTCCATTGAACAGTGCAACTTGTCCTCAGGGTGAAGACATTATTTAAAACATACTGTGCTCCAATACACACCAATAATTCTGATAGAAAATTAGATCTCACTCTGAGTAAGCTGCTGGGAGAGCAATCTAAAGGGCATGAAGACCTTATGGAGGCACCCTTGGCATTTTCGAGAATTGTCAGACTGAGGTTTTCCATGAGAGTTAGGTGCTTCAAAAGACACATTTCAAAGCTTGGCAGAATCTCCCAAAATACTTCTCTGCAACTTCAGGCTCCCAAACCTATGTGAAACTCTGGTCCTCAATCACAGAAGTCAAACAGTGAGGCATCAAGTAGCTTCTCCAGATAACTTAGCTACTTCTTCTGGAATAGGCACTTTATGATAACATCATTCTGTAAGATTGCCAGAAGCTTGCACTCTCTTATTCTCAGGATGTTTGGTCCAGGATTTCACTGAAAACAGCTGCTCCTCCAATTCCATTTATTTTTATTTTGCACTTTATCACATGTACTAAAACAGAATTAAGAAGTCTGAAAACATGAAAGAAAAAAATTTGCTAAACAAGGCAGTATTAAAATAAGAAACTACATCCCTACAAAAGTGCTCCAAATTCATCAGGAAAAGTTTAAATAAAGTCGAGTATGGTATTCAGCATTACCTAAATTCTAATCCTACTTGATACTGATGGAAGCTTGTTGATATGTGATGCCTGTTTAATGACCCATGAGATACGAGTATATTGCCTAAGTCCATTTCTTACGGCGTATATGTAGGCGTCGCACAGCATGGCTATGACAATAGCCATGACTTAATACCCTGGTTGGCAGTATATCTACACAGCCAGCTGATTGAATTACCGTTCAGAAATACTCTAACTAGCCTTAAATAAGAAGCAGGATAAATCAGGCTTTGTGGAAGTCCGTTCTGTCATGGCTAGGTGCCTTCCAGTACTAAGCGAGGTTATATTAAGCTGCCTTGGGCAGTTCTAGCCTACGATGCAACCTGCAATCTCGACATAGTAATGAAAATGCTGGCAACGTGAAGCCACAAAAAGTGAACCGCCTGAATATCCTCAGAGTCGATCCTCTCAAACTGGGGCTCAAGCAAGGGTAGGAAAGTAAGTATAAAAGTTGGCGGAGCTTTCCTTGCTGGCAGCTTTCCAGGGACATTTCACCCACCCACAGAGATCCCGCGCAAGGCCTTCATCTGAATCTGGACCCTTTTATCCTAAACGTGCAGAAGATGGCCGTGTCTTGCACTGTCAGTTAGGCGCTTCTCTCTTACAGCAAAACTCTTGTAAGTCAGTAGTCTCTCAGTCTGATTCTTCAAAACTACCATTTACAGGTGCTTATGTGACCACGTTCATGCTGCTTCCCCACTAGAAAAACCTGCCGTCTCAACGAGACTGTCATACCAGGCATCTCGCTCTAAGCAAGGCATTATAGTTTCAGATACTCCTTCTGCTCCCTGCACCATGGAGCAGCTTGGCACTACCTGGGGTTTCGGCAAGTGACACAATTTTCAGCCCGTTTCATACTGAGCTTTCGTGGCGATGGACAGTCAGGCTGTGAGCCTAGGAAGCAGGAGGGGAGCTTGTTTGCTTGGTCTGAATCTCTAGGGTACGCTCACTGCTGTTCTAATGTAAATGTTTATGAGGGATGGAATAAAATATTAAACTAAATGAATAATTGATATTTACTTTATAGTAATTCAGATCCTTGCTTGTTTGAATAAAATCCATTATTTACAATATTCTACTTAACTAGGAGTGATTTCTCTTTGTTCATGCCACTTACTAATTACTTGTTCCATCTGACACATTTTCCAGAGCCATATTGAGATGGTTATTGCACGTCAGTGTTTAAGGGCTTAGTATCCGTTTTCCAGATACTCTATAACATGAAAAGAAGAGCTTCACAAACATATTTCTTGCACGGTAGATGATCTTTAACTCTAATGGATTTTTGACATACACAATCATTATCAAGATGTAGGTATATTAATTAAAGCTGAATGATGGGAAAAAGATCCACAAAACGCTTTATCTAGCACACAGCTTGAATTCAATACACAGGGTTTGAACTTACAATATGCATTATGCACCAATACTGAAATGACAATTTCATGACAACGTCCCCAAATCTTAAAAACTTCATGCCCAAAGTGCATTATCCAGAAAAAAAATTATTCATTTGTTAAAAGGCTTCTGTCATCCAATTAAAGAGCAAAAATTGAACCTCATGATTAATCTGCAAGCCCGGAAAAGTGAGTAGTTAAAATCGACAGCGCACAAACAGCACATCGCTTGAAAATTATACATCCAAAATATCCCGAGCAAATTTACAAATTCCAAATACAGGTAATGCAAACAATTCAGTCCCGTCCAATTACTTATGCAATCAGTTCAATTAGTACAGTCCAATCTCACACATCAATTCACGTTACATGTCAACAACCCTCTAACATGCCACTAAGCCCAATGCACACTCATGTTTTGCGCATACTTTGGTAATTACGGAATGCGCAGTGAAGAAGGAATCCCATTTCCCTGCGAAACACAGGCGTGCCCCATGGATCAACTTTCACAACCTGTCTTTTAACACTGGGGTGTGAGAAACACCGGGAAAAGAAGAGGAGAAACACTGAGCGTGAGCCGCTGCCAGAAATTCCACCATCAAATTACGCTGTGAATCTGCCTCGCAAAGCTAAAGAAGAATGTTACGATACTGTTGTAATAAACATGACATAATTCAGACAAAATGCTTTTTGCAAATTAAGTGCCAAATGTCTCCTCCTTGAGACGTAATAAATGCAATTGTGGAGTAGTTGAAAGGCAGGCTGCACGCATTTACCCTCTTGAAGAACAGCTTAGAAGAAGGGTTCCCAATGAACATGAGGGTATCCTGCTTGCTAATTTTTATTGCTACGTTAAAAACTAGGCGAATAATTGCATTTATACTGGCAAAATATCAATCATCTTCTCTGGTTGATGCTTTACGGGTAAGCAAGGGGGACTTGTATGGTTTTGTAGTGTTATGCCAGTAAAATCAGTCTGGAAGTATAAAGTGCCAGATTGCAATTTATAAAGTCACTTCACCTCTCAGTGACCCCTGAAATTTTGCAGGAAGTTACTGGAGAGTTGCTATTCACAAGAAATGGAGGACTGCAGTTATGGCAAAAAGTCACTGATTATTTCAGAGATCATCTAGAGGAAGACCTCAGGCCTGAATCCAGCTTCCCTTTAAGCTGATCTGAGTGCAAAAATAGTTACAAACATATCACCATGGAAGACATTTTTGAATCCACTATTGAATTCTCAGTTTTCAAACTTACTTCACTCGGGACTTGGTCTAGGCCACACTTGCATGCATGTGTTTTTTCTCTGTGCTGTATCTTTTTATATATGGGATTTTAATAGATGTTACATACAATTACATTTCATTTTTGTCTACAGTTTTGCAAAAGAAAATTGCTATTGTTAAGACATACACCCTTTGTACCTGCAAAAGACCTAACACACAATGCTCTTACCTAATTGTTATTATATTGTCCTTGATACACACATGGAAAAACTTAATCAAATTCAGCAAAATAATGCTGGAACTAACTAATCCTTTATTTCCAACCTTTCACTCCAGTCCTGTGCTGTTTTCCATGCAAATAGAACAGTTTTAAGGTAGGACTGACAGGACTCCAGACATCTATGGCTATGAAGACACCTATGACTAGACATCTATGAAGTACTGCTCTAAGGTAGTAATCTGGAGTTTTCTACAATCCATTGAAAGAAATAGGAACTTTTAAAGCATGAATCGCCTCCCAAGGCAAGCATCCACACAGGCCACGTAAATTGCCCTCTAGGAAAATCTATTTCTCTCCACAGATTTCAATACAGTCTGTGTGTTTACACTGAAAAAATCTAGGTGCAATGAATACTATTCATTGGATTTTATTTTTAATTAAAAAGAAAACAAAAGCCTCCAAGAAAAAATGTGTATCCACACATTATGAGCCTCTGTGTAGCAGTTTAACCTAAATATTAAATCAAGATGAACAATCTAAGACGTGGCAAGAAATAATCCAAATAAATAGAAGTAAGTGCTATGAATATTTCAACACCAGCCCAAAATAATGTGGCTTCTTCAGAGAGACCGTCTAAACCAGGCAGCATCACACATTATGTTCACATCTGCATTTTGACTTCAGTAAAATAAAAAGGAAAGCATTTCAAATTGAATATGACTCTACCAAAGCCTTTCACACAAAATCGAGACAAATTGAAACTCAAACTCTATTAGTTTTTGCAGGTGCTCCTGAATTTCCCATTTGGGAATAGTGCCAAGATCGAAAGTATCAGACAACCCAAGAAGATTTTTCTCGTGGTATTTAACAGCCTGGATGAAGCCAGGAAGTCACAAAGGGCTAAATAAGCTTGACAACAGTTTCTGTTGGTTTTGTTGTTTGTTTTGGTTTGGTTTTTTTTTTTCCTGGAGCTGAATAATTCTAAGAAATCCTGAGAGTACCGCAATACATTGGTGAAATTGGCATAATTACTTGAAGTAAACTAATCCAGCCATTAGTGTTCCTGTATCAGTGCAGGCCCAGAAATGAGTAGAGAAATTATTCATCCCTATTTTCCAAACATCCTGTATCTCTTTCCAGACAGCAATACAAAGGGAGGCCATAAGCCTGGAAACACATACGAACACTGCTTTCCAGAAACATAAACCAGCTTTCCACCAGCCCAAGGTAAAAGATCCCAGCTACACTATACGATGTACCTTTCAAGTAAAAGTGCCTGAAGTTTCTCTGTGTGTTTTCAGACCCATTAGGTCAAGGTCCGATTGATTTGGTTGCTTCTTTAAATCCTTGGCTTCTTAAATGTCCAGGTATTGTCTTTTTACTGCTCCCTTTTGCAGTCCACCATCCTTCAGGGAGGCTTGATGCGGATTGCTCCAGACTGCAGTTGAAAGGGGCAGCAGTACCACGGATTGTGTGGCCACGCTATCTTCACAAACCAGCTTTCCTCAAACTGTAAACATGAGCTTGCTGAGGATTTATTAGTGGATGTGCAGAGTAAACAAAAGCCTAGAAGGACTGTCTCAGATTACACTACCTGCGAGCGGTAGTTTGCACGGCTTTCTGAAGGAACCTACTGCACGTGTGAAATATTGCAAGCCTGGCAAAATCACACACTGATGAAAGCTTAAGAGGATGCTGGGTAAAAACTTGACAAATCATTCTACATCCTCCACAGATATAACACGCTTAGCGGTATCTGAATTTTTACATATACCACTTTAAGATGGCTAGTTGTAAACATGACTAAAACTAAAAGGATTAACATTCCTTAGATATTTCACCTAAATCAACTACTCCAAAGGAGGTGTTTAGCCCGAGCATTTGTCAAGTCTTCAACTTTCCTCTGTGACACAACACTCAGAAAAAATGAGAGGTACTTTCAAAAATTTGTAGGCAAATTTAGTGCTCATGAAAATGAATGATTTAAAACCCTAACTAGAGCTGAACACAGTACATCAGTGCAGAAATTTACATTCACAGAAGACAGCATAGCATTCTTTAGCTCTAAGTTGAAACACCCCATCTCTCTGGTCCTTCCTCAAATCAACGTTATTTGCTACGGAATCATGAAAATCGTGCTCACAGCACGCTCGTGCCTTGCACACACTCAGTGAATGCTCAGTGAAGAAGGAACTATCTTCGTCTTTAAACACACCTTCTGAATTAAGGTGTGCCCCACCGATCTCCTTTCACAGACATGTATATTTGTTCATGTGGTTTCTCAACAAAGAGGTTCCAAAACTGAAATCCACGTTAGGGAATGTGTAGAGGGCTTGCCCTGAAAATACCAAAAAAATCCCCTCTCATGCCTCCCCAGCACTGGATCTGACCTGAATAGAATAATTTCAGACTATTTTCTGGGAAATGCCTTAAACTGTGACCCGTGGCATGATATTGACATAACCTATGTCTGCTCTATGGGCTCCAGGAGTATTTCCCAGTTTTGGTGACTGTCATCCCCCTCCCCACACACATTCACATATCCTGGTTCCCATGTAGAAATACCACCCCCAAAAAAGAGCATGCCATAGTGAATATCATTGACTTCCACTGGGAAAAGAAGATGAAGGATACTGGTGTATTGGGAAATGAGGACTAGAGAATCAAATGTTATTTATTTACGGATAAAATGCTGAAAAGACCAGCACAAAAATTCCATGTATTCATACTATGTTTCCTTGAGCTCCAGATACCCATAAATCTAAGGAAATAGTTAAAAATTTAGTCCACTTCAGCTGCTAACAGGGAATCCACTCAGAAACTCTTGTTAATTTTAGAAAGGGTCTATACACAATAAAGGAACATAATCAGCCAGAGCAAAAAAGTGCAAAAAAGAAATTCTTCAGTCGTTTTCCCCCTCATTTCTTTTACCTTCGGATAATGAGCATGCTATCCAAACAGCTGACTATATAAAACTGCCAATGCTGTGATCCAGACATAATAGTGACGAACAGTTAACCAGAAACCGCCCTAAAATAAATCCTGCACAGTATTCTTCAGCCTTAAAAGCCTGTCTTGGCACTTGTTTTCCCCTCTGAAATGTCCATCTTCATACTTTATTAGGAACTTTTCTCATTCAGGGTATGAATATGTCCGAAGTACATAAAACATAAGAAGCAGTAACACTCTTCTCTTAGTTCTTGGGCAGCTGCTGCAACCTTCCCCAGGACTGTCCTCCAAAAACCAGGGGGGAACTGAAAACTTCCCGCTGCCATAGTTGGTTGTTGCGGTATGAGGGACTCCAGGAACCCAACAAGCTGCCCCACTGGAAGCACACGCTGTCAGGATCCTGGGCACAGGAAAGGTTAATGGAGAAGAGGAGGAAGAGAAATGGAGGTGGGGACAGGAGGGTGCCCTTCTATAGAGATGACTAGCGAGATCTTAGACTTACAGCCCTTCTGTCAATATTTGCGAGGTGTAAGGGCGTGAAGAACAAACAGGCTGCCCCTCTCAGCTGTACCTTTAGCGCCTTGTCCTGAGTCACCTTACCCAGTGCAATGTCTCGGAGAAGGGAGCAAGCAGAGGACTCCAGCCAAAACTCATTGTTGAAAAAGAGACCCCGTTATGTTACCTCCCCTGCAGAGATGCCTGCGGTCTCAGCCGTGGCCCAGTCCCCTCTGCGCTCACCTTGACGCAGCTCTGCGGCTCTCCCCAAGGTGAGGGCTGGACACCATGTCCATCACAAACCAGGTGAGCTGTGCAGTCTCCAGCCACAGGTCTGACAGAGCTCCCAGGCTCCCTGCAGCTCCCAGCCCGCCCTTTGCTCTGAATTTGGCTATATTCTCTGCTAAGTTCATACTTTTGGACTGTGATAGATCACTGGCTCACCTTCTGAGGGTCTCCTGGATGACCAGCGCCCTTAGGAGGAACATATAAATGAGCTCCCAAATGGGAGACGGCTGCATACCTCTGCTCCAGGACAATCCAAGGAGACTAATGTGTTTTCATTGGTGAGGACATCGGGCAAGCGTCTATGTATCAGATGTAAAATGATACTGAAATAACAAAGCGTTTACTTAAATTCACATTGTTCAAATGAAAGGCAACCTCACCTATTTTCCCTTTTCAGACAGGATATTGACAGGTCCAGGTTTTTTATTCAGTTCACTTGAGACTTTAACAAAGCAGCTAAACTTTATGCTGTTAAATTCCCAGAAATCATTTTTATGGGGCCAAAGAAAGGCATGGACACTAGAGATTTTAAGAAAACACAGTGGTGTTTATTTGATTTTCTTGTTACATAAATGGATTTTATGTACTGGAAAAGCAGCTAATCTTGATAGATGTGCATGTGGTAATACAGCTGATGGTTACTGAAGCCAGACAATGCGAGCTTTCTCTTTCCAAGCCTCTTATTGAGGAACAGTGCTGATACTTAAGTAAATAAAATGACAAAAAGAAAGGGGATAGAAACACAGAGCTGATTAAGATCAAATTAAAAATAAATCAACAGCAAGTCCTACTGAAATGCAACTCCAGAAGCTGCAGCGGTGTCACAACATAATACAAATGAAGAAAAATGCATTGATCTCTAGACACAAACATAACAATCATTTCTTCATATACATCATTTGGGCATTTTAGACGACATTTGTTTGGAATGTCTGAATTGATTCAACTCATAATATCATCACATGGCAGTCTCCAAAAAACTGGTGAAGCTTATCAAAGTAGTTGATGGATTACACTGCCCCACATACAACAGGGCAGTGTGAAATATCTTTCTTTACTTTGTCACCCTAAGCTTCAAATATAATCACTCTCTATATGTAACATTTGGATATCTATCCAGAGCATATCACTTCTTTCCCCACATCTCTATATCTGCTTTTTCCCAAACACTGAAAAACTACAATTTATTTTAAGTCTTGAAGTATGCAGGATGCTGCATCCCCACAGCAAGAAAACAAGCTGTGGAGCCAAATTCCCAGCACATCTCATCCTGTACATAAAAACAAAAGTGGAGAAAAAAAGTGTTTTACACTATATGCTCTATGTTCACAACAGAAACGGAGGGTCCACACAACTACTATGTTGTTTGGGATTTCTCTTCCATTTTTGCTATCTGTAAATGAAAGCTACATCAATGTTCTACTTGCTCATGAAGTCTTCTATTCAAGAGGTATTGACAGGAATCTACAATCTGCCAATTTAAAGTCTCTTTACTCTTCAAAGTGCTGTTTTAAAGAATGCACTTAAGAATAAGTTCAGCATCATGCAGCAAGTTTGTAGGGAAGAATTCAAAACATATCGCTTCTTAGTTATTTGTTTGCTTGATGATACCAAAGAACCTTGGTCTCAACACTGCAAATACAAAAAAAAAAGTCCTATATCCCCCAAATGTGCTCCATAACAATGTTGTTGTAAGCCATATGCATGCTACTTACATTCAACATGAAACCTTGAGCTTATAAACTTTTGGGTATGATGTGCTTTACTTAAAGGATCTCAATAGTTCCATGAAAGTTGCATGGTCTCAATAGTCCATGAAAGTTGTTCTCTTAAACTTGTTCTCTTAAACATCAGCCCAGTAGAGCATTGAGTGAACCTGCTTGGGTAGTGGCACTTGCTACACAGACCTTAGTGCTGGCTCATCTCCAGCCCTGATGCTGTGACTGTAACATAGCTTAAGACACTCAGGTTATCTCTTGTTCCTTTTGGAAAATGCAATGGGAACTTGAAGTTCCACCTCAGTTTTACCAGATAGCTCCATTTAATTATAGAAATTAGAGACTGAAATAGTTTCTTAGCTCATCTTATCCTGTAGAAAGATATTACAACAGCCCAGGCCTCTTAAAGAGCACTGCAAATGTCAGCAACAAGCACAAGTGCAAGCACTTTCCTTGAATACCTGACCATTTTCCCCACCTCTTAATGTATTTATTTGGAGCAATAAGAATGAGTACATCTGCAACAGCTAAATTAAATTTCATACAAAGAATACACTTAATAGGATGGGAGGCTAATAATATACACGGGCACAAAAATAAATGACAAGTTTGTTGCTTCTTCTGTGTTGTTTATGAAAGATATTAAAAGCAAGGTTGGAAGCAGAAGAAAGAGGGGAAGCTTAGACGAAGATCAACAAAGGGCAACCAGTTGAAGAGTGGAGAAAGTAGCAAAACAGTTGTGATAACGGGAAAAGCGGTAGCAATGTCAATAACACAAATCATTTGACACGGACGGGCCACCTGATGAGAACACCATCCTGGTGGCACAACTGGAGCACAGCCTAAGCAAAGGGTCTGTGTTCCCATTCACATAGTTGCAGGACTGGTTTCCAAGATTATGATAGTTCTGGAAACAGATAACACATTTAACCAGCTGATGAGTGAGAGCTATGGGCAGGCTGACAGGAGGTTCAGACTTCCTGAACCCCTGTGGAGACGTGTTCAACTCATGGCCTGTGAGGAACCTGAAGCCTAACAAGATAGTTCAGCAGCCCACCCTCCTCCACGCCTGCAGCTAGGCCGCTGCCCATCACAACAGCCAAGTGAATTATTATGGCAGCTGCAGCCTTCACCTTTTCCGGGGGGGGACCCTGTAGTCCTTCCACCATGTGCAGGACTCGCATCTAGCCTCAGGACTGTGACATGGACATGGGAAGAAAGCACACTCCTGAGAAAGATGTAGACCTGGAGCCAGTTGCTATCAGGAAAGCAATCATCCATCCCACAGACTCGTGCAAGAATAAGAAAGATTCAGGAAAGAAAGGAGTGACAAGAGCAGGTGTGAAGTATTCTGATGACTGCCCTGGACTCCCACCACTCTCCTTGCTGGGGCAGACCAGGAGCAGGGATCAGTAAGAAGCACTGCATGTGCATGGTGGTGACTCTATGCAAGCCTGGGAAGTGTGTCATGGCCAGCAGCCTGCAGTCGTCTCTGGTACAGGAACAAAGGACATGGGCTATCTGACCACAGGGTTGGGCACCACTTTTATGCATCGTGCTTTCTTAATTCTACGTGCCAGTAGATCTACATCAATCAAGTATGATATTTACTTCTAGTGTGGAACAATGCAGAAGAAATTATCATTGTCTTCAGCTGTGATACAGATTTTCTTCTTATTGATTTAATGTAATACAATGGTTAAAAATGATAGTAGTGCTTTAGCTTTTCTCTATTTACACCACAGTGCAGAAATATTAACTCGGAAGGTAAATCCAGTACCTGCTCTTCACTTAAAACCAGAAAAAATAACTGTATCAGAGACACTCAAATGTATATACACCTGCCAACTGGGGCTTCCCCGAGTACTTTTAAAACCATAAGCATAAAATCTCTAAAACCAAAACTGAAAAGTTAAAAGTTTCAACCTTCATAAGCCGCAGGATGCTTTGATCAGATCTTGTTTGTGATTGTGATAATTATATAGGAAAATGTGTCAGTGCAAATGTTTGAAAAACAAAGGACATCAAAGCACCTAAGAAGTCCTGTTTGGTTATTTGCTTTAGAAGTGTCCTTGAAAATATCCCTGTTGGTAACAGCCAGTCTCTCAAATGGCTAACTAAATGTCTGAAATAATTATAACAGAGCCATGGCCAAAGCTACAGCACAAATATTAAAGGCATAGAATTCGAAGCAAATAGCCTTGAAACAAACAAAAAACCCTGCTGTTTTATTACACGCAACTTGATTAACCACTGGTTCAATTCACGGTACACGCAGATAGTCATTATATCTTAACTTGTCAAAACTGCAACTAAAAGACACTGAAGGAAACGGAGCAGCTATAGAAACAGAAAGTTAGTCTGAAGTATGTTACCTGCTAATCAGGAAGCATTTTTAAAGGTTTAACAATCTAAATCTTTCAAGTGTTTCACAACTGTTGCATGTTGTATTCATAGCACTCAGAAAAAGTCAATTTAAGTAACATAAATTTGTCATAGGGAAGGAAAGTATATGATATCATATAAGAGCATGAACCAGTTCAGAGTTAGGGAAGGAGACAAAGCTGATAGGTGGGTGGTTTGAAATAGCTTTTGCCTTCAAGGGGACTTCTGAACTCGAGCTTTCTGGAGATTTTACAAGAGGGTGAGAATCACTGAGGGTTGGGTTCTTTCAAGGGAGAGCACAGGAGAAATGAGACCGATTATACAATTACTCTAATATTATGCAACTCAGAAAAGGTCAAAACGTAATTATAACAAGAGGGATGCCTTATCTGGTTTGCCATTTAAATATTGCATTTGCCATTTAAATACTGCATGCTTGTTGTGCAGCAGTATGGCTTCTCAGATGAGAAGCTGCTCCTTGCTCTGGATGACCTGTTTGCAACCTGGACTCCCTGCTTTGCCATTATGTGACTGAGAAGGCAGTGTTAACCTTGGCTTTCGGTCGTGACACTTTGGGAAACACAGTTTGGCAGAAGAGTGATGTTTTGCTTGAAGGGATTATTTCTTCGGGTTTTTTTTATTTTTCTTTTTCCTGTGGCTGGTCAAATTAAATTAAGTTGTTTTGCTGAAGGAAAGGGAATTATTTATTATTATTCTTTGCACTCAAAGTTGGTTAGCTCTGCAGCATACACAAATCTAATAGGGGGAATAGAAGAGAATGACTTTAATTCTTTAGGGTGGTTGAAGATGAGTAATTTCCGTCTTTAGAGAATCCTCAGCGAACCACCCATGGGTGGTTCCTTCTGGTATATGTTAGATATGAGAGAAAACATCAGAAAAAGCAAAAGGTTAGATTTATCATGACAACTTAGGGTGGGAATTCTGTTTGTGTTTTTTGCTAACAAATAAATTTGTACATACGTGGCAATCTTCACTCCCTGTTTTGCTAATATTTTTTCTTTTTAAGAACAACAGTGATGAGTGTAACCTTTCCTTCTACCCATTTATACCTCAAGATAAAGTGTTGCTTCACATGACACCATAAACTAAAAGCAACAAAGCAATCCGCCAAATCTAATACAGATCAGACAAACTGAAGCAATGTGGTCTGTGTAAGGGACCTTTACAGAAAGGGGTTACACGGATGGGACTGAGCTGAGCACTGACATTTCCTCTCCGGCCACAGCCCCGGGCCATTCTCCTCCAAGTGCAGAGCCAGGGATGTGCTCCCGGTGCCTGCCCTGTGCTCCACCTTGAGCGGCAGCCTCACCTACACCCCGTAGCAACAGCCAGCCCTTTCCCCTCTTCCTCTTCCCTGTTAACTCTTACTCCTAGTACTTCTGCTAACTCAGAAAAACAGAGAGATTGCCTGAGGTTAATCCATAACGTGTTTGAGGGAAAGAGGATAAGTGACCTTCAGTTGGGCTGTACACGCGTCGCTGGGCCAGGAGGCACCTTGCCCTTTTGTCTGGATAGAGGCCATCTCCCCACGCTCAGCCTGCAGCCATTCCTCAATCCCAAATTAAGGGCAGTCTGGGAAAAACAAAAGATACTCAGATCCACAGAAAAAGATGGAATTTCTGCAGGGAAAAGGTAGCAAGATATGAGGTGATGAGATTAATGTTTTCACTTTTAAGGTGAGACGGACAACGAGATTTTGAGGAGGGATAGAACAAATTCTGGGGGTCACTATCAAATGGTGAAATTACACGTATTTTCTGATATGATATCATAATTTGCATTCAGAGGCGAAGGACGGTAAAACCACTGGCAAGGATCTGAGAAGGCCCTGACACCCTGTGAATGCTGCTTAAAGTCACTGTTCCTTTAACAGACATATATCTGATTGCAGAATCAGAATCTACTCTGTTTGTGTAACCGTGGAGAACTTCAATGACTTTCTGAAGGGCATTGGTTTATTATGATTGAACTCATAAGTTTAAATGTTTTTTAAACAAATGGCTTTAGCACAAGTATGTTTTTGTCCAAGTATAGGCTCGCTTTTAGCTCCGGGTCTTTCAGTGCTTTCTTAAGTACGATGACATAGGGTCAGATTTATCAGATAAGAATAAAATTAGCAAAAAACAATACTTGGGGTGCCAAGTACTAGGCTCTCAGGCAATAGGATTGTTAGTTAATAATTAATCACCCATTTGTTAGCCATACTTAACCAAAACTTATTACAGGTTAAATCAGGAGTATGAAGATTAGGCCCTCAGCCACAAAATAGAACAGCAAGAGCAAGAAAAATCAAAAGCTCAGCTACCCACTGTTACTAAATACTATTCAAAGAATACCAAAGTTGCAAATCCTTCTTTTCAGTCTAAGACTGAATTTTGTTCACATAAAACAGCTTAGCAAAGAAAAATATCTCTGCTCAAGGACAATGTGTGAACAAGAGGCCTTATGAATACATCTAAACATGTGACATTGCTGTCAGACAAAAATGTACAAATAGTACTATAATCAGAGGAAAACATATATGCTAAAAATGGAGTACTAACCAAATTCTTTAAGATTTTAATGGATGATAATTTTCCAGAGCTATAGGTAAATAAGAAAAGCAATATTCTTATTTCTAGAAATAGAATTTTTGAATACAGAAGCTGGAAGAAATCTTTGTCCATCCTGCTGTTCAAAGATGTTAAAACATGTACCATTCCTGTAATACAAAATCATTTCACGGCAAAAAAAAATTCTATAATAACTGTATGACACACTGTTAAGAATTATTACTGAAAACTATCTTACAAAACATGGCTTGAGTTTACAAGGAAAACATCAACTTCAACCTATTAGTTCACACATGACAAGCTTGTTAGCCCTGGTAGAGATTGTTAGGTATTCACTTTAAAATGAACGTGGAGGGCTTAAGATGGAAGAGAAGCTGCTGCTGAACTACTACCAGTGCCACCAGTATAACTGAAACAGCCACAGAGGCTTGTCTAGAGAGAGCTATGGAATGAAAAAGTGACATTGGATGAGATGGCATGAATAAAGCTTTGCCAACTTTTTAGTAACCCTTTCAGTAACCTTCACATCTAAATTCAAATCTTAATAACACAGCTTCTGTTGCAGACATGGTTGAGACTGGATCTCCTTTGTCAGCTGTTCTTCCAAATCTGTTACCTGAACACCTGAAAGCAGTACTCCCCGTCATCTACACGTGAAATAAACTTGATTGCAGTTCCCTGCTTGAAAAGCTGGCTACAAGTTACCTCAAGTACAGATCTGGCGTCTTTCCCATTGAAGGAGCTATGTTATGAAGGTTTTAAATACTGTTCAACATCACACCCACCTCCTGCCTCCTTCCCTTCCCTGCCTCAGGCAAGCAGTCAGGTTGCAAGAGAGCCACTCAAATACCAAGCAGAGGCAACTTCATTTAGTTAAGGTTCTCCTTTGCTTGTTGTTCACATGCAAAGTGAGATATAATCTGTGGTGAGATGCGAACTCTGAGCAATTGATAAGATATGATGAAACTCTTAACAAATGGCTTCGCTTGTGCTGTCCATTGAGAAAGCTAAAAAGAGAGGTTGCATGATAAAATCTTAAATCTGTGAAAGTAATTGCTTCTGACGTCTCCAACTAGGCAATAGGCTGCCCAAACAGTGCTGTTCAGTCACAAATTCTGGGGCTAATGAAGTGAGAAGAACACAGTGTAGATACAAATTAAAGCCTACTTATGATGAACAGCCTGGGTTGTTTTCTTAAATTCCTGGGTTTTGTGTGAAGAGGGGATAAAATAATCAGTTCATAACAGTTACCCTTCTGTGTTTTCATATTTTTAGAAGTTGTTGTGGTGTTGTGATTAACAGCAAGGCATGGCCGCAGGGTAATTGTAATATGTTAATGAAACCCCACACTCCCATACAACTTCCTTGAAGATTCTTTTTATAGATTTCACATTGGGGAGGAAATGAACTATAAAAAAATGTGCTACCTAGAAAATGATAAATCATTTACCACTTACTTACTTTTTTTCTTTGCCATATCGCTCTCCAGCTTATTCAAACATTTAAATACTCACTTGTCCCCCCTGTGTGTATCTTTTATGAATTTTCCTTCTTCAGGTGAAACCTGCAGGCATTATTTTCAAACTTAAGCAGCTACATTCTGTCATCTAAACGACCTAATAAAATTCTTTTCAAAGTTGCTTCACATGTGCAATGCTCCTTAATTTATCTCATTTGTTGTCAGGAATATGAACTATATGCAAACAATTTAGGAACCTTTTCTCTGGGTATCTAGATTTAGTTATTTGAGCATGAAAATTTTGGCAAGAGTTCATCACCTGGAATAATGAATCGCTGAATAAAGGACAATTTGTCACTGTGGGGAAAATGCCAAAAAAATACATCAATCCTCAAGGTTTTCCATCAGCAGTAAATGCCTACACTTCTAGAACTGGTGATTCTATTTGAGTGTATACAAACCTGGCCAAGCAATTCCTTGCTTTTAGACATCTTGAAGAAAAAAAAATAAGGTAGACTCAGTAATCCCCTCAGGGAGGTCTAGATACTGGTACAAACACATTAAAACAAGCAAGATCAGCACTTAATGGCACAGGTAGCCTTATTTGACAGGTGCCTCTTCTATGTTCATGGCCCTTATTTGTTGTTATCTGATGGTTATTCATTGATGTTTTTTGATTGTATGTGTCATGCACCAAGTTTATATAATCAATAAAGTTCTTTCAGTAAATGGGCAATAAAGAAATATCGTTATCAAATCAAAGTGAAAGTCTTAAACAGAACAAAAAGTATTCAGTGTAATCTCCTGAAAAAGAAAATATTCAAATATTCAATGTAGCCTCTTTCACTATGGTACTCTTGAGAAGCAAGTGCTTCTCTCTGCTCTAAAATCACAAGATACAATGATCTTAACAGTTCTCAGTGCCTTCACTGTAGTGTTACACATCCAATTAATTGTTTCCACACTATCATGGGCTCTGCTATCAATCTTATGAAGAAGCACTATGAGCCTTTTTTCAGGCAAGCCATGTCCTGGACTTTTCTTTGCAATGTTAACGCAAGTTCAGAAGATAAAAGCAACTTAGTAAGAATCTGAGGTTGTCTACTTAAATTATTTCAAACTAGCAGCCTATGTTACTTAAGCAACTTAATATTTTACTTTATTAATGCTTTATTAAAAATACTTTAAGACACTGAAGGTTTAGTCAACTCACTGTCTTAGCAGGCAGTGGGTTTTGGTACACAGTGGCGTAAGAAATGTATGGATGTAAAGCTGAACCTGTTCTTTCCCATGTCTTCTCCTGCTTTCCCAGAACTTCTTGTACCACCTTTGGTGTGCCCAACAGACCACAAAGTGATGATCTGTATAAGAGCCAACATTTCATTTTGAAGACGGTGTGGTGTTGAATAAACTAAAATCTGCTGGAAAACAATGATGCACAATCCACTTTTGAAATCTACTTCTGAGTTACGTTCCTAGATGACTTACATGCCTATGCAAATTTAAATTTCTAATTTTGCTACCTCCCTCATTAACTCACTCAGCCTGTTCGCTCGTATACTCTACCTCCTTTCTTTCATCAGCTTGCTTAGCGTGCTAAGCAGTAAGCTGTTTGTCATAGGGTACCTGTCATTTCTTATATATCCGTAGAATGCCTCAGCTCTGCCAGGGATTGCAGATGGTACTGTAGTATAAGTGTTATAACTCAGAGGAATGTAAAAATAAAATCTGGTACATCTGTGTTACATATAATGATGTTTTATTTTCTATACATGCTCATTATACCCTAACTAAATATGTCAAAAATTAAGTGAACAGTGCTCAGATCTGCAAGGACTATATCAAGGGATGTGACAAAACCTTTAGTTGGTGCAGAATTCACTTCATGGAAGCCCAAATACTTCAGTGTGTCAGTGGATATTTTAACTGTACTGTGAATTATATCATAGAAATAGGCCATGTATGCATATGCAGAAACTGCTTCTGCCACTATTAGTTAATTACCACCTTCCCTCACCCCAATTCTTGATTATACACTCCAGATCCCCATCTCTGCTTTATCACCCCTGTTGTACATCTTCTTGCCATGTTCCACTAAAATCCCTTCCTTCTTTCCAGCTCAGTAGCCCTTGTTTAGACCTTATTGAAAGAGCATCCTTCTTTTCTGTTTTGTGAGAGCAAGGATGGCCATTGACTGAGCCCCACCACAGCTGCTGTGCAAGCTCCAACCTATGGAATCTAGGCATTCCCGCCCCTCTCCTCCTCCTCCTGCTACCTGTATTAGCTCATTACTGCTGGACTGCCCATACAGAATGCTTAAAGCATATCCACACGAGGAATTTGGAGCTACTGCTCCAAAAGTTATTACTAGTGCATTTTGGGGGCTTCTTCTAACATTATATGATCTATTAGATGGTCCACTAGACTGGAAGCCCGGACGCTTTTCCCTCTATTGTATGATATTTAGGCAAGCCATTTCACCATTTTGACAAAAGACTTTGAGTTCTCAGAACGAAAAATATTATAAGATAGCTAAATTCCTCTGGGGCGCTTACCAGTTTACAGCTAAGTATGTAACAGAATAATTAAAACAGTGGCTGTCATATTCTGCTTTTGTCATGTCCGTTGTTTTCAACAACTATATTAGCTTAGAAACGTGTAGATTTTTTTCTCCTCATTTAAAAGCATATTAGAGTAAACATTGATTTCTTAGGTGTGGAAATCCCTTTTTTCCTTAACTACATATAGCAAGGGCTCTCTGTTTCCAGGTTAAGAAGCTCCATTGTCTAAAGGGAAGAAAAATTAATTTTGGCCTTAGTGGATAGGCCAATCCTATCTTGACTGGTGTTATCTTTGTAACACGTCCCAGCTCAGCACAAGACACAGTCACTTATGACTGGTTTAGGTCAGCTAAAGCCTCCTCCAAGCTTGTTTCACTGTCTTATGCCCTGGGTAAGCAAAGATGCAGCCTACTAGCAACCCAGACCACCCCAGCTTTTGCTGAAATTTATGATATTAGCAAGAACGTTGATGACGTCTCCTATTCTAATGGAACTTTGTTTGGGTTTTCTGAGGAGAGTTTTAGTTATTACTCCAACAGCAGAGGGAAAAAAGTAAAGATTATACCAGTCATGATTTGACACTTGAAGCAGATGTACTCCAAAGGAGGAGCAGCACACATTAAGTGCTCTCCTATAATTTCTGATATCCATGGTGGCTGTCACCCACTAGCTGAAGCTCATAAAAATTTATCAGCACTTGACAATGCACTTGGAAAGACTGAATTCTCTGGAAATATGCTTCACTGAGGAAACACAGGAAAGTTGGATTGCTTACAATGAAGTGATTGAAATGACTGCCAAGAAAAATGCATGCAGGTTTCATTATAACTATTAATCTAATAGGTTCACATTGTACTCTCTATTTAAATCAGAAACATATCTACAATTTCCCACACTTACACTACTATTAGCTTTAGGTGAAGAAAGGAAAAAAACAGATGAGCCATCAGGCTTGGGACTGCAAGCACTGTGTGTAACCTAGAAGCAACCATGGTCATTTTTTTCAATGCAAAATAGAAATGGAAACAAACAAACAAAACCTTCCATATCTCTCCAGCCAATTTGCTTTCCATACAACGGGCTGCACTCCGTGTCCATTCCAAACACTGCTGCACACAGGCAGCCAGCCAGTGGATTTCCATCCCCGTTACCCGTGTCTTCCCACTCTTTGCCTGGCTTTCTGTCTAGAGAACTAAAGGAAAGATTGGAGCTGGAAACCTGGTGCCAGATATCAAGTTCAGTTCCAGCCCGTCTCTGATGTGATTGAAACACAAGAAAAAAGGAAAATATGCACACCAGTGTGCCCAGAACTATAGTCATGGGCTACTCTATTACAAACATCCTTTTGTCTATCATCTAGACTGCTCCATAGAATATATCTATACCTTAGGCCATGCCTATGGTACGTAAAGTCAGCTAGCAAAACTGTCCCACACCCTGCAACAAACTTGAGTCCTTTCATAAAAAGGTAAGGCGCATAAATATAGTGTGCCACAAAGAGAGAGATCAAGGTTCTTGCCAATGTCTATTAGCAAGGGATTTTTCAAGTAAAATTTCTACAAGACGCTAGGAAGCAAGTGATGTTCCGTGCTACAGGAAAAGGTTAAAAAAATACTACTTAGGTGGTCAGCTTCAGTCAGCCATAGGAAAATCCCTTCCTGACCCCAAATCTGATGACTGGTTTAATCCTGATTGTGTGAGCAATATATACCGATCAGACACGTGCGAATTTAACACCACTAAAAATACAGCATGCATCTCTGCCTAGCTGTCTCCGTTGCCCAGAGGAAGGTGAAAGAAAAAAGAGCTCACATTATGGATCAAAGAAGGAAAAAATCTTTCTAGCCCCCAAAAGTAGTCACTGGAAGCCCTGAAGCATGGGATTAGTATAATATATATACAGTATATACAATATATATTACACCACCTTTTAAATTCAAGCCTCTATTAACTATCTTGTCACAGATATTAAGCAAATTAAAGACTTAGCAAGTGTATTCAGTCACAGTATATAATCAATGCATTCCTGGAAAGAACTTCAGAAGCATGAGCACCGAAATTCTGCTCTACAAAATAGCGCTGCATCTTATGCTTTTGACCCAACATACCAAAATATAGAAGATTGCTTCATAAACCTATCATCTACTCCAAGTTATTCATTAAGTTCCTGGTTTCGAGGAGGTGTTAAGTCACAGAAAAATCTGGCTCATGGAAGGATACTATTTTCCAGAAATATGACATCTTTTTTACTTTTGGAGATTTCAGCTGGGGTTGCTGAGAGGTCCCTGGTATGCAGTACTGGTTCTTCAGTGTCAAAAGCATCTTTGCAAATCAGATTATCTGCATTAAAATGCTTTTGGCAATCTGTGTTTTGATAAAGTCATGAGTCCCTACTCTTTTAGCACCCAGAAAATTCAGTACCCAGAACTACCTGGTGGTGCCATTTTGTGTGGTTTCCCAGTTTCTGACAAGCGCAGTGGTGAGGACAGGAGCAACTAGAGTCAGCCTAGATAAGATATTGCCAGCAGGAGTCCAACTGGTGTGTTGCAAAAACGTCTTGTAATGGCCATGAATGTACAACCTTTCTGCCTGTGAAGGCAGGTTAAGGTTTTGATTACGAGTTATCAGGGTTAAGACTGAGACCCATTTACCAGTCAGATCATCTCTTGGCTTATCCCAACCGAGGATGAGACTTGCTATCATTCCTTAGCTTATGGTCACCCTGGTCCTATAGTTAAGGGTGTTCAGTAGGGAACCAGGCTCTGGCAGTCTGCAAGACTCCACTGGATCTATTAATCACCCTGATTTTCAGTTGACCTTTAGGCCATTTTTAATAACAGAGGCAGAGGTCTAGTTATTGAGATTTTTATTCCCAGAGGAGTCGTATTTTCTTAATATACTGGTTTAATTTATGTAAGCTGCCCAGGTGCCAACATGATGGGCAGTATAACAGATCTGAAAGAACCAATTAAGGAACCACAAGTAATTGACTGGCTTTGGTTAAATCATGATAAAAAAGCACCTGACACAATAACAGACAATTCTATAGCAGTAAGCAACTCAGAATCTCTTTTATCAGCCTTGCTTATCACACACAGTTCAGCATCTAGTTTGAAAGGCTTTATGTACAAGACTAACTAAAAACAATATTTAACAGAGAGTTATTTTCTATGTCACTGTAAATCATTGTTTAGCATTATGCACTGAAACAGTGGAGTTGTTTTGAGTCAGTTATTTTCTGCTGTTTGGATTTCTACAGTAAAGAATAGATGGAAGAGAACAAAGAGGCCATCTGACAAATACGACAGCCCAAATATTATAGCCAGGAAGGAAAGAAGGAAGGAAGACAGAAAGGGGAAGAAATGGCAGAGCTATGCCAATAGTTGAGGGGGTTTTGTAGGCTATATCACAAGGTAATTGGCTGTGATGTGAATTATGCTTCCCAAGCCAAATGTGAGAGTGCTTAACAGATGCAGAGGTCAATTATCTCTTAGTAGAGCCTGCTACAGAGAAAGAGGCTATTGCAATTAGAATACACTATTAAAAATGGTTAGCCATTTTAGTATTTTAAATCACTACCCTTCTCAAAAAGCCGTGCATAGTAATTCCTGTCATTGTATGCCGCACAGAATACCCTGTCCTTGGAAGAAAAAAATCACTAAAAATATTATTCCTCTGAGTTTCTTCTGCTATGAGCCTCTGAGGTTACTCAAATAAAGAAACTGAAGCCTTATTTCTAAGTACCATATATAGCGCACTTCTAAGTACAGCGTATGTTTACCTTGTCAATAAAGGGAAATTTAGAGATAAACAGTACCTAGGGGAAAAGGGTTGTAATTTGCAAATGTGATTCCAGTTCTCAGTGTTGTAAGTCTGTTACTGTGTTGCATATTACAGGGCAGACAAACCCAAATCAGGACTCTGTTTTACTTCTTCTCACATTTAATATGACTGGACTTTGAAATCATTTGTCCTCTTTTATTTCTTTGAGGAACTCTATCATTTTTGTAGCTGTTATTAACAAAGTTAGATCTTTTTGTTATAAACTTTTAAATATGAACTCTTTTCAGATTCATATCAGGTTTCATTCTGGACAGAAGTAGAGTAAGCGCTGCCCAAAAATACTGGCAAAAACTGTTCCAAAAGATATGTGATGTAAATCAGATGTACTTTTCTTATAATAGTGCATTTATTTAAAGCAACAGATATTTTTTAAGATGTTCGATCCCAACCTCTCCTCAAAGAACCTTTGTGCAGAAAAGTTCATGCCATACTACAGTGAGTGAAAAACAAGGTGGGGCTCTGCCACCAAATAAAAATATGATATGAAGCACTGGAATTGTTGTTTCACATAAATAAAATGTAACATCTCAGCACTCCACCTAGTAATTGGCTTTCACTTACAGTTGCACAATAAAAGTAAGAGCTGTGGTAAAAGAAAGAAATACAATGAGCAACACAATGAGCAATGAGCCTCTTTCCCAGCTGACACCAATAAACCACAAATTTTTGTTTACAATGAAGATTCTCAGCAAGACTAAATATGGGATTTATTTAGATATCACTTGAGAAATCTCTTTGTTTGAGAGCTGCCGGTAGAAAAAGGAAGTGAATATTCAAAATCACTAATACAAACCTGAAAATACATTCTCTTCAATGAGGAGAAATCTACCAAGAAAATAAACCCTTCCTCATTTTCTAAGTAAAATCAGTTGAGAGGCAGCAGTTCTCTGAAAAGGGCTCTGGTTTACTTTTTGCAAAATATAAAATATGCTTAACGGTGTACTTCTAGTTCAAGACTCTATTATTTTGTGCACATTTTTTGTTTGTTTTCTTTGCTATGTTCCTCTTCTGAGATATTAGTTTCGCTGATCTTCAAGGATTTTTATAACAGCAAAATCCCTTACTTTACACACAATTTCAAAATGGTAGCTCTGAGTTTAAATTTTCCGCAGCCCATCCCGATTTAGTGTGTTGAATACGCACTTGTCAGAGTATTTCAGCATGCACAAAGATTCTTACAAGCACAATTACCTCTGATCTATGTATGACTGCACAATCACCTCGTTCCTTAGCAGAACTGTTGTTCTTACAGAGTTTGAAAATTTTGCTTTGAAAGACACTTTTTGCCCCCACTTGTTTTGGGGGGGGATTTTTTTGTCTTTCTAGACAGACAACATTATTTTGAAGATTTTTCAGTTCTATTCTAAGGTTAAGGTAAAATCGTACTACCAGAAACAACTTCCTAAACCTAAATTCGTGGTGGAAATTCAGACACTGAACCTGTTCCGTAAAAAACTCTTATTCAGGCATTTATACTTAGAATATATATACTGGTTGCTTGCTTGCTTGCTTGTATAATTAGCTAGGCCTTTGTGATCATTTAATATCTCAGAATTTTATATAGTTTCCCCCGAACGTTGAGCCAGGACTTATAAACAGAGAAAAACATATAAATTAACTAAAAAACACCACACGTTGGTCCAGTTTCCTGGATCAACGTCCCAGCCACTCACTGGAATATCAGCTAACTAAGTAGAGTAGATTCCCTTTGAACTTCTGAGAAGATTTAGCAGACTGGATTTTTTTCTGGTTCAGACAGCTGTAGAAGAACCATTTTCTGCTTTAATGGTTGATGTCATCGGCTGCTTTACACACAACCACTTCTCCTGAAATCTAGCAGAGAAGTGAAAAGGGTCACAACTTTTTTTCCCTGTGTTGCTCAATGGTTGTTCAGGACTAACATCTGAATAATTGTTATCTCTGAGAACAATGCAAAACACCAGATTTTTTTTTTTCTTCAATTCACCTTCTGCATTTTTAATTTGCCTTGTAGAACACATCTGAAAATGACCCAGGCAGGACTCAAGGATATTATCCTGTCCTCCAGTGGCTGTGTTTATCCCAGTAGCAGAGATAATGCAAACAATCTTACTCGCAGTTTTCTCCCCCAGTTTCAAGAAGAGGTTAAATTTGTCAGTGCCTTGCATGGCTCACAACAGTCTTGTTAGGCCCTAACAACACTGACTGCAAGGACTTGGATGAAAACAGCAAAGGATAAAGATACCTCCTGGAGGGGCAAATTATTCTGTTGAGGGGACAGAAGGACCCTTAAAATTCCTTAAAATCAAAAAATCATCCCTTTGCACGAATAATACATTGGATATACATAAGCTTATGGCAAGTACAAGGATATACATAAAGCTAAGAGATCCAAAACTTACTCTGTCTAAAACTTTCCTTCTATCCACAGCTGGCTGTGTAAACCAAACTTTCATGATTCCTTGGCTTATTATTGTAATCCTTTGTAGCATGACACAATATGAGACAGTCTTCTCCTACCAAAAGGCTATACACATTTCAGAAGAAGCAATCCACTTGCTCAGCATCACAGACCACAGAGAATACACAGCTCGCTCTGCTCTCGCTCTCTGCCGAAAAAAGTCAAATCCAAGGTTTCAGAAACCTTCACTGAATGGTCTGCCTCACCCTGCATGACACTCCCTGTTCACAGCCCTGCCTTTTTTATTCCGGAGCAAAGAAACTGTTAACCTGGAGAGAGAAACATACTTCTTGAAGACAGGGAACTAGTACATGAAGCTGAGGTTCGTGCCTAGGAGAGATTAAGTTACAGTAAAATCTCAGCTGTTTCAGTGTAAACAGCAAAACTGACTTTTTAAATTACCTTTCCACTTGTGTACACCAGGGTCCGTGTCCCACTGATTTTGTAAAGGATCAGGGGACAAGACAAAGAGAAAATATCTATTCATACATATTCTTCCCAGTCTGGAAAGTCATTAGGACACTCTGGAACACTCCCTAAGACCCTCAGGGCACGTGGATGGAGATTTAGTAACACTGAACACTCTCAGTCTAATAATTGTCCTCAAGAGATATTTCTTACAACTGAAGTTGTACCATGTTATTAGTTATTTGGTTTGTCTGTTTGGGGAGGGCACAGGAGATGCTTTTTTTGAAGTGTTAGTTGACCATATAGTGTTCAAGGAAAGCGGTAGAGTTTGCTAATTTGAAATGAGTCCTAAAGACTTTAATATTCCTTGCACTATAGCAACGCAGAAAGTCATTCCTATTTAATTAGTTAGGCCAAAGTATTTGCAAAACAATTAAGAATGTAATTTAATTTTGGTGTTTGGTAAACATCCAGGGATTCATTCATTCTGAACTTACGACCTACGTGTTGAGTTTACTTTGCAAAGTATCGTTAAACCAGTCAGTTAGAACTCACAATTAAAATGCATGACATGGCACGCCTAATAAGTATATATTGCAAATTAGAAATATGTGTTAGAAATTTATTTTTAAAAACATCTTGATAGCTTAAAAAATGAACCATGTGGTCAAATCAAAATGGTGTCAGTAAGGAAGTCCCTTTGAAACATCTCCATGAAGCCCGAGGCATCGAGCTCTTTAAGAAATCATTTCCCGTGTTACCTCCTCATTCCTGTGGAAAGACTAATCCAGTGTACAGGTTCCAGCAGGGCATTGTGCCTACACAAGCAGCTCCTACCAGCAGTCCCCGTCAGGGCAGATATAGGCAGGTGTAGCATCGCTGTGTGCTGCAGTCAGCCTGTTTCTGTGAGGAGGCAAGAAGAAAATTCAGACGGCAATTGGCAACTCAGCCTAGACACACAGGTGCAACAGCAGTTCACCTGCCACGTCAGAACTATTATGCATCATGCCTACGTTATTACGCACAGAAAAGCTATGTGAAAGGGTATTATTAAGGCTTCACAGTTATTCTGTCAGGGGTTAGGGAATGCCAGAATTAAGATTGCCTATGCAACCTTTAGTCTCCTCTTCTGCATATGTAGTATGATTGTCTTTACTCACATGTTCATACACTTTCCTCCCCATGGGACTTCCCCTGGCACAGGCTCTAAATGGGTGATTCTTCAAAGTTTCATTTCACCTTCCTCATTGGTTATTTGAACTTACTTAAGACCTATCAAAACCTGCAGTGATTATAAAATTATTCATCCCTTCTAACTCCTCATTATCTTACTCACGTTGTCGTGTCTTAATGCTTCTCAAGCACTGATCTTTACAATGTCCTGAAGGGCAGAACGAGTATTAAAAGTCTATCTTACAGCAGAGGAAAAAAAAAAGAGTAAGGCCAAAATTGTCAAAATTGTCCATTAGTTTTCTGTGCCCAACATGAAACATCAATACATCATGTATTTTACAGTACTTTATATACTCAAATTATAGTTCCACTGAACTCTAGATGCAACTGTAAGTGCTGAGCAAGAGACCTCTTCTCTGCCTGCAGTTCCCAACCTTGTTCTCTCCTCCCCTTCCACCTTCTGCAGTCAATAGGACAGATCACAAAAAGAAGAGGAGCACTCCAAGCACAGTAAAAACCGCAGAATCTTACACTCAGCTCCCCCTCTGCACCCTCAGCAGTGAGGTCAGACACTTTACAAACTGACCAAGTATGAATATTAAAATCTATATTACGCTAAAGACTGGGATCAAAGTTACACTTTAAAAACAAAATAAAGTTTCAGCAGGTTATCAAGGTTAAATCAATCTTGATACTAATAATCATACAAGGGTTGTATATGACCTCGGCACCAGGGTAGCCTCCTGCAAAATGTCAAGACCCTCATCCAAAGCATAGAGGGTGTGGAGCTGCTGAGCAAAGACGTGTAAGAATTTTTACAAAATGGCTGAAACTATGATGTTTTCCCAATTTATAAACATAAAATATTTTTAGTCTTAAGGGTCTCATAATAATCCTCCCTGAAGCACACACTGAAAGCAGCTGTCTGGATGGTTAATTTCAATAAAAAGGTAACCGAAACCATGATCTTATAAAGACAAGTCCTGAAAAGCAGTACCTGTGAGACTCCAGCAGGTACAGAGAGAGAGAGAAGCTCAGGCCTTTAAAGATACTTAAGCACCTGGCTGCGGTGGGAGTCATGCCCCTAACTCTGCTTGAGGGTCTGGTCCCCTGCGGTCAGGCAGACCGCGATGCTGTGCTGCATCTCCTCTTGCAGATGTCAGCATGCGCCCGTCCTGCCCACGCATGGATCCCCGCAGCTCGAGCCCTGAGATTTCCCTAAGCAGAAACTGCCAGCCATCTAACACATATCAAATTCAAGCTTGTTTTCTGTGATATAGCCAGACATCCACAAGGGACAAGGCTGAAACCACCAAACCCATTTTACATGTGACCTGAGCCGGAATCCAGCTCTCCAGAGGCAAAAGGCTAGTAAATTAACCTACTGTGTCACCTAACCCTTCACTATTGATTAGTAATTATTCTTTTCAAATGAAACAAGGACATAGGACATAAGGTCATCTACAGTATATCCTGAGAAAAGCCAATGTTTCCCTACATCCTTCCATCAATCACTGTTGAGCACCGACTTGAAAGAAAAAGTTCTCATTGAAATACAATTAAAAAAGTAATTTAACTCAGTCTTCATAAACCAGGAAGAGCTCACAGATGTGAACTAGTTCTGAGGTGGGCATCACAGGCTCAATGATGGTCAATACCTCTTCGATTTGTTGAAGCCATTGGATAATTTGATACAGAAAGTGGTCAATGAATAAATAAAACAACCAGGGACGAGTAGATATCAGTGATACTAGGTTACAACTTGAAATTCTTCCGTACTGTCTCCCTTTAGCCATACTGGCCTCTCTCCTCCCTTTGATATCTCATTGTTTCTCTTCGCTTTATATCTTTTCCTACAGCTGATTAACTGTCAATTAATTGATTGAAAAACATGCTGCTCATACAAATGCACTGACTGAATTATTTTATTACCCAAAGAAAAACCACTTTGCCTTCTCCTGAACTATGAATTTTGCAGGTAAAATAACCATTGAGAAAAGAAATATCCTTTAAGGACATAGCACTTATAATCTTTGAGTGAATCAGCAGCCCTATGTCCTGTCCCCTATGATAACCCATTCCGTATTCTCCAGAAGATTGACCAAGACTGTATAACTAGTAAATTGAACAGGTGGAACCATGCTTTCAGATCTGAATTTCCAGGAATTCCTACAAAATCTCCATCTAAACTATGTTCCACATTTGGAAGATGAGACTTGCAGTGGGCTGGATTTAAACCAAGATCCCAGGTCACAGCTGGACTTTAAGACACTAGAAATTTGTTTTCATTTCAACCTATCACAAATCCAAGATTTTGTGCAGTAGCATAAAGTACAGGTACAAATTCTGAGCAGACAGAAACATCTTAATCTTTAGGACGTTCTTCCAATCCAGTTGATTGCTGGGTTCCATGAAGAATTAGTGTTATTGCTTTATTTCAAGAAAATAACAAGGGAGTTAGATGTGAGTCATCACACAGTTTCCCCAATGTATTGAAGGGTGTTTCTTCAGTTCATGCTAAAATATATGACTAGTTTACAATTTCTTCTTTGATTTCAGAGTACACATGACAATCTCATACCTAAGTTATATGATTGCATATGGAGCATGGGAAGTGCAGTACACAGTGTTCTCAATCCATTAATGCCATAAGTATACAGTAGCAGTTACAGCACACAGAGTCAAATGTGTATTTGGATTCTATCCTGTCAGTCAGTATATTTCTAAGGCAGTGAAACCTGTTCACCATTTCACGGTGGTTTTGTGATTCTAATATCTTAAATATCTTACATATGTATGAAGTCTATTTTATCGGGATTCATGCTTGACATATAAAAAAAAAATAGAGGAATCTAAATCTCAGCATTTTGCCTAAAGCCACAATATAGAGGCATTTTAGAGTTAAGGTTATCATACCACTCAGTTTGGTGGAGTTTTTGCGTTTTTGACTTTTTGCTACGGTAGAAATCTCAAAACAGGTATTAACCTTATATACTATATACATTGGATCCAATTCTCTGATCCAACTTGGCCTGTGGCTAGCAAAACATTTACCTAAAAAGCAAGCCAAGAACGGACCTAAAAGCAAAGACTGGCCTGAAGTGCAGCCACTTTCCTATCTTATGTGGAAGAAGAGAGAAGTATATTGCTCCTGAGGGTGAAAGCCGAGAGCAAAGCCACCCAGCACAGCAGTCTGCTTGACTCAAACCCGAACTCCGCTTGCCTCAAAACCCTTGTCTGTCTTTCAGCGTGTTCTTTATTTAGCTTTATATCATCTTCAATATGTATGATTCTCTCTAATCCCAACTATTATAATTTTTTATTCTGGTGCACTCTAAGTAAGAAAGATCCATGTCATTGCACCTTTCTCTAGATATCCCAATACTGTGTTCCATAGCTCCTGTGTAGCATTTCTAAGATCTTTTGTCTATACACAACATCTCTTGTCTATACATGTTGACCATCCTCCTAATCAACGAATTCAGCTACATACTACCTTTTTTTTTATATTTATCCTTTCAGCAGCTGCTTCTCTGTTACTGCAAATATAAGGTATTTCTTTTCTCAAGGCTCTTCATTGCCATCCTTGGCTCTGAAAGCTTTGCCCAAGGTTCCCCTCAAGTTTGGAAGAAGTCTTCATAAACACCCAGAAAGACTGCTCTCATACCAGCTCATCCTAAAAAATTTCTTTGCCCTACAAAAGGATTTTGAGGAGTTAGTTTAGTGGTATGCTGAAACTATAATTTACAACAATATAGTATCATTCCTTTCTTGTCTTCTTTTACCTCATCTTTCTGGATAAGCCTGTTGTGGGTTTTTTTTTTATTTAGACCATGCACTGCCCAGTGCATCTGGCTCTGACCTGCAACTCCTATGGCATATATCAATACATATAACATAAAATTATATTGGCAACTTTTCCACACTATCTCTGAGGCTGATTCAAATCTATCACAAAGCATACTTGTCTTCTCTTTTGCTTTTTTCCACGATCAGATGTTAATGTACCACATCTTTCAGAGTCTGACCAAGGTCCTATAAAATTAAACCATCCTTCCCTCACAGTTTTCCCATTTTTAGGGTTTAATAGTCTGTTGCTTTCCTTCAATAATATTTTTCTGAGCGATGTCAACTTTATCATATAATTTCTTATGGAAAATACTAGGCCAAGAGTTTTCATGTCCTGAAGCTAAACTTTTAAATGCTTTCCCAGCTTGGTGTGTGACCTCCTTCCTCTGGCATTTGTTCAACATATGTTGGAAAGATACTTTCAGTTTCTCTCTCATCGAAGTTGGAGCAATACTCACAGTCTTCTCAGTCCAAAACCTTTGCGGAGTTTTATTATTACCACAATATCCCTGTCAAAGATAAAGCGTTGATTCGTGCTTCCCCTGTTAAGGTGTGAAGATTTCTGGTTTTCCTGGTGATAACATTTGCAGTGAGCTACACATTTCCAATATTTTCCAACAGGAGGGAAAAATTTAGGCAGGGAGATGTACGTTAGAAGGCACTGAGAATCATTTTCTTCAGATATTCCTCCTAACTTTTTAAATAGTCCTCTTACCATTTTTACATTACTTAAAAATCGATGTTAGATATTTATGTTTCATCATAGTGCTAAGTAAGCTTTGAGAATAAACACATGACACTGTGAAAAGGGATTGATAATGAAATATGGGTTAATAGGCAGGAAATGTCTTGGCTGCAGATGAAACCGAATTGCTGTTCTTTGTTGCTCTAAAAGAATGGCTGAACAACGTGAATTTGATTGTGTCTCCCTACAATTCCTAATGAACAGGTATAAAGATCACCAATAATGAAAGGAGCAATTAATTTAAGAGTTTAAGCAGATAGTGGACATGAAGAGCAAATTGAAACTAGACAGTTACTGCAAACTGAGGCCAAGATATTAGCAGAGCAATATGAAGACCTTTTTATTGCTTACACTAATGCCTTGTTTGAGCAAACAGATGTTCTAGAATTGTAAATCCGATACATTTCACGAATGCTAACATCCTCTGGAAAATAAATAGTTTGCAAAAGTTGGATTACAAAGAAGTGTACTTCTTTAAAAAGGAATTTTGTAGCCAGCAGATTTACAAAATCCAACAGTTCCCTGCAGTGACATATTTCTAAAATTTTTTAGAAATTAAACACAACATTATTAACATAAAAATGTCTGTGGCTGAGTATTTTAAATGACTGTTTCTTAGAATCCTTTTTTAAAACATGCATATCTGAACCAGAATCATAACGGCTCTGACAGTATGGATTAACATCATACAAAAGACCACAATTATGCCAAAGCAGCCATTTCACTTTCAGAAGGACAAAGTAGACATTTTTGAATGTACGAGTTGAGTGAACAGTCTGTCATTCATGTCTTCGCGCATTTCAATGGCAGGTTTTTTTCCCCTCTGGCACTTATGGTTTCGATGCATCAGCCGCCAGGAAAGGACATTGTTCTGAAAGGTTTAGCAAAAAAGCATTGAAATGTAACCACAAAAGAAGATTTCAAGTAGCATTAAAGATCTGATTTAAACCCACAAAAGCAACGAAATTTAAGTCAATTATGATTGATATGTGTCTCTTAATGTATACTAGATACTGCTTGCTGCACATGCAGGAAGTTATTAAAACCATTTAACAATACATTTTGCATGATGACAGCCAGATCAAGGAGCACAGTCAATTAAAACAAGGGATAGATAAATTCAAAAATTATGGCAGCTAATTCAGTACAGGGATGTAATTAAAAGTTCAAGTGATTATGTAAACCTTTGTGGTTCACTTGTCGGACTGTCGTACTCATGGTAATGAGCTGAAGGGACCCTGTGAAGGACCATAATTCTCCCACCTGGCTGCCTGCAGTGAGTCCTCCAAACTCAAACACAGACCTCTGCAGGGAGGTGATTTTCTGTATAGAAATAGCAGTCGCTGCTAATCCTGCTAAAGTCACTGGGAGCTGCAGGTGGTTAAAACTTTCACGAAAGCATCAAATCTGTAAGAGTTTGACTTTATTTGCGGATATTAGCATTTGGTCTTGGTGAAAACAACTGATATTTGGTGTAAAGATGTTTATGATGCTTTAAGGATACAAACAGGCGAAGACAACCCTGAAATTTGGAACCCATGGTTTGGAAACACCTTCAATAACAAGATGAGAAACTCTTCAGAGATTTCCAAAAGAGAGACGGAAAAAAGGGAGGGAGGGAGGGAGAGAACTGCAAGCAGTATGTTTCTTGTACTTCTCTTGTTTTGCAGGAGGAACAGCTCATTAAAACACACTTTAAATGATGCTGCAAGGGAAGCAGATTTTGAATTGGTGAGGTCTGCAAATCGGAGCTGATTTCTGCAACTCAAGCACATTCACTACCTCCAGCACTCAGATGGGATGTGGTCTAGTAAACATTTTATGCTGTGAGACCCAGAGCTGTTTACACAGACAGACCGAAGCTCCTCCGAAAGCTCTTTGTCTAGAAGCCACCCAGCCATGTTCACATAGCACCAGGCTCCAACTAATGCACTTATCTACCAGCTCCAGCAGGTTACAGCTCAAGTGGGGTCAGGACAGCTCTGTTTCCATCTGCCCACGTAGAGGTAACAACCAAGACATGAAATACAGATTCTTTTCCATATTTTGATACCAAAACATTCTGTAACTTTGATAAAAGATTGTGACGTCTCGATATCACAGTCTTCTCTGTCCCTTTTTTTCTTGATTTTTGCTAATTAGCAATTTCTTCAGTACGTCTTTTATTACAGCACCTAACAACACAGTAATGGACTAATGTTCATTTCTGCATTTAGGCTCAACAGGAAGAGAAATACAACTGCTGGTATAAATGATAAGAACATGCTCTAACCCCTTTCCTGGTACATTCCACCCAATGGTATGGAACACCTTGCCACGAATTAATCCTCAGTCTCGTGCAAGCATCGTCTCCACTTTACTTTGGAGTAGGACACAGAGCAGTTACAGAACTTCCCCCAAGGTCATTTGTGAAGTGTCTGCCAAAGCAAGAATAGAGCACACATGATTACCAGTTTTTACTTTAGCTGTATAATGATTATTTCCCTGAGACACAACATCTCTTTATGCATATGTCCTTAGTAATAAAAAATGGGGAAGAGAAATACCTCAGATATATGTGATGCAGTCTATAAGCAGAACTCTCTCTAAACAATATGTCTTTCAATTTTTTTTTCCATGAGGCATCAACATCTCTTTAAGGACTTTATCATCATTACTGACACATAATCTTTCCTTGCAGGTGGAAAACATTGTGCTGAGAGATAATTGGGATAGTTATTGGATATGACTCCTCACTGGTTTTAAGGCAGTATTAAGGCATGATTGCATTCTGCTCAAAAAAAAGAATGAATATTCTTTGCATTTATGTCAGATTGAGTGATTTATGGGTACTGTAAGTACTACATTAGATGATAAGGTCTAACATTATCTGATAGGATGCAATGCAAACTTAAAATATGGATGCTCTCCCTCTGCAGAGAGGAAAACCTTCTTTGGCTGTTTGAGTCACATTTGCTATTGGTTTATCTGGGTGGGGTAATTTGACCTCAACTTAGGTGGAGGAAACTGTCATCTCAGGGTACCATACTCGTTGTAAAGGGAACAAATATTTTGAAAACCCCTCCTAAATAAGTGGGCTTATTAATGAACAAATTCTGGTATTGGTAAATGAGCACTTTGCTGACACATTTGTGAGCAATAAATTACTCTCATGAATCCTGTTTGTGGTGAGCAGCCTAAATGACTAAGCAAACTCTGGTTCTTCAAACAAGGGCTTGGGCTTGAGAGTATTTGGGAGGAAAGGGGGGCAGCTGAAGGAGAACACTACCTTATCCCACAAGATCTTTGAAAGGGAAATCCCTGCCCAGGTAATTGGAGAGGGGAAAATCCCCCACTCAGAGCAGGCAAAATAATAGTATATATAGCTAAGGAAGCTCTAAGGAAGCATCAAATTTGCTATTCTTTTTCTCCAGGATAATATTCCACCTCTCAGTGTCCTGGAAAGGCAGTGAGTCCTCATGTCCATTTTTTTGTAAATTATGTGTGTATGCACTTATCTGTAGACACACATAGCAAACACACTGTCACACACTTATGCTACGTGTGTATATTTGAAGGTTTGGAGGTGTTTTTCATCCTAATTGTGTCACAAGTGAAAAAGATTAAACAGGTAAAAATATGTGCAGTACATGAACAGCAGGTGTGCAATACCAAGAAAAGGAGGACAAGTACACTTCTGTAACAAAGCTCATGCTTTGTCTTTAATTCAAAATTGGTCTGACCCAAAGCCCGCTGGAGTCAATGCAAGTCTCTGCATTAACTTCAGAGGGTTTTGGATCAAGCCCAATATCACTCCTGTTGTTAGGGCTCATCGTTTAATTTTAGTAAAAGAAAACTCTTTAATTTCCTTTTTTTAGAAGAAAAAAAATTGTAAGACCAAATGTCAATTGTGTCCATTTTTGTATTCAAAGCTTCTTTGCTGGATACTTTGTCAGTAGAATGGTTAAGTCGTGGTATATTTTTAGGATCTCATTCAGTGAAAAGGGATGTCAGAAATGAACAGCCCCAAAATTTACACCTTATGCCGTGGAAGCTTCCCAAGGGGGGGGGGGGGGGGGGGGGGGGGGGGGCGGCGGGGGATGGTGTGTAAAGAAACTAGGCATAATTTTATTGCCTAGTGAGACCTTTGGCTATTGTTCTGTGTTGCTTTCATGTCGCAGCGTCACTATGTGCAATACTACAGGCATTTCCACTCATTGTTTCATATACGGAATTCCCATTGAAGTCAACAGCACCGTTGCATGAAACTCCACGGCAGGACACGGCTGTAAGACCACTGAATTTCATCCTAATGGGACAACCCAGCTGGCTGCAAAGTCATCACTAAGCCAGGTGATGACACCACTGAAGCTGAGTTCCCTTTGAAAAAATAAGAAAAACATGAAGATATAAGACACCAAGCCCAGATCCTCACTGCTGTTACTCCACAGCCAGAGAAACTCAGGCAAAGCGTTTGTAACCTTCTCACTCTTTCAGTCATCTTCTCCCACCTGCAGCTCCAAGAGCTGAAGAGGAGAGAGCAAGCTCTTCTACTGCGAGGAAAGAAGCTTCTCTGATGCCAAAATTATAGCTCCACCTTTCCCCAGACCAAACCAAAGGTGGCTGCAAAGATGTCATGACGTATCTATCTACTCTATTCAACAGATGTCTGGCAAAGCAAACCATACGGGCCTTTGGAAGGGACAAGATTCATAGGGGTTTTTACTTATTTTTTCTTTAAAATTCTGGTCAGTATTTTAATACTGGATTGTCATTCGCTCCAAAAGTCTGGTTTAATGGTAGTAGTTACCGTCTCAGCCTAATTCTGAAGTGATTTGCCACCTGTATCATTGAAATTAAAGTGGTCTCCACCTATATATTCTGGGTCCTTTATTCACGTGAGCCCTTAACCATGAGATGCGGGGCAGCAAGCAAGAAACAAGTCCAGAAGAAACATTCTGTTGTGGAGGAAAAACTCAGTCAGCCACACTGGGCACACAGGCTGCTGTGAATATTGTGGGGTGTCACAGCCACTGCTCATGGCCACGCGTACGACTGCCTCCCTAAGTGGCCTCCAAAACCAAACATGTCTAGGCAAGTTGCTTTTAAGACACCACAGTCTCACGGATATGATCTCTCTAAACATTCAACCTTAGGGCTATTTTCAGGTTTTCATTATTAGACAGTGCCTGAGGTGATTTTTAAAAGGAAATTCTGATGGAAATATTTTTGTCAGTTTTATGAGGAATGGAAGAATGAAGGATCCATTCTCATTGTAAAAAAAAAAAAAAGTGATAACACAGCTCCTGCAAAAATGTCTGATTCTGAGATGTGAAATTTAGCATGGGTCTCTTGTGCTTAGTTCCGGGGTAAAAAATAGATTGAGTGATAATAAACAAGAGAAAAATCATTCTTGTGCATGCTTGGTAGACAAGTAGCCTGAGGAAGAGTGTTTGTGATATCATTCCATCATAGGGAAGAATGCTTTTTCGTCTCTGGAAAGTGGAAAGCATGTTACATTGGTTCTCAGCAAATCTGGATTTTGTCCCTGTTTCTGCCACTGGTCTCATGAGTGCACTGATAAAAATCACTTCTCTCTACTTTGCCTGTGCTTCCACAGCTTCAAAATCAGGAAAACATATGCTTATCTTTTTTCTTTTTTTTTTCCTTTTTTTTCTTTTTTCTTTTTTTTCTCTTATTTTTTTTTAAGTCTCTCAGACCCCTCAATTAAGGATCTTGAACAGAGCTAGATAGTGTTATTATTATTAATAGCCTAGGATAACATGGGAAGAAAACAGAGATGATGACTCTGCAACTTTTTTTTAATAGAAGTTCTCCAGTACTCAGTCTGGCACAAATTGTTATGTATAACAGGACGGAGAAATAAAACAGTATTAAAGCAACTTTTCCTAAAAGAGGCATGGATTTAGGATGCATCAGAGTTATGAAGTTCAGTTTAAATGTATTTTTTTTTTCATGTTTTCTTCAGTGAGAATGCACAACTCCACTTCAGGAAACACAGAAGCCCAAAGTGTTTCAAGTCAAGTTTTTCAAATAATAGGTGGTTTCATTTTATATTAAAAAAATAAAATTACTTTGGTTGACATTTTAGGAGATCAAATGATGCTCCTTTAGGACTACATCTCCATGTGTGTGTATGTATATGTGCGGGCACGCATGCGTGTCTATATATTTTAATTAATGTTTGGTTCTGTAAGGCATTTAGAAGAAATAAAAAAGAAGAAAATCTGGTCTCTCAACTACTTTCATTGACAATATCTCATTAAGACGAGGGATTAATTTTATTCCAAGTGCATGGCAGAAGAGAAGTCAAAAATTTTACTCAGAGCCAAGGGCAACAGGGGAGTTGCCTTTTTCAAGAAACATGGCTGTACAAAACTTGCAAAGTTTATGGAATCTCTCTGGTTTGTATTGCTTTACAAGATCTGACAGAGGAGTATTGTTTCCAGAAGTGTAACTTCTTAATGCGTTTCCCAGAATTCTTAAAATATTGTATATAGGCAGTAGTGGTCTAAGGGTCACCTGCATCCTGCTGGAATAACCTTACCTATACATGGATAGAAGTAGGGTGCCCTGTATATAGATATACTCTTTTCTTTTCTTTTCTTTCCTTTCTTTTTTTTTTTTCAGTAGATTTTTCAGAATAATGCAGAGCTGTTGAGATATTAAGGACATTTTAGAGCACAGGAGGAGTGTACTTTAAAATCTTTAAGTGTTAAGCAAAGCATTCTGCTTTGTTATTTATTAATATTTAGCAGAGAGCACAACAGCCTTCTTCCCCTGCCCCTTCATTTCACTAAATGACTCACAGGTAGCATTTCAAGGAGATCTGAAATTCCAAGAAATACAAACTAACTTTATCCCAAAGCCTTTTCTCAAGCAAATTATCCTGATCGGTGGTACAGCTTCATATGGTATTTCCATGGATGTAAAGCACACGAGGCAAATATTTTAAACTGCTGCTCCCCAGTCTTGACCATGTGCAACCAATTGATTGTCGACTATGCATAATTATTTCATTTTTGCCTAATCTGTGAGCTATAAAGCACCTATCATGGCTGCCACCCAGACTTTTCAATAACATTAAAACAAAGCAAAACAAAAGAGCCCTCAAATATTGACTCAGTAATCTATCTCCCTCCCTCCAGGAAAACTTGCCTGCCATAAAATTCCAATCAGTTGCACACACACAATTATGAAAATATGGGCCTCAAAACTTCATTCAAAAGCCTGATTACACTAAATATAGATCAACATGTAATTTCTCCTTCCTTTCTATTTTTGAATCGTGTTTTTGACAAACGTTGAAATGATAATGAGCAGTTTAGATTGTGGTTTTTTTTCTTTTTTGCATCGAAGGTTCGTGGAGGGTTTCATGGTTTTAATAGCTGTGTATTCTTTATTACTCCTTTAAAATACTAATAAAAGTGATGAAAAGGCATGAAAAATCATCACTGATTGCAGAGGAATTCACTTAAAATATGATCTTTCCTTTGCTCAGTTATCATCTGTGGTGGTGTTTCCTTACAGAAATGGTAAAGGGCTAAAAGTTCTTAATAAAAAACACATGCTTTTCTTTACTCCACCACCACACTTGGATGTATTCCCCTGTGGAAAACTACACCAGGTTAACCACTGCAAGGCAGCTTTATGGTAAATCGGATACGTTTTTAAAAATGCATTCCCAGAAGATTCAGTTTAATACACTGTTTCTGAGAATACCTCTGTGAGAGTGTCTTTTCTCTTTGATAGTCTTACTCTTCATATTTGGAAGCAACCTCAGCTGGTGAAGGGCAGGAACAGAAAACACCATTTTGAGACAATAAAGAATCGAAGACCAGAATTGCTTAGAAATTAAAGACAAAGAGCGTGTTATGTGTTGCATTCAGTATCTTTTTTTTCTGTCTCTGGAAATGTAAAATTATTCTTCCCACTTAACAGAAGGGAAAATGGATGACTTTCCTTGAAGTGTGTAAGAGGCAATGTTTCACTGATCCATACCTTGAAATATGACAATCACGCCGAGAAGCTGTTATCCCCACTTAATGCGAGGTCTGGAATATAATGCACCTTCTAGTTAAAAATGCAAAATGTGCTTTTAAGTTTTTTTTCTTTGTGTTTTGAAAGTTTATGCTAGTTTGAGAAAATATCCCTACACTTAAAATGGGAATTCCTGTGGACTCAGCAGCACGCCTTAGAAGAAAAAAAATTTAAGCCAGATCTTCCCATTCACAAATTGCATATTGGGATCTGCCAGTAACAATTGATTCCACATAAAACTACTTCCCTTCCTTGTTCAGGAGTGGAGACGCAGCCTTGCACATTAAGAGGGGGAAGGGGGCAGAGGGGGAGAAAAGGATCTTAATTCAGAGACAGAAAAAGAGGCCTCGAACAAGCATTTGACCTTGCTCTGAAGGAAAAAAATAGTAGGTGCTAAATGAAATAAAAAAAAAAATCTACTGGTGAAATAAGAGTATCAGATCAGCTGGTTTTCTGGTGAAGGCGCTTTCTAGAAAGGTTAGAGGAATATAATACCTGACAATACACCCCCTCATTGTCCACCATGCAAGTAGCTTCAAAGGCACACCAGGAAGTGTTTTTTTTCAGGAAGGTGGTAGATACAAGGAGGGTTATCGGCTTAGGAAGAGGCTCGTTTTCTTTGTAATTTCTTTCTCAGACTGTGAGAGGTTAAAATGGTTAAGCAGTTTTCCTTCACTCCATATTATGGCTCATTCCTACAAGCAATAAAATGAAGGAATTACTTGTAAGGGCAGAAATGTCATTATTTTTGCACTCATCCTGACCCCAGCATCTAAAAATACAAAATTCTGGAATTTGTAGAGCAGGTGACATTTTAAAAAAGGGCCCAGGGAAGTCTAATAGTGTAAAGGCTAAATGTACTTAGGAGGTGGAGGGACAGAAATAGAGAGATATCTCTGCTTCTGACCTAGGCCTAACAAGATTGGCCACATAATTCATTTCAATGACTTCTTGTCTGTGCAGTTTACCTCTGGGTTTAGACAGAAACATTTCTCTTTAGCATAATGGATCACAGTGTCAAGTTGGCTACCTTCTGCCTCAGAATGGGGTTAATTTTAGCCTGATCCTCATGTTGAACACACAAGGAATATATATGACTCATCAACCTTTGCCAAAAGCACGAGATACGTTCCTGAAACTCAAAGGCTATCTGCTATCTGAAAAGATTCAGCTGCCTTGTATTAAACGAGCTGAGCTGCCTTTCAGGTCTCCAGCAGCCTACTCAAGGTACACAAGAAGGTATATAAAATTTCTAAAACACTGTATCACAGTTCTGCGATCCTTCATTTATTTATTTATTTTTCCTGACAGCCTCACTATATACCAGGTCAAAACCGAGTGCTTCATTTTGCTTCCACAGGGATACAGCATTATTTCTAGCATATTAGCTAGTATTTATCCTGCAGGCTTTCAACTCTGAGCATGCTACAGCCCGGGGAACCGGGCTTTGAGCAGGTGTAAAAGAGGAATTAACGGAACGGTGAGCAAAAGTTCTTTTTGTTCTTCGAGATTTGAAGGAAGACATGGCTAAATACTGAATCACATGAGTAAAATGACAATGAGTCTATAAGAAGTCCAGTAAGGATGGCCATGTAGTTTCAGAAAAAATAAGGTATTCCTCCGCATTTCCCTTAGTCTATTTTTTTATAATCAACAAATACCTGCTAATACTGTCCTGCCCCTCCACTCAAATTTCCAGCTCTCGTGTGTAGTCAGGCCTCCCAGAAAGGGGTAAGCAAAGTATTCAAAGGGCAGAACAGCACAATATTAGTAAGGGAATTTTAGGCACTTCCAGTCTCAGAGGACCTACGCTGGTTTTTTACATTATTTTTTCAGAGCAGATGTGACCTAAGGCTAAAATCCCTGCTCCACTGCAGGCCGTAACAAAAAACGCATGGGCTTCACCAGGGTCAGGCTTTCACTCAGTGAGCCTGTAGCACGCTTTGCTGTTGCAAAACAGAACTGAGCCCAAAAAGCAGATATGTCGAGCAAGGTGGCGTCGTTTCTTAGTAGTCGTCTTTTTACCTGCCACAGTAGCAGACCGTGGCGGCGCAGCAGGTAGAGACACCTGCAGTTCCCTAGGAATGCGATCCGGCGTTGTACACAACAAGTTCTTCTGCTTCCCCAAGGCATAATGATTCAACAGATTTAGCCAGGAGCTCTACCGAAAAGCTCCAGTCACACACAGTTTCATCATTAAATACTATATTTACTTTGCCCTCCTTACGTTGGTGGTGATTTTTTAACCTGCGCCCATCCCCCCAACACAGGAAACTGAGCAGACCAACGCTGGAGCTGCTGCAGCTTTGGCAACACACTTATTTAGCAGCATCTTTCCCATCTTTCCTACTTCAGAGAATACCAAAGCATATCTCTTCTTCATTAGCCCCACCAAGACCACCATTCAGGCAAAGCACTGCCATTGCTTGCTCTCAGAGCCAGGTGCCATCAAGGGCAGCACCAGCTTTTTGCCACCGAGCTCCCCAGTGCCAGCCGCAGTGGCAGAGACTGTCGCTGCACTGATAATTTTTCTCAGAAGCCAAAGTCAACCCCCGAGAGAGGCAGAGAGCCTCCCGTTATAAATTGGCGTAGTTCCATTAAATTTATGCTGAGTTACACCATTTGCAGCCGTAAGTCTACCCTCTTGCGTATATGAATTATGAAACAGATTTTAGTTACAGTAGCCTACGTTGCTTTTCAAGTAATAAACCATATAATATTTTCAATGCCCTTAGATGCATGTTTAGTAGTACCTTGTAATGTTTTTTATCGTTTTCCTACCTTCACTAATTTCATTACCTTAATGGTCAATGTCTTTATGGTTATTAAAAAAACTCAAGTTAAAAATGTTTGTTAAGTATAGAACAACAACAGAACTACTAAAGAAAATCGTAGTACTTGATTAAGATGCAACTGGCAAAAAAAATAAAGAAGTTCTTGTTTATTCACTAGTTATAGCTTTTAACCAGAGCACAGAATCAAAATGCAGATTTTGGACTCATGAAATGTGAACCCTAATCTGACTGACAAGTAACCTCTAGCATTATAATGGGATGAAACAAAAACCATAGCTCCAAACACTCCTAAAATTTGGGGCTTTCTAAATCTGGATTTGAAATTTGTGGCTTGTGCCTACTCAAATAAACTTCTATTTAAAACCCTATTTCAATAAACTTCTATTTTGTGGCTTGGGACTATTTAAGTAAGCCTTTTAAAATTAACTTCTATTTATAGGCCCTAAATTTATTTACAGTATCATTTTTTAGGATTTTAGGATTAGCTATATCTTTATGTAAAGAGGAACCTTTGTTCAGAAGATACTTCCCCCTTCTTCATCCATGATCATAATCTAAGGGATGCAACAGAAGTGGTTGCATCATGTGTTTATTATTATAAATAAATTGCTTACTGGCAGCGTTTCATTCTACAAACATACAAGAAAGACAAGCATGAGAGGGGGAGAAGATTTTAGTTACTCTCTCTTCTTCCCATAATTTCTTTCTTTTCTTTCTTTTCTTTGTTTGAAATAAATTTATCATTAAAAGGTTTAGAATTAAGTTTAAACACAGAGCAGTCCATGCCCTTACTGCATATTTCCCAAACTGGGTAAAAGACTCGAGGCTATTGCTACAAATTGTGATCTTTTCACACAGTGTTCAAAAACATCACCCAAAATGAAACAATCCCAATTATGTTTTGTAAATATGTTTTCTGCCAGACCATTCTTTTTCATCAGGCGCCATTCTTTATTACCCACTGCCTTCAATTTCTCTCCTTTCTTTTGTCTTCCTTACTCTTCTCTTTCCTTTCCTTTCACCCAAATCTCTGCCAGTCTTTTCCCTTATGTTAGTACCCCTTCCTCCTGTTTAGGGCCAAAAATGATGGTGAACTCAGCTGATCCTCAGATAGCAAAAGTATATGTGACTTTACCCGAGTCACCTTGCAGGATTATGGCTTTTATAACTTTCTTCTTATCTCCCCATTAGTGCTTGAAATACACCTCTTTCCTATAAGGCTCCAAGTTCTCTCTCAGGAGAGATGAGCAAAGAAATAGATGACAGTTGCCATTTCTAGGTTTTCCAAAAGTTGGCAATCAAAGTGAGAAGTCCTGAATCTGCAGTACTGCTGCACTATCATTTTCTGTAGACCTCAGACACAACTTGTCATATGATTCCTTCAGGCTCCCTTAGTTCATATGCCATGGTTTTGTCTTAACAATGAAAAAGGTCCACCCTTTTTTCCACTGCAGCTGAAGAGATATGACAAAAGGTAGAGTTTTCATGAACTAATTGCAGTCCTTTGGAAATTACCTTTTATGCTAAGAAAATACACTTTCTTTTTTTCTTTTTTCCTACTGATGAGGACGTAAGCAGTTTGAATAAAAATTACTATTTAAAGAAAGAGTACAGTTACATAACCTTTCCACAAAATTCAGTCAATTTTTTATCTCCACTTTGCAAAAAGAAGTAGGCTACTTCCGGAGAATTATACATACAATAATCTATAAAAAGATTTCTGTAGAGAAAAAAATAAGTTTTTTTTTTTCTTTTGAAAGAGAGTATTGCCTTATGTTGCAGTGCACATTCACCATTCAACAAAGCCATCACATTTTGCCCTGTTTCTAACAATATACAACAGAACTTGCCATCATATACTCCTGTCTCCCTACTTTGAAAATCAAGGAGAAATGTGGGTACATACTTAATGACAGACTTCAGTCCCTTAGGGTGCAGGATCACAGTCATCATAAGCTGATCTAGAGCCTCACTGTCACCAAAACAGGCCCTACCACCCTTCCCCCGGGGACCTTGCCCTGCATGCCCACAACCTTTTTTTTGCCAGCGTATCTGTGTGGCCCCATGGACAGACGAATCAGGGACATGGCTCAGCTGAAAGCCCACGGAGCTTCTGCAAGACCCATTTTCAGCTGAGATGATGGCAGGAGCAGAAATATGAGCAAGGAGGATGAAAATTAACAAGGAAAGCTAGTGGGGTGGTGGAGAGTTACTTAAGCCACCAAGAAAGTAGGTATAATCATGCCCTGAGGCTTCAATGACCCATCCACCCTATTTACTACCTATGGTCTGTACAAGCGAAAACACGCTGTTACATAGCATCCCAGAAGGTTCAAAACTTGAAGAAAATCTACAATTCCTTGTGCGCACCAGGTGGAGCTGCTCCAGAAATTTTATAGATAACATTACTCGTACCCAGAGCTGTAGGCCAGAAGGCAGTTGCCTACACAGGAAAACCCTGATCACGATTTCTTTTTTTAGTTGTTGATGTGGTCTAGAAGGACCATGTGGGAAGTCCTCCCAGCTGAGCAAGGCGTTTACCAGCACCACTGCTAGAAATCAGAGGAGAGGTACTTCTTGAAACGCCACCAAATTTGGTGGTTTCAAGAAGGTATCTTCATACGTATGTACCAGAGGGGTTGTGTAAGTTGCAGTGGATGCATTTAATTATTTCACAAGCAAGATATATGCAACATTTGGCACAACCAGTGTCTCTGCAGTGTCTTTTCCACGTAGGTCTTGTACTGAAAACACAAAGATGAACCAGTACTTAGATAGGGTAAGAACAGCGTTGAGGATTTTTCTACAGCTAAGAACTGTATGCAAAGGTGTTATCTGCTCTTCAGTGTTTGGCCAGTGTGTGAGAGTAACTCCTAACCATACAGGCGTAGCTCAGGCTTTCAGGCTCCCTCAGCAAACTCCACTAGCATGGGAAACAGAATCAAGATGAGGAGGGTATGCTGAAGACGTGGATTATGTCATTCATTTTACCTGCTATCTCCTAGGACTCCTGAGCGAGTATTTCTTATTCAAACTATATGTAATGTGCATTGAGAAAGTCCCAGTTGTTTGGATGGAGGTACCAGATTTGCATCTGTATGAGAAATATTCTCCCTCCCTCTCTCCCCCAACGAAGTGCGATAGAGTAATTATTTCTCATTTCAATAGACAACAGCAGGGTAACTTTTTATATAAGAAAAAACAAACATCATGTGAATCATGCACAAAATCTCTTATTTTTCCAGGAAGGGTGAAACATGAAAAGAATTGTAACAAAATGTGGCATCCTACTTTTAGTGCCTTCCTGCCAGGAGAAAAAAGCAACAAAAAAAAAAAGTTGCAAAGAAGCTTCATGGTTTATTCACTATACCACTGAGCCTTTTGGCCATCACCGTAAATCTCTTCAAATTCTTGCTCCTGTTTTGATGGAAAACATTCAGTTCTATAATAATAGTACTTAGATAACCTGTACTTGACCTGTCTTTGGATAGTGATGATTTTCCATACAAGATGTTTTACTGTGATAACACAGTGATTCAGACACTCTATCTTAAGGCAGCTGGTGTACAAGTGCTCGGCTCTGGGAATTTTTTCCTCCGCTGCTATTTGAATGTAAGCTGCGTGTTGAAGGCCTTTCATGCCAGGCACATTCTCAAAGTATTCTCCCAGTTAATGCATTTCCATTAGAATTCCTCTGTTTTTGATTTCAAGAACACAGCAGTGCACCCATGGGAACTGAGCTTTTCAGGTGTTAAAGAGGATTTGTTATAAAGAAAGTGATTATAATAGGATTTAATGTAATTGAAAGTCAAGGTACAGTAGCCATACACTGTATCAGAGACAGCATTAAGCTTGTATTGCGAGTAGAGGAGTTTTGCAACGTAAAACCTGGGGCTACAATGAATAAACCAGAGTGGAAGACCTCCCGCTGTTGTGCACTGCTCGTTGAGCCGGTGGTGCCCTGACGGCCTCGCTCCCCGGAGAGGCAGGACAAGCAGCAGAGCTGAACACCCAGAGGCTTCTAACAGCCTGAAAAAAGTCTTTGGAAATAACAGAGGCAGCTCCCATGGACTCAGCCCGTCCACGCGAGTCCCTGTCTTGCGGGTTGTCACTAGCTCTGGCAGAGGTGCTTCCAACCACAACCCCAGGTAACTCCAACCACAACCCCAGGTAACTCGCACAGCGGGCCTGATATTGCTGTGCAAGGCAATGCTTCTTTGCACTGTTGCATGGGACTGATGTGAAACTAATTTGACTCTTCCTCATATTCACTGAATTCATCTGTACCATCTGCCCTGCTGGCAAGCAGAGAAGTTGTCAAAGCTCTCTGGGAAAAAACCCTGTTGCCCTTAATTGCTTCCTTTGCATCCTTGAAATCCACTGGACGGAGAGGCTTCCTGTATCTCACATACTTAAATAAGCCCTTATTATCAAGTAATTGCTATTCTTCAGAATTTCCATCTTCTTTTTCCTTATCATAGCTCGCACTCTTTTCTGTTGGCTTCATTCCTGCTGTCTCTCCATTTTCCAGGGGATCTTGCTTACCTCAAACAGCATCTTGAACTTCACCACTTAATCATCATTTGTTTTCTCTTTCCTCTTGCTTTCTTTTCAGCTGCTTCTGCGAGTGTTACAACGTCCTTAGATAACTTCTTTCTTGACTGTATGTGGGTAGCAGAAGTCACTGCTATTATCTTTTATCACACTTTGTTCCCTCTTTGATATTCTGCAACATTATGCATTCGGTAACGTCTCCAGATCAGAGGTCAGGAATTTAGCCCTGCTAGCATTTGGGCACTTTTATGTCCATAGCTGAGTTGGTCAAAATGTTTTTCATTTAAAAGACAAAAACGTCCCTTTCAATAAAAACATACTTTTAAGGGAAAAAAAAAAATAATGTGTTTTCCATGGCAAAGGGGATTGTTCCAGCAAGAAATCAATTCAGATCAGACCAACCCAAACTAGACTGAGGCTTTTAACCAAGCTAATGCTTCAGTTTTCACAGGAAATCTCTAACAAAAAGTCTGACATTTTTCTTTCAAATTTCCTGGGGATATAATTGGCATTTGGAGGTCATAGTGAATGTAGGTGACCGCATAGATACATTTGCCTTTAAAAAAACTGCGGTAGCTCTGTATTCTGGATCCTCACCGATCTGGGTCTTCACACTGAACAAAGATGTTTAGAATAATGAAGCATTTTCATGGGCTACAGTAAGTGTAAGGTTCTCACAAGCTGTTCCTTCCTGAATGACATGGAAGATATGCCCAATCTTGAGTCAACCACAAATCAGACTACTTGCATCACACTATATGCATCAGCATCACAATCATCATCATATCCCACCCCGTCACTTTTTGCCATCCGTGAAACTCAGGCCCCTCTGTGGCATTGCATGGCAGCAGTCACAACGGCATAAGCAGCAAGACACCTCCAGTTTTAAGCAACGTCTTCCAGTATGGTTTGCTTTCCATGCCTCTCCCCATCCAAGGCTCATAAGTTGGACGAGGGTAAAAGAGGAAGATCTGCTGCAAGCAGACATCTGCCAAGGAAAGTAGGCTCTCATTTCAGAAATGAAACAAAGGATGTACCATCACCCGAGGAGGTGGGGTAGGGCTGTGATTTTCAAGGCTTCCTTGCTGCTTGTCCCGCTTCAGCATTCTCATAGACGGGGCGTGAAACTGGAGACCCCGGTTTCACCATTCCCATCCTTCTTCCCATATTCTGCGTACAACCCGGGCAGCATCTGCAACTCGGTTTGAACCGTCACCTTTACTCCATTTCCCAAATGTGCAGCGGCCGTGCACTCCTAGCATTCCTCAGACATAGAAGAGAAAAAGCTGTTTACACTATTATTTCCTTTAATTATTTCTGCCACTTCACCTCTCATTTCGAGTCAGGATTTGTTTTCTTTCTTTCTGAGGAAGAAAAAAAAAAACAATTGAGGAAGTTCATTACGAAGAAAAGTGAAATGTCACCAATAATTAGTTAAAAACACCAACCCGAGGAACCAGTTTAGGAACACACATATAGACTCACACACACACACAAAACAATTAGTGTTTCAAGCTTAAAATTCAGGACCTTTGATGAAAATGTGCAGTGGTGAGAGGATCAATTTCTGATGATGTTCTTGAAGGGCAGAAAGAGAGATAATAACTTTGATGCCGGCTCTTTGTTTAAATGACTATTGTTTGTAGTTAGCTGCTATTTAATCTCCACTACAGAGAGGAACCACTACATAGCTAAACCTCTCTTCTAATGAGATCATTATTTTCTTACCACTCTTCAGAATGAATGTCATTTTACATAGCAAAACTACAGAGGCAGCGTTTTAGAACACTGCTACCTTTTATCTAACCAACATAAGAGGCACTTGAGAAAAGGACAAGGAGGGTCAAGAAGAAAATGTACGCAGCGTAGCTTCTTTGCCTGGCAGGCAGGGAAAGGACAAAGGAAGAGGTCCATGATAACAAGACTGACCATCCTTATTAGTGGAGAGGGGTCCAAGTCGCAAAGTTTCGGAAGAGTTAGAGCGGGTTTGGCCCAGTATGTTGAAGGGATTTGCCTGGATTTAACTCCAACCTTCAGGGTTTAGTCACATTTTTAATTACCGCTAAATATTGTTTAATACTGTGACATTCGCCAATTATTACCCAGCCTGGAAAGCTACCAGCAAAGCTTAGCAGCGTCAGAAACCTCGCTCCGTTTGCGCACCGCCCCTTTAAAGGCTGAACTCTCTCCCTTCCAGACAAAGGGGACGGTGCATGCGATATGTGCCATTTTGCATTTCATTTTAGCTGCAGCCCGAGAGCGAGCTGGGCTCCGAGGGACGCTCAGAGAGAGCCGCCGCGTTTTGCTACGCGGGTTTAAAACCCTCCTGCCCGCTCTCGCCCCTCCGGCGGCTGTTGCCTCCCCATAGAGCACGGGCAACAACAGGCCAAAATATGGCCGTGCCTCACAGCCACTGCAACTCACAGGGCTGAAAAAGGTCGCTCTGCACTAACACACCAGATTGCTCTTCCAGGCATGGAAACCTCTGAGCGAGGGAGGGAGGGCAGCCGTTAAGTCCCTGCTTTGGTGCCTGCCACTCGGCTCAGGCAGGCAGGGCACTGCTGTTCATGGGGCCGACACTCTACCTGTGCCCCTCTGCCTTGTTAATAAATGAACGGAGGTTTCTGAACAGGAATTTGCAGAGCAAGGAGCTGCCGAGAGCCAGCTAAGCGCAAAAAAAAAAAAAAAAAAAAAAAAAAGAAGTAGTCCCTGGGAGCGGGTAGAAATTATACTGCCAGCCTTGAGCATCCAGAATCGTGAAACTGGCCCAAGGAATCATGAAAGCTACTTAAAAATCATGTGATTTTAATAAACAATTCACACGGGATTCCTTTTATTTGCTTTCGGGTTTTATAGATTCCCAGGATCGTGTTTATAAACTTTTAGCGAGAATATAAGGCCCCGAAGGCTCCCATTAAAAAGTAAGGGAAAGAGAGAAAGGTCTGCGTCCCCCTCCTGTGATCCCAGGACCGGAGCCATATGACAAGAGACGTGCATCAGCAATTGTACCACTTGTCAGATTTCTAAAGCCACGGGAGCAGGCAATCGTTTAACCTCTTTCTCCCCGTCTCCCCGCAGCGTGGAAGACTTTGCATTTGTCCCTTCCCTTGTTTCACTTGGTGCCTCCCCCCGTTTCTCTAAATCTGAAATAAGTCATCTCTTTTGCCCTTTGTTTCTGGGGCAGCGTGCTTGAGAAGCACAAGAACCGATGCTCCGCTCGTCAAACGGAGGAGCGCTCAGCATTCATAACATGAATGGACGAAAATAAGCGCCTCCGGCTGCCGTTTTCCCCCAGCCGTACCACGCTCCGCTCCGGCTGTACCAGGCCGGCATCTGAGCGGCGGTGCGGGGAAAGGGGGCCTCTCTTTAAGTTCTCAGCGTAACGGTCAGAGCATTCAGGCATGTGCAGACATGCCAGTCCTGGTGTGTGCTTTTTTTGTTTTTGTTTGTTGTTTGTTTTAACAGCTGCTAATAATTATATTATCCCGCTCCAGAGGTAGTTCTGGGAAACGGGGATCTTTGAAAGCACCGAAGTGGTAGGAAGAAGATGCCGCTTCCCTCCCCCCCTCCCTTCCCCATGTTAGTTTTCTGATACAAACAGCATTCCTGCTTCATTCCCCTCTGAAGTTAAAAGACTTAAATTCTTTACAAGGAAGGTCATCCTTTCGTAGCCAAAACCCTGTTTGCTTTTGTCTTTCCACTCGCTTTCAAATGAAAAAAAAAAAAAAAACCACCAGCCCTGACAGTGTGCACCAGCCCACTTCACCAACTCAGAAATTAAGCATAACAAGCTCGGGGGAGAAAGGGGGGGAGAAAAAAAAAAAAAAGAAAAAAGAAAAGGCTGTGTTTCAGTTATTAATGTGTGTGTGTGTGTGTGTGTGTGTGTGTATGCGTGCGCGCGCGTCCGGCGCAGCGCGCTTGCCAGCAGCTCTTCCACGAATGCTGGGCGGGTTGTTCTCAACGTGACCCGATGGCGAGTTAGCGAGCGCCCGGCGCGCAGGCTGCAGTCACACGGTGTTCGGGACCTCGGTGTGCTCGCTCAAAGGAACACTGTCAACTACCTTTAATAGCGTTAAATATAATTTATCGATTCTCCATTGTTTGTAATAATAACCTCCCTGAAGCTCGAGAATAATGTTTTCTTTTCCCCTGCAGATTTAGTCCTGTCAAACAGTTTTTCTTTTTTTCGTGGTGTTGCTAATAGACCTTGAAATTAACATTGCAGTTATGTTTAGGGTCTATACTGCGATTGTTTGTGCTGGTGCACTCCACTCGTCCATCAGCAAAGCAAAATAGGGGAAAGAAGATGCATCTGAGCCCCTTACCATCCTGGGGAAAAAAATGGGTCAAATCCTGCCCTTAGACGTAGGCACGGAGCCCTCATTAAGGTCAGGGGGAGGCTGGCTGCATGTGTGTCACTGAGGCAGAATTTGGCTGGGTGCTTGGTAGCCGATCGCAGCTGTAAAGCCAGAGGGGGCATAAAATGTTGGGGAGTGTTTTAATACGTCCTATATAAACATTGGCTGTCAGGGATTTTTTTATTACTCTGTGAGGTCAGGTACATTTAAAAGAAAATAAGGTATCTATAATTCCCTATGAAATTAGAATAAGCTCTAAAGTGAATTAAATTGGGGTCTAAACCAAATGCCAGTATCCCTTTGAAGAGTGGCCTAAGGAAAATTACCGAGCTCTAAGTAAAGTTGGAAGAAGACTGGGTTTGTCGGGCCGACTTGTATTTAACAAAATGGCGGTTACTCCACTTTACGTTAGCAATTAGCAATAAAAGAATTTATAATTTACTTCGAACTTTTTTCCCCCACTTTAACATAAAACTTCAGTAGAAGAGTTACGCTGCTATTAAAAGCGCATTGCGCTGAGGACCTCTGTAAAACGCAGTATGTTTCAGGGTCACATTAGCAAGCGGGAATCAGGAAATATTTAAAGGGCCCCTTGTTACCTGCTAGTATCTCTTTCTTTCCCATGGAAAATGAGAAATGAGCTGGAATGTAAACAGGGGGAAGCGGGAGGATAAGAAATGCACCAGGAGGAGCGCATTTGGGTTGGCCAAATCCTACGGCTTTGCGCAAGGCCTCTCCCTTCTGGGGAGGGGGTTTCCATAGCTCGTAGGGAGCTGCCGATGCATGGAGGGCTGACGCTGCAAAACCGCCGGCGAGGGGGGAAGGGAGCAGGGAGAGGGCGAAGGAGTGCTGTACACAGCTTTTCACCTTTCGGTCTCTAGTCAATTTACTTTCTGCAAGTGTTAGGGAAGGCCTCCGCGCAACAGGACGCGAGGAAATAATCACGCTTGCAAAACCTGTGTGTATCTAGAAATTGCTAGAACTTCATCTGTATGTAGGGTTCCCGTACAGGAAATAAAAGCTGGGTGATTTATGGCATTTTATTGCACTTCTTGGCCATTGCTAATGTTTTCTTCATTGAGAAATGGCAGAAGCTGCAATTTGGATTTTTATTGTGCAGTTTGCCAGCCTTCTCCCCATCCCCCTTCCCTCCTCCTTTTTCCTTTCCTGGGTGAACTCGCTTTGGGTTTAGGAGATGAAAGTTTACGGAGGCAGATGAGTGTCAAGGGGACGGAATCCAAACACAGAGCCAATGAGCATGTTGCCAGATTTTATCTACCCTCACTGAAAATACAGTATCCAGAAAAAGAAGAGTGATTATAAAGGAGAGTGACTTAGCCTCTAACTTACACAAAAATTCTTGGACGGGTTTCTGGTTTTCTTTTTTAAACAAACAAAACAATGTTTCCTGGTTGGCAGTTCCCAAAGTCTTTCCTTTTTTTCCCATTTTTTGGCACATTGCTGAAAGGTCATGCTGATGTATTTCCAAAACATGCTCATTGAGTACAGCTTTGCAAAAAATAAGAGCCTCTTTCTTTAAGGCCTGATCCTGCTCTCATTTAAGGCAGAGACAAAATTTCAGCTGGTTGCAGGGAGTAAAGCCTAACCACGGAATCAAACTCACTGGAGGATTAAATACAGGCTGGGTAGCACCAGCTACGCCTAAAGCTGCTGACACCATCACACAGTCCTGTTTACCGTTGCTTGCGTCTGCCAGACTGTAATGGTCCAGGCTAACAACGCTCGTGCTACTTTTCAGTCTCAAGTCAAGATTTCTGACAGTGAGGCGAGGGCTAAATTGGCTGTTTCTCGCGTTAAAATAATCTAGCGATGATTCCTTCGAAAGCCCTTGTGCACAGGCACTTGGGGGAAGGAACTTCACACCCGGGGTGCTTTATTTCTGGGTTGAACCGCTTTCCACCGAAATGTCGCCAGGTGAAAATCCTTCCAGAGACTGCACTTTTCATGTGCTCAGTGGGCCGCGGTTTTAAACTCTTGTGGTTGGTCAGACACGGTGCATCAAAGACGCGGCTGCTAAAACTGAAGGTGCATGAGCACGCTCTGCCTGCTGCTTCCCACCATTTGGGCGTGCGGGCGTACTGCCTTGCAGCCTGTGTGCATGTATGTACGCACGTGTGGGTGCATGTGTGCGGCTGCCGGTGTTTATTTGGCTTAGGCAAGCAGGCAGGTGGACGAGTAAATAGGCAAAGCGCTTGACTAGAACTCAAGGAACTTTCGCTCTGTTCTTGGCGCAGCGTCAGGTTTCCCGCGTGACCTTGTATAAGTCACTTATTCTGCGGTGCACCTCAGTCGTCCTCCCCTGTAAGAACTTTCCTTCCTTCCAGTAGTGTTTTAGAGTCAAAGTGCATTTACGCACTAAGCAGGAATTGGCCGGGGGGCAGAGAGGCGGGGTGGGTGTTAAATGAAGACTTTCTTGATACCGTGAAGGATCGCGCTTCTTTCCAGGTAACTTTAACAGAAGAACAACTAACATTACCAATATTCACTGTTGTATTGCAGTAGCGTTCAGAGGCACGTCATAAACTAGGAACCCGTTGTGCAAGGTGCTATGCAAGCAAAGGACCAAAGTATGGTATATTTGGCCTCAAAGTAATCATCAGCAGGGTTTTCGTAATGCTGTATAAATCGAAGCCAGTGTTGCAGGTCTTCATGCCCAGCCCTTGTTTTCCTAGGGTTTTTATATTCAAGGGAACACAGTGTGAACTCAAGCACAGGCACTGAAAGTTTTAAGTACTCCTCTGATACGAAGCCTACTGCTCTCTCCTTTAGTTGTTTTCAGTAAGAAGTGAAATTTCGTTGGCTTCTGGATCAGGCTTTTATCTAAGGAGTTAAAGCAAACGCCGGTCTGTTGCCTTTAAACTCCAGCCCTGATCCCAGTGAGTTTGCAGAGGGCTGAGAGGCTTCGAAAAGAAAGGCAGGTTTTTTGTCACCTTTGACACACAAACATCCCAGCAAGTTACCTTTTTGTTTATTCCACTGTAAAACTCCGCACACGCTGCTTTCAGGGTGCTTACCTTCCATAGCATGACCTTTCAAGCAAATATATCCCTTCAAACTTTGGAATTCAGTGAGGTAGAATTAAAATCATTGACCTTTCATTCTCCTTTCCTCTTAGCCCACCTCCCTCTCGTACGCTTTCCCTTTAATAACCAAGAAGCACATCTGCAGTTTTTGCCGTAAACACTGCAAAAAGCATTAAGGTTTTTAAGGTAACCTTGGCAAAATCCAAATTAGAAAACATACTGCAGTGATTCACATTTAACCTCCAAGTTATTTCACAGCATAGCTGACAGCCTGCATTCTTCAGAACTTTGTGTTGTTTGCTTTTTTTCTTCCCCTCGCTCTCTGTAAGCAGCAGGACAAAAAAAAAAAAAAAAAAAAAACAAAGCCCAAAAAAAGCACAGGAATGTTTTCTCCATTGGGGGCCTGATATGTAAAATACACATGAAGAGCTAGTTCCTTTTCTGGTCACTGAACTAAAAAGAGACACATTTCTTACAAGTTTAGAATAACTCTGTCAAACCAACAACAACAAGAAACTCCCTGTTTCTTAGAAAAAGTTGTGTAGCTTTATTACTTGATGATTTAGAAGATCTTCAGCCACTCAGCCAAGAAAGAGCCTTCGCTATGTAAGTCATCATTTCCCAACCCCGCCAGTGCCATCGCCTCGGCTCATCCTCCGGAGCTGTAGGGGAGACAAAAGCAGTTTGGGGAGCAGGGGGGGGCCGTGCACCCCCACAGCAGCCCGGAGCCTGTCAGCCGGGATGGAAGACATCAGCTCAGTCTCGCTGAGAAAGCAAAGGCAAGAGAAAGAAAGATGCTACAAAGGGAAGGGGTGGGGTTCTGTTTTTCTCAGAAACGTGCTGCACTGTAGGACTGTGCCTTTTATTTTTGGCACAAATTGCTGTAGCAAATTATATAGCTTATCAGATGTGGTTTGTTAGGCTCAGTAAAGAAACCACTGCAAGGACTTGTTTTCCTTGTTGTCTGCACCCGATTATGAGATCGGCACAAATCACATTCCTGATGTTGCGCAGGAACAAGGTTGAAACTCCACGGGCCTTGTTTTTCCTGTAACCGAATTAAGCGTGATTGGGTTACAAACCCATTCGGCCCGATTGGGTTGATTCTCTCTCTGACTTTACAGCAAAGTAGTCTGCCCGTTCACCTTGATGCACGGGGATTTATTAGCGAATCGGAAGCTACGTGCTAATTTCAATGACGGCGTGAGCACACGCAGCCCCTCTTAAAGCAGCGGAATGGGAGCGACGTGCCCTCGCTCCGGGGTTGCATTTGGCCCCTTAGTTAGGTGTGAGAACCCCCAGACTGCAGGATCAAATCCTGCAGGCCCCTCTTGTCTTCTCAATAGCCCAGACCAGCCCTGGAGGATGTAAACATGAATTAGAGGAGATGCAGAAGGGATTTCAGACTACATTAATAAACAGGGCTTAGCTATGGCAACTAGGCAGCAGATACACATTTTATTTACTTCTCCCGGCTACTGGAAAAATAACCTTTGGTAAAAGGGTGGGCAGCCCGGAGACTAACACCGCCATTTAAATCCACTTGCACCCGGAGCTACATGCAGTGCCTCTCCCACACCAGTAAGACATTGTCGCCACTGAAACGGCATAACCAGTTTGCCCTGATGCCACTGGTCCCCGGTGAGCAGACCTACTCAACAGTGCACGGCTGGTGCCAAAGGTAGAAAGGAACAAGAGGGAGAAGACAGGACAAACACAAAATCCTCAGCCACCCATCTGTTTTCAGGGGAGGAGAGAAAATATTTCATTTTCTACCTGTAAAGAAAAATGGATTCATGTCACATCCTTCCTTGATTATCCCCAGCATTATGCAATTCAATAGATTTGCTGTCTTGATTAGACAGGCAGAATAGAATTTTAATTGTGAGTCTCTGGAAGGCAAAATGGAGAGATTTGTATGAAAAAAATGGGAGGCAGCAGCGTTATTGGAAGGCTGAGTTTTTTATAGTCAGTCTTTCTGCTTCATTCAACCATCTGCCTTTACTTGTGCTCTGCTGCTTGGGGTTGAGAAGTTGCTGGCTTCAAAGATGAGCCTCAAAGTTTAACCAGATAAATAAATGTGTGCAAGATCTCTCCCTACTAGCAGAACACCCTCTAGCATTCCAACTACATATGTTGACAAAAAGATTGTTTTAATTTTAGCATTATTTTTACTGTTTATCAAACAGAAATGATGCGTGTGGTTGCTTGCATGAGTCACAGTTAAAGGAAAGTCCCTTTCAAAAAGGCCTGAGAAATGTAGACAGAAGAAACTATTTTACTGGGAGGCAAAGAGAGAAATTATTATTTTTTTTTTATATGCATGCTTATAGATATATTGGTAGGAAGGGGAGTTGGCTGGCCTAGGCTAGTGTCTGTGGGTCAGGGAGAAGATAGGAGTGCCTGAGTCAGCAGTCAATGCTAATTTAAGGAATTTGGGGTTTAGTTCATGCCAGAAATCAGAGCTGAACTCAGTCTGGGACCAGGTGCAACCAAACATGGCTTTTCTGACACCTTTATTCTAGGTCAGTGATGAAATGTGTCAGTCCTATTTACTGTCTAGAGAAGTGGGCAGTAAAGCCAGAAGTCCAGGCAGACACAGAACAGTCTGAGTGATATGTGGTAGTCTCCCCTACAAGTATTCAACCCATTTGGGGATGTTATTCATCAAACGGTGATTTTGACTGAGGTATAATTGTCCCCCTGTCTTCTTAATCATAAAAGCTCTGGCGACAGAAAACATCAGTTCCACAGATTCATACGTGGATTGTCCGGAATTGAAATACACAAATACCAGCCCAAATAGTCCCTACTCTGAGATATGTAAGGTCCCTGGTTTAACTCGCTATGGGCAGGCTCTTAACCATTCCGTGATGCACTTTCTCACTGTGAAAACCTTTAAAAGCATGTTGGGTGCATTCCAACAGGAAAAATAGTTGCAACCATAAACAGTTTCATAGGGCTGGGAAAATGTTGCCTGCCCAGATCTCACTTTTTCCATAGGTGGAATAAATATGAAAACATCTTCAAATACACTGTTGCTACTAGACAAGCGATTTACATATTGCTGGATTTGAGTTTTCAGTATTTTGTTCTTGTCTATAACATGACCCTAGAGATCCTAGTTAGGATCGGTCTGGTTAGTCTAAACATCTAAAGACTCAGGAAGTTTAAACTTTTTGATCTGAAAAAATATGCTGGAACTCTCCTAAGACTCTTCAACGTAAGGAGATTTCAGGAATTTCTAGGTTCTCATTGGAAATATTTGCATACAACACCTCGTTATCTGCCTTTGCTACAGTCTTGGCGGTACAGCTGAGACTGGCTGGCACTCAAGCACTGCCCAGTAACATGGACACCTTTCTTTCAGCTACTGACCCCCTCTTTTGCAGTGATCTCTGACAGTACTTTCATCAGCAGTGCCATGTCTGCAGATGGGAAAGGCTTGCCCAGTTTTTGCATGAGCTTTGCTTGGTGTCATCTCTACATCTGCAGAGATGTAGAGAAGGCACAGCCACTAATTGAAATGTCACTGTTTCTCCACCATTTTTCACTTTTGCAGGTTTGCAATTATGCAGCCTCTTGTGAGGACTGAAAAATCTGCGCTATCACCTACTGAACGGTATTTTTTTGTGTGGAAACAGAAACACTGTTTTTTTTTTACAGAGGTCAACTTATCCATCACATTTCATAGAATAATAGAATGGTTTGGGCTGGAAGGGACTTTAGAGATCATCTAGTTCCAAACCCCCTGCCATGGGCAGGGACATCTCCCACTAGACCAGGTTGCTCAAAGCCCCATCCAACCTGGCCTTGAACACCTCCAGGGATGGGGCAGCCACCACTTCCCTGGGCAACTTGTTCCAGTGCCTCATCACCCTCAGAGTGAAGAATTTCTTCCTTATAGCTAATCTAAATCTACCCTCTTTCAGTTTAAAGCCATTATCCCTTGTCCTATTGCTACATGCCCTTGTAAAGGGCCTTCCAGGCCCCCTTTAGGTACTGGAAGGCTGCTCTAAGGTCTCCCCGGAGCCTTCTCTTCTCCAGGCTGAACAACCCCAACTCTCTCAGCCTGTCTTCACAGGAGAAGTGCTCCAGCCCTCTGATCATCTTCATGGCCCCCCTCTGGACTCACTCCAACAGGTCCATGTCCTTCATATGTTGGGGGCTCCAGAGCTGGACACAGTACTCCAGGTGGCATCTCACAAGAGCAGAGTAGAGGAGCAGAATCACCTTACTCGACATACTGGCCACACTTCTTTTGGTGCAGCCCAGGATACATTTTACTTATAATGTTTTCTCTCACCTCAAAAAATAACCTGTTCCTTCGGGGACTGTGCTCATACTTCATGGAGTTTTCTTCTTGAAGGAGTGTTGCAGTAGGAAGGTGGAAAGCAAACTTATAGCAAAAAGAGTGGCTATAGAAATTGTTATGAAACTACATAGCCTTTCAACATTGCCAAAACATCTGTAAATCTCATTTCAAGGCAGGCATAACAGACAATTAGGGACTGACTCAAGGAAAGATATGCCCTTATACAGCAAAGCACTTAAGTATCTGATTATCTTCAGTCTTGCCTTTTACCTAAGCATTTATTTATACACTTTGCTAAGCCTGGTACTGAGCAAGAAAAGCTCATCTGAATTTAAGGCACTTTACTGAGAAGATCAAGATAATATTTCAACTGATTAACCAGACTTAAGGGCTTCTCCTTCACAGCCATGCGAAGGACATGCTGGTACAACTGAATTCAACAAGACCTGCAAATACTTGCTGCTACCTCTGGAAAATTACTCCTTTTTCCTTGAGATCTCAACTGGGGCTTCCGTGCCTGATGTTAGGCACCTGCATATGGAAATGTTATTTGCTGTGTTAAACCCTTAATCGGTTACTATTATTACAGGGGTTAAGCAAGCAAGTTCAGAATGTGAACTCGCACAAACAAAATCCCATGCACAGAGCAATGGGCCACCTATGGTACCAAAGAAAACGTACGGTCCAGCTGTTTGATGGTCTCTCCTTTCTGTGCCTCACAGAATTAGTACTGCTGTGCTTAATGATAACACACAGAAAAAGATGTTAATTTTAAAATGTGTCAAGTGTAAAAGAGAGAGGAAAGGAGAAAAGCACTGCTGCAACCTTCTGTTTGTGAACTTTCTAAATTTTTATTCGAAACACGAGTCTAACATCATTCATGGAAATACCAGCTCAGCACTGTTGAACAGCAGTCTGTTTCTTTATATTTATTTTGCCCCCTCATATTTTCTTCCATTAAAGTTTAGCGGTGTACACAAACAAACTGCAATGAGAAAAACAAAAAGACAAAAATGAAACTCATAAAAAGGCAGGCAATAGAAGTGACCTTTGCCACTCCTTTGATAGTATTTTGCACGTTACTCTGCTAGTGGCTAAGATTTTTTTTTACACTTTCAGGCAACCGTAGATGATAACATGAATAAAATTGTATGGTGTCTCATGAATTTAACAGAAACATTTTAGAGGCAATAATTGCTCTTTCTGGAGTGTACCTTAATTTAGAGATGGAATTCTTTCTGTGATTTATGCAGCAGTATATTTTATACCATGTAAGGTATGCTTTTAAATCTGCCTCCTCACATGCACACATATTTGAAATGTTTGCCTTCGTACATACAGTAGCACAAACATAAATACGCAAATTCATAGACATATGCACATACATAAGGACGTGCAACAGGCTACACGTGTATATGTGAATAAATCCATGTATGAAGGCCGATATTTGTGTTGTACGAATGCAGAAGTTTCAAATTATTATATCCCTAATTAGATCATATTTTGGTATTATGCGGAACCACAATGGATTCTAAGCAAAAGACAGCACTCTAAGGGAAAACATAGGAAATGTCTGTGACTGACCTTCAGTGCTTTCCAGGAGTAGAGGTTATGGGCAAATTTTTTGTCTCTTTGGGATCACCACAAACCTCTGATTAGCAGAAATAACCAGATGCTGACTGTTTTGTGGTTTTCTTCCTTTAAATACATGCCCAAGGAGAAGACACTCTCTGAGTAATGATACGCTAAGGAAGCAGAAACATAGCACCTACTTGGGCTCTCTTCATCTGCTACAACAGGCTAGCACCCCATTGTATTAGTCATGGTAGAGACTGCAACAAATAGATTCATGCAGCTGATGGGCCCGTTCCTTCCATCGGCCAAAACATTTTCCACGCATGCTGTGCATGGTGCAGGCAGCACGTTTTTATGTTTAGCATCACTCTTCACCGATGTAACCATACGAACATACTACTGCCAGTGACCCAGTCACACTCTGCTATGGCTTGCTTAATAACCCGGGGACTAGAAGCCAGGAAATTTATTCCTTTTTCTTCCACTTGCTGGCTTTCCCTTTTTCCTATCCCACAAATTTAACTGAGATTTCACAATTTTTCCCACTCTGCAGCAAGAGGAAACCAGCCCTGTGTAAGTTTTTCCACACACAAGCGAGGCTGGCCCATTGCATACTAGCCTTCCGATGGGGGCAGTCAGCCAGGACGTAATACTTCGTGGATCCAAGTCCCTGGATGGCCATTGCCCCAGCTGCTAAATTACAGCCAGAAGACTCAAGCCCAGGGGGAGGCCAATTGTAGTCCCCCGCATTGGAGAACATCAATGCCAGATTGTCACTGGACCAGCCTTAGGACGCTGGCCTCCCACACCCCGCATGAGCTGGTTGACTAGTGGGCTGCTGATCTAGCTAGAAGCTCTTCCTCCACTGCAAAGAAATTTCATTAGTAACAAGAGGTGGAGTAGCTGGAATGGCGGAGCAGAAGACAAAGAGCAGCGCAGTAGCCCAGCGCTTACCGCATACGGACACACTCCTTACTTCATTTGCAGCAAGGCGGAGAGGTAAACCCATGTCAGCTGTATCTAGGCGAGCTGGGGAGACAATTTTCATTAACCAAAGAACCGATTCTGTTAGCCTTTTTCACATTCACTGTTCCTTCGAAAACTATTCCCATTTCAGTTGGGTACCTGTAGAAAAAGTAACTGTTTAGCATGAGAATGATGGGCCAAGGACCCCTACAACCTAGGCATAAAGGACTGGGGCTTTTTCATTTCTTTTTTCTCCTCCATGTGTCCTTCTGTGAGTCCCTCCCTGGAAATGGAAATGGTGTATTGTAATGCAGATTTCCTGCAGAATCTCACAGATCACTCTCTGCAGGGATTTCACTCTTCAGCTGAAATACTTTTCAGCCAAGGTATTGTTCATTTATTCAACAGCTTTATTTTTAAACACGGAATACTATAACTGTGCATTACTAATTCCTTTTAAAAGTATTATAGTGTTTATTTTTTGATTGAGGCTTGAGGGCTCAAGATCATTTAGCTGAGTTTTGTTGGGGTCTTTTTTATTCCATTATTTATGAATTTAAAATACACTATGAAAGGATCAAAATAAAGTAAAAGACCTCAAAACCCCACTAGTCTTGTTTTCCTTTCTTCAGTCCCAGCACCTTGTCTGTTTTCTCTTTCATGCTTTCCACAGAGAACCATTTTCTTTAATGTAATCACGGGCTGATTGACTCTTGCCTCTGTTTTCACTTTCCTCCTATTTGTGGAGGTCAGAGAAACAGCAAAGGTTTCATTTAACTTCTCATTAGAGACCACACTTTGGCCCCAAAGCACTCAAGAGCCCAGAGCCCTCCAGAGAAACACCGTCCACCTCAGCCCAGAGCCCAGGTGTAAGACCAGGACTAGGCAGCGGGGAAAGCTTTGGTCCTGCCCTGAATTCCCCCCCAGGACCAGGTCTGGCCTATGCCCTGAGTCACCTAACGCTGAAGTGACCAGCGGATGGTCTTCTTCAGCAGCGCAGTGGCACCTCCCTCCCAACAGTTTCAAAAAAGAGTCGGACAAGTCAAAAGGAGGGACATGACGGCAAAGAACCTCTCGCCCTCCAGCAGGTAAAAAGGGAAGATCTGTGCCCCAGTGCTACTGGTGCGGCTGGTACAGACAGAAGTTTTTGTGAGCATCTAAGCTTTTGTTCTGCAGCTGCTTCACAGAGATTAATCCAGGTTTTGTGGAAAAGGGGGAAGACTCTGACCCACAGAAAACAAGATCCCTGTGGAGGAGGGAGAGGGGAAGGGTGGTAGGTATTTCCAGCACTGCAAGCAAACTTTTGGCCTGAGCCTAGTCTCAGCATCTGCCATATATGCTGTATGCCTCACCCACGGCAACGCTTCAGCAGTGGGAGAATGCATTTGTCCTGGGCCTGTTCCTACTATGTACGTCAACCCATGCTATAGCCTGGAGAAATCAGCGCTGTGCTCCCAGTTCAAGTTTGCTGGCAGTACAAGGCAGTATCGCTCAGGGGATCTAAAGAAAACGAGCCCTGAACTACACTGCTTGGGGATCAGATATTAATTCTTTAAATGATTTAGTACAATTTAGCCTATTTCAAAAAGAAGCAGGAAGGTTTGCCCTTGCAATGGTAACTACAGCCCACAAAGTTTCCAGTCTGGCTTGTGGAAAGTTCCTGAAGTGTTACACTGATGTTCAAGAAGATGTTTCCACCTTACCGTAGCAAAGTTTGAGTCCCATAGACATTAATAGGTCTCAGACATAACTAACTAGGGAAGACTTCATCCCACTGAAAGCAACGCATGGGATTAGAAATTTTGCTGAATTAGGGCCTCCAAAAAACCTGAGTTGCACTATTGCTCTGGAAGTAATGACCACACGGGTATGTTTTTATATCTCCAAAGTAAAAAATATCAGAAAATGCAAGGGAATATTTAGACTTTGGTTAAGAAACCCTTAACAGAAGAAGTGTTTGCTCTGGGCTAGTAACAGTTGCAACCCCTTACATTATCTTTATGTGCTAGCCTCTGCCTTAAAATGTGCATGGGCAATTTCCATTGATGCATGTAAACATAAATTCTTGAATAAAGAATAATTGATTGAGAATTGTAAAAAATCAGCAGCCTTGCAGTGAAAAGGGACAGCAGTAGATGGATACATTTTAAGTACTAATGACTCTGCCTTATGAGAGTAGCTTTACCCAGTGTATAATGCATGAGTGGTAAAATAGGTCAAACCCTGGAAGCATCCACATCTTTGAAATCATTATGAATACAATGGTTTTACTGCATCACCAATTGCATAAGAGCTCCAAAGCAAAGCCGTATGTGGAATGCAAAACATAATGAAAATCCTTGCTCTTGTGTCGCAGATTAGAGAGCTACTACAGATTTTGGATCCTTTCCCGATTTTAATACAGTTACATTCCTGTGGCCGGTACTTCTGCGTTTTCATTTCTGTGTGCGATAGGAGTTCGCTCCTTTGTGCTTTTTGTACCGCTCATAAGATTTCAGCTATTTGTGGTACAGGAAATTGGGCATGTTAGCAATATGTTAGTCATTTTTATGCAAAGAAAAGTTTGGCCATCCCGTTTGTATTCGGCTAGGGCTTTGGGGGGCAGGGCTTCATCCCATGATACCCCATCCCCCACAAACAGGGGAAGCTTGTTCGCTGCCTACCTACCACTACAGCTAAAGTTATGTCAGTGCCAGGTAATGAAAAGGCTTTGTTATTTAACAGGCAAATAATAGAGAGCCTTTGTGCAAGGATAATTACAGTGGCTTGGGTATTCCTGGATTAACTCTTGGGGTGAACGTGCATCTCAGTAAATCACTAATAAATATACATTAGCACCATGTCTCTCTCCATTTTGTACTCTGGTCATCTTGGTCATACCACTCCCACGTTTATCTGGGGCTGGTTTTGCAGTACAGGCTTCAATACCCTTTGCCTACCTTTGCTGTACAACTGTAACAAAACAATCGGAACTTCCTGCGTTTTACCTCAACCAATCTGTCTTCTGACAAAGCAGCAATGAGGTTGCGTAGCTTGCTGGCTACTGGGAAGAGTAACTGGTAAATATTTGCACAGCAATTCGAAGAAGCAGGACCTGACTCATCGTGGCATTACTTCAGTTTTACGTCAGCGTTAACCATTTTAATTCACGTGGCTATCATCTTAAAAACCAGTTGCTGAGAATCGGGCCCATAAAGGGCCACGTGCCGCTGCTGCTCTTCTTGCACTATTTTGTATTTGTTATTTTTGCTGAGTTATCAGTTGCCTGAGCCAGTGCACCATCCACGTTGATGGAGGGGGGGTTCTGGGAACAAGGGAGGGGATGCAGGGTGGTGGCAGATGTGAGTGGCAGCTACCGGAGATGCCCAGCCAGAGGAGCAGGAGTCACATTTGCCAGGACCTCTTGCTAGCGTGAAAACATTTCACGTCAAAGACTGCTTCCTGTGGAAAGAAGAAAAGCATTGAAATTGTATAAAGAGCCCTAAATACTGGCCACGAAGATGTGCTGCATCTCGTGCCTTTGTAGCTTATGTTCGTGAAAGTCAACACGAGCCTAAGCCTTCGCTGTATATGTGACGGCTCCTTATTTCGTGGAACGAGCCACAGTTACAGGCAATAACATTTTGTCCAGTACTGCTACCCCGGCCTTTACATCTGACTGAAGAGTTTTTGATGAAAATCGGGAGGCACAAGGTCCAAATATTTATCTTAAACTTACAAATAGTATTATTTAAAGTAAATTATGCTACCTGACAGCTCCTCTTAGTCAGAGGGCTACAAAATAGCCCTCTTTGAAGGAAAAGCAACACACAAAAGTTTATAGAGGGAAATGAAGAGTGGGAAAGAACTGCTATTATTATGGAATAAGAGTGCTGCAAAATTGCTGTGAAAATTGGAAATCCATAATTTTCTTGCCAAACCTGGTTTTGCCTTACAATAATAGTCATGAACAGTGGAGATGGAAAAAAAAAGACCCATTAGGTCATTTTTTCTGTCTTCTTCTTAATTAAGAGTGTCTCCCTACAAGGATCTTGACTGTTTTGTTCATTTTAAAAGTAACTAAAGCAATGAGGGTTCAACTCATTCCCTTGGGAGACGTTCAGTAGACTAACAGACCTCACTGCTATGAAATTTTTCCTCATTATCAGCATGGATTTTGCTTTGTTCACTTTCATCCCGTTACTTCTAGTTATACCTAGCTGGACCATTTCTATAGTACATCCAATTCCATCATTTCATCTCATGTAAGTATTTCTTTCTCGGGGCAGATACTGGGCTAAATCTGAGCTTCAGTAAAGAAACTGGATGTAATCTCAGAGTAGCAATTGGCTATAACAGGTCCTATTTTTACTACATATTGAGCACACAAACAAAGAGGACTGCTATTTAAATTCTGAATGGGAAATCTGAAAATCATTTTTTTTCTTCAAGCACTTCTTTTTTTTTTTTTTCAAGCATATGCCTGCCTGCTTCTCAAATCCACTTAAGTACTTAGAAAGCAGCTTGCAAACACCAGATTCTTCCCCTCCAAGAAAACTGAACTGACATGCTGGAGCTGCAGATCATAGTAGTTCACATTTAAAGGGAAGGAATGCCTTTTATTTACTACAGGACCAATACCAGACATGTCTTTGCTCAAATAGTTAGCTAAGGGTGAATGTCCTCTATGCAGAAGGTCACAACAGGTTATATACCACTTAAGCCTCGATTATGCTCTATTTATACCTCCCTCTGAAACTTTCTCTAATTGGGAGAATTTTTCTCCATTTAGCCATATTTTGGGTATTTCACTGGCTCTTGGAGAAGTCAGTTGTAAGAAGAGCCAATTAAACAATTGATAAAATAATGGTGTGAGGTAGACCTCCTAATGTATAGCAAGAGACAACAGTGAAAGGCACGTAAGTAATATAGTTAACTATTATTATGCATGTTGCTCCTCTTTCTTTTCACCCGTTCTCAGGTTTCTAACAATTTAAACGTTCAAGCCCCTGTAAAGAATGTGAAAGCTTTATTGAAAAGTCCTTTTTTTTTTTTTTCCCTCAGAAATCAGGGAGGAAAACCCATGAAAAAAAACACAACAGTCTTCCAACCAAAATTAAATATGGAGAAAATGAACAATAAACATATGAACAAATGCATTTCAAAAGCTTGATATTAACCTTAACTTGAGCTAATTAAATCATAAAGATTTTCCTGCTGTTTCTCTGAGATATTTATCTTTCTATTTGAAATGCATGCTCCATAAAAGGACATTGGTCTCAACATACCACCTTATTTCAAGTTGACAACTTTTCTCAAGAGGGGAAAAAAAAATAGGACAAAATATTCACACCTGTAGTCAGACTCCTAAACCTGTGGCCAGGTGCCCGAAAGAGAAACTAAAACTCATGCAGAAGATGCAATGCTTCTGATCAGCTGGACATTGCTTTTTCTATGTTGTTAATTGTCGGGGGGGGAGTAATTGCGTCAAAAATACATTTCTAGATCCTTGCTTCCTGTTTCTGGCTAACTCCTCCCTTCTTTTATGTTTTGCAGTTCAGATAAGTGAAATACTTTCTGATTTGCAAACTACAAGCTTGTTCCCCCCAGCTGTCCCTTGATCTTGTGAAACCAAGTTCTGTCTGCTCAACCTTCCCTACACCATACACGTTCTGGGTTGAGCGAGCAATCCAATGTGAAGCCTCTGGATCTAGTCGGCCGCATGGCAGTGAAAAGAACGAGTGGATTACTGGTGTTAAAAAAATCAAACTTAAAATAAATAAATGCTTAAAACTACATTAAAGCACATGTGTAGTGTACTTGACGTAAAAGTGCAATGTATCTGCATTCTAGAGAATGGTATAATGCACCTGCGGACTTCCTAGGCTTGCTGTCTGTGTGCCAGACCCTTGAAATGAGCTAGTGTGAAAAATGTTCTTGTGGCTTCGTTTCCTCTGCAGGGTTTGGGGTTAGGTTTTTGTTTTGTGGTTTTGCCTTTTGGGGGTGTTGGTTGGTTTTTACTCCCTTTAAGCAATTAAAAATGCGAGGGAAAGAAATTCATCAGTTCAAGACCCTCATCGAGCAGCTTTACTATCCTCCATACGCATTCTTACCTTGTGTTTGTCCCCATTTCTGAGCTCTGTCTATTACTGCACGAAGCAATCTGCTTTATCATTCTTTCCTACGAGCAGTGCGGACAGTCTGGGGTCCGCTTTAGAATATTTAAGTATTACAGATAGAGTCATGTTGTACCGGTTTAAATTTAAAAGGACAAGTTCAAAGAACTGATGGTGGTAGAATTTGCGGTAGCCTTTAGTTCTTCTGGGTATACCCTCTACAGTTTTTGGGCTATCAAGCAGGAAAGCTCTGTCACTCATTAACCTAGCGCTCAATGTCCTAAACAACGAACGATGTGAGCCAGAAGTGCCTGCAAGGGTTGTTCTCAATGCAAGGCACTCGTTCCTCAAGGACCTAATGATTTGCAGCACTTTTTCCAGGCAAAGGACGCAGGAAGGAAAAGCCCAGACCGAGGTGAAGCTTTACCCCTCTCTTATTCTTGCATGAATGAGAGCAGGGAGCTTTAGAGGATGTTCTTAGAAGCACGTCTCCCCTATTAGTCAGATGTCCCCAGTTTTCCTTAGCAGCATTTAGGGATCCTTATGTTAAAAGATGTGTAGTGGTCGAGACTGCTGATGTGCTGCAAGGTGTGCGAGGGCTCCCAGGGACCATGATTCTCTCCAGCCTGCAGCACTAAAAACTTAGGTGACTTTGTAGCTCTCGGGGAGACTATTTTGAAACTGCCTGAAACAAATTATTCCGCAACATAATTTCCACAGTCAAAAGTTGGAGATATTAATCCATAAATCAAACCCGTATTGCATTCAGTCCCTCTACTTCTCTCCTTGAAGACATTCAAGTAAACGCAGGCTTCTTTACTCCAAGCAGTAAAGTTAACACCAGCCTTCTAAACTAGTTTGAGAAGCCCATTTGGTTGCGGTTGTACCACGGGACAAAAGTAAAGTTGTTGTGATCATCAGATCCTTCGATTCTGAAAGCACAGACAACTCAAATATTTAGCTGGGTTTCTGACGTCTGCTATTTCTGGTAAGCGCTAATGTTTTCGAGAAGTCCCATAGATAGGCTTGGCAGTCTTCATTTTACTCCAGAAAGGATTTTGTATCATCAGTTACACCCTAAAACACAGAGGCTCACAGCAGCAATGGAAACCGACCTTTGCAATAACGTTGCAGTATATATAGATTTATATAGTGTCTTGACCAAATCTATACAAGTACTACTACAGTTCCAGCTTTTCAACAGTAGATTAACTTTAAGACAGTAATAACAACAAAACAAAACAAAAAAGTTCATAAAACACCACCGTATGTTCTTAGCAAGATTCTAACAAAATCTGGTGAAATACCAAAGCAATCATTTCTTATCTCATCTTCGGACAAATTAGCAGGTTAGGTGGCTTGAATTTACTGTGGGAAAGCCGTGTCTTATTAACTGCATCTGAGCAGCCCTTTCTCGCTAACTGTGGGGCAGCTCCAGCCAAAGTACCTGTAGTTCCCAGTGCAAAGTAAGAGAGAGAAGTTCACAGCCAGGTTCCTGGACACGGTTTTGTCTAAAGCAACTCAGCCGTTCTGTGCAGCAAAGCAGCTACCGCATTAGGGCCTCCTGGCTTTGCTGTGACCGGAGGGGCTGCATTGCTGGTAGCAACGGGGAGGGATGGGGACAAGTTTCATTCAGAGGGGAAAGAGAAACAACAAAAAAGGAAAACCCTAATGAAGGCAAGGGCATGGAAGTGACAGTTCAAACCAAGCAGCTCCAAAGCTGTATTGCTACTTTCAGAATCCTTTAAACGTGCCGAAGAAAAGCATGAATTCAAATTAATCAATTGTCTTTTAAAGTAGCTGAGGTAGCACTCTGACTATTACCTGTGCTTTTAGAGTGCATCTCAAATGTGTCATTCAGGCTTCTGAAGACAAGAAAGATACGAATGAATCACCTTGTTACAAATTAATCACCCTGGGATTAGGGGTAAAAATTTCAAAAGCACCTTAAAATGACTTAGAAATCTAATTCCCATTTTCAGAATTGACTTAGGCAGTTACATCCTGACTCTAGGCAAAAGTCAATGGGATGATAGCTCCTAAATCACTCTAATGCATCCAAAAATGTTGCCCGCTTCTATACGTAACACACCACCAAGCCCCTCTGCAGTCCCGTTTGCCCTTCAGTGCGTGTCCCAGGCTTCTGCTTTTTCATCCCTGATTTCAGTCCACATTTACCATATGTTGTGCTTTCATTTTCATTAAACATTTTGAAAGATGGAGGTTTCAAACAGTGAGCTACTCATTCATTCATCTTTCCACACAGAAACCAGGCATCACTAAAACACCAATTTCAGACTATTATTTTTAACTAATGAGAAAGGAAATGTTTTTCCTGACATTGACAGCAAAATCCGTCCACCCATTTTTATATTTTACAAGATGATGTAGCGTGTACCACTGCCACATCCCAGACTACGTGTATGTTTTGGTCTTCTTCCCATTACATGCCTTTTTCTTAAGCTAATGAGCAATCAAAGGATAGCCAAAGTATCCTTTGAGTCCCAAGAGGGTAGGGCAATAGTTGAGCTATCTGGATGCTACTGCTCTTCCATTGACCAGATTATGATAATGTCCCTTTTCCTCCTTGGGGCATTGGAAAAATCTTTTTATTTCTCCATCTCTGTTCCCCTCCACCCTGTGGCTGTCACGTCCGTTGTATCTGCAACATTATGTTGGTAGCACTTTTAACATAAATGTCTGATTCCACTGTGACACATGCTGTAGACAATAAACTAAGGAATATGTATGGCTAGATTACACCTATTCACAAGCGTATACGAACGTAGTGTCTTGCTCTCTGATACAAAAAAGATGAACTTCCTAGTGCTCGTGAATGACCAGTTAGAAAAGGGAATTAAGATAGGGCAGGGAGGCAGTGAACAAAGGCAAAAATCACATTCAGATCTGAAGGAAAATGATATTCACAGTAAGTCGGCAGTCATCCTGGCTTTCAGCTCCTTTTATGATTTTTCCCCCTTTTTATTGCTTTCTTCTGAGTTCTTTTGCCCAAGTCTCTGTATTTTTCACTCTTTTGTCGTCTTCCCTAGACAAAAGCACAGGACTTGGGGAAAAGGATCAGGGAAGGGGAAATTCCTATCTGACATTTATTTCTTCAGTGACCTTGACAAAGTCACTTAATTTATTGTTTCCCTCACTGTAACAAAATGGCCAGGAGTGAAAATAAAGTCTTTTTCTAACATTCACAACTGCTGCGTGATCCAACCCTATCTGGGCAGTCTGCTTTGAAACCCCAGATCCAAGCCGTAATTGTTATCAGCAATGCCTCTCTTCTAGACGCACTTTCTGCGGCGGTCAATACCTGTCGGGCAGCCAGCCATGGTGGGAGAATAGCAATCGCCGGAATAAACGCTACGCCCTTTCTCCCAAGCCTGTTGCATCTCAATAAACTCTGCAGTGTCTCCGGCAAAGAAGGGGAAATTCAAAAGGGTGGTCCCAAATCAGGACTCTGAAGGGCTTTGCATTCAGAATAAGACACTATGGGAGTATCATGATGACAGCTGCACTTACATCACTGAAAATAATTATTCTGATCCATGAACACAAGCTAAGCCATAAGAATGGTCTTGTAAGCAAGGTCTGTTTTAATAGAAACATAAGTATTATGCATTACAGTCTATTATAAATTGGTTGTAATTTTCTCCTGACACTCTGTGAATTAAACTAGTTAGGATACCAAAAAAAATAACAAATGCCAGAAAGCAGAAAGCAAGCTCAGTGTCTGAAGGTTAATGATTGCTCATGAAAGCTACAGAAATAAATTATCTGCCTAGGGACACTGTCACATGATCGGCACAAAAGCTGCAACAGCCGAAAATGTTTATGTAGAGAAAAAAAACACTGTCAGCATCGCAGGGCCCTTCCCCCACCGCTGAGCCGGAGTCCTGAGCCAAACAGCTGCTCCTGACTGCTTACATTAAACTAATTTGTGCTGCAACATTGCAGCTGCTTAATTTTTAGACTGAACTTTATCACCAATAAGTGTTACAATAACAAGTGATCCAGCCCCATCTCTGAAGAAATAGCGAGTTCCTCAGCAACAAAGGCAGCTTAAGGTGCCCACAGTCAAGACAGAAGTAAGAAGACAATGCCCCAAACGGAATTTTAAATCATAATGACCTAGTCTTGTTTTTGCCGGGAAAGGCTTCAAGGGCGGGTTTGCTCCTAAATTAATCAGGGGAGGTCAGACTGTGCTCCCCGGCAGATAGGGGTTGTCCCACCCCGACGTTGGGGACCAGTGCCCGAGAACCGCTGCGGAGGCTGACGGAGCGGCAGGGTGGGAGCACGGTGGGGTGGCCCACCCTCCCAGCCTGGCCTCCCCCGCACCGGGCATTTGGGGACCGCAGTGCAGAGCTCAGTCCCTCACCCCCTTCTTCCCTTCGCCGGGCTCCCACCGGAGCGGGCGACTACCCGCTTGGGGGTTTGGTGCCCGGCGAGCAGCGCTCGCACGTCCTTCTGGCCACACGTTCACTGGTGGCTCCTTAAAACATCGATTGCGCTAAACACTTAAAAAGAAGAAGTTGAGGGGGGGTGGGAAGCCTAGCTCATTCATATCCTAACAGCTTGAAAGCCCTGACCTCCTCCTCACCCCCCTCCCTCTGCCTCCTCCTCCTCCTCCCCCCCACCCCGAAAAAAACGTGTTCAAAGGCAGTTGCATAGGAGGAAGTGTTTACAGAGCGGCGGCGGAGCGGTGCTCCTCGGGTAACAGAAGGGCTGCAATTACCAAATGTCACATGTTGTTCCTCCCATTTTCCTCTGAGTTATTTCCCTCCGTTAACATGCAGGGCTTCGTCTTTTGCTGAAACAGACACTGACCTGAACCGGTGGTGATGCCTGCCAAATATGCAGGCACTGGGGTTTTTTTTCTTTGCTACATTTTGGAATTCGGCGGAGTCCATGTGTCAGGCATTTGCTTGCGCTCAGGAAACGCCAGTGCTCAGCCCGAAGCCCTCCCCGCCCCCCCCCCCCCCCCCCCAGCGCTTGGAATGCACAGAAACTTTTTCGGGGTTTAATTAGTTTTAATATGATTAATGTTTGTAGCTGCGTATCTTGTTATAGCCACTGTGCTTGTTTAAAAAAAAAAAAAAAAAAAAAAAAAGGACCAGTTAAATGTACTGGTCTTAGTTATTAAGAAAACAAATTGAAACAGGGGAAAAAAAAAAACAAAAAAACACCGAGAGAGCAATTATATAGTTAAACAAAAAGCTGTAGTTGCTTGCAGGGGTTGCAGATAGACTGTTGTTTGCCTGTGTGCGCTTGGGGAGGAGGAGAGGCATGGGGAATCAGGAATGGGAACCCAGGGGTGCTCCAGCAGCACGCCCCACCTTCTCCGGTCTTCGAACGACCAGCGAGTAGGAGGAGATGCTGAATGAAATGATGGCTTCTTTCTGATACATTTAAAAGCATAAAATAAAGCCAGAATCCCTTGAGGGGAGGTGGCTTTTGGGGCTTTTATCAAAATAACGTTAGTCGGACTTCTGCCCAACAGCAGGAGCTGATGGTATCTGGATTCCGTTTTATTCCCCCCCAAATGTGTAAGAATAGGGGTGACTGGATAAACGTGCCCCAGGGGGGTTTAACTGCTATTCATGGAGCAAAGCTGCAAATGGAAACAATATTTTAAGAAGAGAAAAGGGGGGTAAAGGAGAGAATAGCTAAGTCCCTTGCACCCTTACCAGATCTTCCTCTCAAGTTTGGCCTTTAAACCTTTAAAACTTTATGGATTTCTTAAAAGAACACCTCTGAAAGAATAATGCAAGGGATAAGACCCAGCTACAAAACTGGAACTCTCATCTGTACAACACAGGAGAGCAGCGTGAGGGGATAATTGCAAGTGAGGTGAAAGAAAAAAGAAGGAAAGACTGTGTTAAGGAGTGGTTTGAATCAGGAGTTGTAGGGAAAACGGGGATATTGGAAGAGGAGGCTACCCCAGGTCCAGAAGCTCTATGCCACACACCAGAAGTACGAGAAGAAAACAAAAGGAGGAATCAAAAGGAAGAGGAAGCACGGTTGGAGGGACAGAGGTAGAGATTTACTTATTAAATAGGACTCTCTGAAGTGAAGGAGCTTAAATATGCAATCCCATTGCAAATATGGGATCCCCCAAATATCCCCCAAAAGCAAATACGAGGATTCAAAGATAACTTGTGAAAAATTTTCTCTCTGAACTTCCAGAGTCCCAAAATGTATTTTTATATCAACAAAAAAAACCCACCCAAAACCAAAAACAAAAGCAAACCCAGAAGTCGAACTTAACAATGACCTTTCTAATACTCATACCGAGCACAGCCTCCTTGTGCAGTGCCCGCAGGGTGAGGAAAGAATTAACCCAGGCACAGAAGGGAGGTCCAGTGCCTGTGGCGAGGTGGGCACACGGGCAGGGGGCTCTGCGCACCTCACTCACGCCTGTGCCCCTGCCTCGGCCACTGCATTGTTCCAGGGGAAAGGTTGGTGTTCTCCTGCCACCCAAATTCTCGCCCAAGACCTGAAAACGTTTCCAGCCGAATACAGGTGAAACTAAGTATGTGTCTATAAAAAGATTTGGTTTCACTGAATCAACATTTTCCAACATTTTTCAAAAAAAAATCCAGGCCAGCATAATATTCATGAGAACAATGAATACTCAGTCAGGTCTGCACAGCCTGAGCACACATATACATTTATATGATTCACTTATGATTATACTGACTGACCTCTAATTCATTCCTTTACCCTTTTTCCTCCAGATGCATTTGCACACTGACAAACCATTTTCTTTTTAAATCAATTGGCCAGGAAAAAGGTTTCCTCCATCTGCAGAAATTCCAACTCTCGCCATCCAATAAATTTACCCAGCTGTCACTGTGGAGTGACATGGCAAAACAGCACATTCAGTACGAGCCATGTGAGAAATTAACTGTGTAAAAAAAAATAACTTTATCAAGCATCTTTGACCTCTGAATATTAATCCTGCTCTCTGGGACTTAGTTTAATATTTCAGGGTCATAAGAAGTTCCAAAAATCTTTGTTTTTCTTCCTCCCCAGATTACTTCTAAGGACAAAGACAGACAAAATCAACCCCAGAGAGATTTTGTATTAATAAAAATCATAACTTAAAGCTTGAAATTTTTCCAGCCTTGTAAAATAGAAAAGGTAACTGAAAAGAGAAACCCCTCCTTTCCCAACAGGTCCTTGTGCTTGCATCTAGCTCTTAAAACTTCTTGAAATATCAAATTTCAAACTCACAATATTTTAAAGTTATTTTCAGGGATTTTTATGGCTGCCTCTGAGGGCTTGGATAGATATACAGGTGGAAACTACCAGAGTTTACAAGCAGAAAGTAAAAATTTTTTTCTAATTTTTTTAAGCTAACTGCTTTGAAAGTATTTTTTCTGTTGGCACAATACATGTATCACATTTCATGTACAAAGTGTCATGGTATAATGGTACTATTCTTACCAGCATGAGATGACCCACTGTATTTTAATCATTAATAGTGTGGCCGTCCCAAATTCACACTGAAAAAGCATTCTGTCATGATATAACGTATTCTCTCTATGTACGTGTTTAATACACATACAACTCTACTCTTCACCATCTAAAACCAATCATTTTTTTCCTTGTAGATCCTGCACAAAATGCACCGTATTTATTTTCACTGTTAGCAAGAATAAATGCCTTCTTATTCCTAATTATCACATAAGCTGAAGCAGCTAATAAGGTATGCAGTAATTTCTAATTCAGAGCATTAATGCTCATAGTTACAGTACTCACATGTGTTATTTTTTAGAAAGACAAAAGAAGAGCTAATGTATATGAAGCACTAACACTGTAAATCTCATGTTTTACACAATGCTGAATTTCAGCCATAAATTTTGTGTCCAAGCTACTTCAAAATATTTAGGGATGAGGAGGTACTAGGGTTTTGACCAGCTCTTGGCTTTTGTTTTTACTTTCTCTCTTGAAAGAAAAAAGTATTAAGGAATGTAACCCTTTGGAGTTAGATGGAACCTTTCAGCCACCGCTAAGCCTTTCTAGAAGAAGCAGGTTTGCTTAATAGTCATAAATATCTCCTGGGTCATTTGTTCAAGATACAACTTTGGGGAGAGGATGGCTCACTTTGCTTGTTCCATCACTACCTCCCTACCCTAGGCCAGGTCCATTCCCTGAGGCAGACCAAACGGGACAGTTGGAGGTGTAGCCACCTGGTTCACATTGCAGTGAAGATGCTTAGGTCCGGATTCTTCCCTCCACATTTCTGCACTTCATCTAAGCTTATTTTCACAAACTCCAAAATTACGTGGCTGCTGTCTCTGTCTTCTATATTCAATGGGGAAAGAGAAATTGCTTCAGTGTGCAACCCAGCCCACATAAACCAGGGTTACAATCCTTCTGGATTTCCCCCTCTCTCCCTTGACTATAGAGAATATAGAAAACTAAGCTCTGACAACTTAGTTAAGCACCTAAATTTAGGTAGATCTACTCTCTGCCTCTAAGAAAATTTCAGTGGAAAGAAAGATTTGATGAAAAACGGAAATGAACTTTTATGAGAATTTTTGGTGCGATCTTGTTCCTTTTATCCAGATCAGCTCTAATTAAAACCAATAACTTTATCTTAAGTTAGAAGCGTTGAGCTGTCGGCAACAGGATGTCACAGGATATATTTAAGAACCCACTTCAATAATTCAAGCAGCTTTGCTAAGCTCAATTTTGAGATCTCAAGGTCCTGCTTCTTGGAAGAACATTTTTGTGGACCACTCAGGAGGTAAAAAGGACACACAAAGAGTTGCAAGGTGGGGATCTGAAATAGGCATATTTGCCTTATCAGCGGGAAACACACAAATAAGGGGACGTGTGCCACAGCAGCTTTCTGACTAGACAGAATTAGGCAAGACTAGACAGAATTAGGCAAGACTAGTTAGTCTCACCTCTGCCCCTGGGAAGGTAATGGAGCGACTCATTCTGGATGTCCTCTCCAAACACGTTGAGGAACAGGAAGTTGTTGGAAGTGGTCAACATGGATTTACCAAGGGTAAATCATGCTTGACCAATCTGATAGCTTTCTATGATGTTATAACTGGTTGGCTGGATGAGGGGAGAGTCGTGGATGTCATCTACCTTGACTTTAGCAAGGCTTTTGACACTGTCTCCCATGACATCCTCATTAGGAAGCTGAGGAAGTATGGGCTAGATGAGGTGACAGTGAGGTGGACTGAGAGTTGGCTGCGGGACAGAACTCAGAGGGTTGTGATCAGCGGCACAGAGTCTAGTTGGAGGCCTGTAACCAGTGGTGTCCCCCAGGGGTCAATACTCGGTCCAATTTTGTTTAATATATTCATTAATGACCTGGATGAGGGGACAGAGTGTATCCTCAGCAAGTTTGCTGATGATACCAAACTGGGTGGGGTGGCTGACACCCCAGAGGGCCGTGCTACCATCCAGCGTGACCTGGACAGGCTGGAGAGCTGGGCAGAGAAGAACCTAATGAGGTTCAACAAAAGCAAGTGCAAGGTCCTGCACCTGGGGAGGAAGAATGCTAGGCACCAGTACAGGTTAGGGGCGGACCTGCTGGGAAGTAGCTCGGAGGAGAAGGATCTGGGGGTCGTGGTAGACAGTAAATTATCCATGGCCCAGCAATGTGCCCTTGTTGCCAAAAAGGCCAATGGAATCCTGGGCTGCATAGGGAAGAGTGTGGCCAGTAGGTCGAGGGAGGTCATTCTCCCCCTCTACTCTGCACTGGTGAGGCCACAACTGGAATACTGTGTCCAGTTTTGGGCTCCCCAGTTCAAGAGGGACAGGGAACTGCTGGAGCGAGTCCAGCGAAGGGCAACTAAGATGATTAAGGGCTTGGAGCATCTGCCTTATGAGGAAAGGCTGAGAGAGCTGGGACTCTCTAGCCTGGAGAAGAGAAGGCTGAGGGGAGACCTTATTAATGCTTACAAGTATCTAAAGGGTGGGTTGAAGGAGGATGGAGCCAGGTTCTTTTCAATGGTTCCAAGTGACAGGACGAGGGGCAATGGGCACAAGTTAGAACACAGGAAGTTCCGTTCAAATACACGGAAACACTTCTTTACGGTGAGGGTGACGGAGCACTGGCACAGGCTGCCCAGGGAGGGTGTGGAGTCCCCTTCTCTGGAGATTTTCAAGACCCGCCTGGATGCAGTCCTGAGTAATGTGCTCTGGGCAATCCTGCTTTAGCAGGGGAGTTGGACTAGATGATCTCTAGAGGTCCCTTCCAACTCTGAAAATTCTGTGATTCTGTGAAGCTCTAACAAGCACTCTCCATCAAGGACTATAACTTCTCCCTAGACCCAGCATCTTCTTTTATGCATACCTTGGAGTTGAGGGATTTCTAAACCGATTCTTAAAACACCCCCATAGAAAGAGTACTGGAAGTATAATTTCCAACGGTGCCCTTTAGGATCTTGCAAGAAGGAAGGCAAAGCACCTCTGGGCAACCATTTTCACATCTGCTGTGCGCCGGAGTGGTTCAGCTGGGTGAACCAGGTAAAGTTACACCTGAAAGAATCACTGTTGAAGAGGCCATTTACCCATACTCTATCAATAACCTCTAGCTGCAAAACTGAAAATGAGACACGCTTGGACAGCTGGCAAGATTGTCAGAGTTGTGACATCGATTCTGGAGCAACACGAGCCCCACGTCATTGCCTCTGCGGTCAACAAAATACCTTTTCCTAGCAGTTCTTCATAGAGCGATATTAACTACCTCAGTAACGCAGTGAATCAGCAATGGCTTTCACTAGTCAGAAAAGACAAAGGTGGCCCCCAAATGGGCTCAGTAAACCCAGAACCTCAGTGACAGCTAATGACCAAAACCAAAGAAGTGATGACCCTGGATGTGACTTCTGAGATAGTTATATGTTAATGCTACTTGCCATTCTGAATGTAGTTAATTGAAAATTACTAATTGCAGAGATTAACTGTCAGATATTTTCAAAGGGTTTTTTCATCACAGAAGACTGTGATTTCTACAGAAAGACAGCTTTAGACACATGAAAATTTCTTTGCTGAAGGAGACCTCTGATTCAAAAGGCAGGGGAAGACTCAAAACAAGGGATGGGGGAAGCCAAAGAGTATTTCTCATATATGTGCAATCACAGTCCCCTGAAAGATCATTTTAGAATAATTTCAAGACAGAAAACCTATTAACCCCCCCACATTTTATATTTATTGCATGAGTGGCTACAGTTTTGGGGGGGCATAATAAGGTCATGAAGCATAAACAACAAAGTGAGTAAGAAAAATAAGAGATCTGTTTCTCTGTCTAAAAATCCAACAAATCACAATGAATCTTTAAAACAAAGAGTACAAAAAGAGGAAATGAACTTCAGAACAGTCTCACATGAACCTAATCTCTATTTCATTTAGCTATTAAGGAAGTGATCATGAAAAGTGCTTTTACAATTGTTTTTTACTAACATTTTTCAGCAAAAGCTGAAGCTGATGCTCAAAATATTTCTAAGTACAATCTGAAAAAACCCAATATGTTAAACCTTGATACAATCCCTTTTTATTCTTTATCATTTAAATTAGAAGGTGTATACATTTCCTAGGACTGGGAGAAGACAAATCATATATTTAATTATGTAAGTGTGTGGTTTAGGAGCTTCCTGGCAGAACGTCATTTTTTCAGAAATGTTGACTCATCAAAACTGAAGTTAAGCAACTTTGGTTTGATTACAAAGAAAGGGAAATGCTGGCAAATCTCCCAACTCAAAGAAGCTATAGCAAAAATTGCTTGAAGATCTAATTGCATATTTTTTAATTGGAAACCATATTTTTTGTTAAAATAACTTTTTATTAGAGATTTTAATTAGCATATATTTCACAAAGTTCTTAAAATTGAAACTCTGTACTAGCAGAACTTCCCTGCTATCGATTTTGGCACAAGTTCTTTCATGTTGAGCTCTGTCTACTTCATGCTAGTGTAGACACATGACTTAAAAAGAGAATTTCAAAAAGAGGTCTGTGTCTTCAGAAGACATTGTTTGCAAAAACGAAGCATAATGAACAGATCTGACCACAGACAATGTCAGACCCTGAACAGGATTTAGAGAAAAGAAAGCGCTCGAAAAATTCATCTGAATCTGAAGTCCCATTTTCCAGCTGTGTCCAATCCCTCACTTCCAGCCTCATCCCTCGCCTGCCTTGCTGCATGCTCACACCTCCCCAAAATGTGCATCATGAGGAATGAGTCTGCACACCAGCTGTTAACTGCTGAGCAACTGGCATCTGGGAACAGAGCATGGGTCTATGGGGGCTGCGGTCTACGGGGACATGCAGTCGATATGTGCCTTACACCACCCTTGATTATAAAACCACACCAGACTCCCCCAGACATCGTGAGTACTGGCTATGAAAATGCATTTTAATACATCAGGCCAGACACTAAGAAGGACAAAACCCATAAACCTGCATGAAGTATACTTTGAAAAAAATGAGTGGTTTGCTTCATTCGTTTTCTACAATGTCACAACTTTTTAAACAAAGTGTGAAGCGTATTCCAAATAAAGTGTTTTCCCTTTGGGTCAGAATTGTTCATTAGCAGCATCTTCATCTAAAAGTAGATTGCTGATTCAGTAACACTACTTAGAAGAAAATATCCTGCTTTGCAAGGGCAGTAGAAACTGGCCTTCACCATGAATTGCCACCATCACTAATGAAAGTGGCTAGCTGGATGGCTAACGAGACCTCTCATCAGGGAATGTTAATGGAGAGGAATCAACCTTATACGCAATAAGTTAACAATCAGGTAATGGAGTCAAGGAACCATATAGGCAAGGTGGAAAATAAATGCCAGGGACTTGAGAAATCTAATCAATGCCTGATTAAGCTAATTGAAGCCTGGCCACTGAAAATTAATGATTCGGAAAATTGCTCCCAGAAACAGAAAAAAAGCAAAGATTGCTGGATCTCACATAAGAGACAGAAGGTTCAAATGTGAAAGCAGTTATCAGGAGATTAATACCTGGTGCCCAGGGTACATAAAAGTTTGATATCTCACCTTTCGCCACATTAAGTATATTGCTTCCCTGCTGCTTCTCCAAGCCCAGGCACCCACCAAGTCTCTGAAGTCCATTAGTTTGACTTTTTTTAAACTGTAAGAATAAAGGGAGCACTAAGACAGACTGAAAAGAGCGGTAATGTTCTAATTACTCCAGAATGTCTTCCTTTTCAACTTCAGCGAAAACAAAGGGCCTGTGTTCAAACTGAAAAACATAAAGTAGGGATGCTAAAAATAGCTATGGCGGCATGAAATGCAAAATACACTTTAACATGTGCTTAGATACAATTGTTCTAATCCTAATCACCAGACTTTTCAACTCAAGGCTTCTTTAAAAACCCTTATGGAACTGGAGGTTTGGTTTTTTTAACCTATCATCTATGGATTCCCGGATCTCCATGGACTACTCCTGGGATGTGGAAGCAGTCATTTAAAAAAAATATATATAATAAAAGCAAGCCTAATATCAGAACATTTGCACTTATTACACAGGAGCCTGCACCTCTACAAGAAATTTCTCAAGATACTACAAATCAAAATAGGTTGAAAACCATTAGGAAGGCAGTCCTTTGGCACAGAGAGCTGCCTGAGCCCGTGGGTGGGCGGGCGGGCAGGCAGCCCGAGTTCAGCTCCAGGCACTAGGAATTCAGGCACTTCACTGAGAAATAAGCAGCAATATTTGGGTTTTTAAAACCATTAAGATGTAAAAATAGTTAAAATTGTACCTTTCCATATGTAGTGCTTTTCTTAGGCCAAGAGATCCCAAACCAAATTCTTGTGGTTTCCATGGAGTTCTGCTAAGCCATGACAAGTAGATTGTGGACAGTCCACAGGAGCATATCAAACAGTACTATAATACACCCATTAAAAGTCTGATGAGAAGAAAGTGCATGCTTTTACTAGTAGTCATTTCATTCTTAAATTTATTCTGAATTTTTCTGATTATATCATCTGCACCTCATTACTCATTTGAGATGTTCTCTTCATGGCACTCACATTTTTAAAAGCCATCTGTGACAAAATTGAAGGTGTGACAGTAGTCCTTTGGCATAAAAAGATTTAAGGATCACCACTTTAAGACAACACTGATTTTAGCCCGCCATTGTGGCAACTTTGCTTCCAGCTGTGTTAGTTCCAGCTGACGTTTGTCTGCATTTCTTCAACCTCGATTACAAGATTTTGGAGCATATTTATAATTTAATACCTCATTGGTCTTCCATTTTCCAAATTATTAATAAATAGATGAACTCCCACCCATATGTGGGAACCTGAGATACCCCACAGGTAATTTTTTCCCCTGAGGAAAATGGAATATTTTTTTCTATTCTGTTTTGTACTCTTTTATCCACACAGGATGCTACTTTCTCAGTGTTACTCTGCTCAAAACATCAAAGATACTAAAGTGTTACTACGCCTAACTCAGACATGCCCTGATGCCTAATGGCATACTTGCATGCAATTAATATGCAGCTACAGAGATTCCCAAAGCTGGCTGAATGTGACACTGCGAAGCAAGTCAGCAGTGAAACAGAGGAAATGGGTGGGGTTTCGGCATCAATTCAGCTGAGACAGGCATTCTGCCAGGGACTGTAAATCCTATCAGAACAAAGGGAACAAAAAAGTCACTCCTTGGGATCTCAGAAATCCACTGATTCGAACAGCTATTTTGAATACAGAGAATGCAAGATGAAATCTGTCTTCTGTACTGATTCAGAAGAAGACCTGAACCTCAGACTTCTACCTCCTCTCACCACCTTTTTAGGGAAATCTACGTGGTTTTGTTTCCTTAGCTGTCACTTTAAGAAGTATCAGTGATTAAGTACACAAATGTACTTTATCGACTGGTTTTCCTTCATCTACTGTATTGTGTATACATTTAAAGAATTAGTGAGATGCAATATTCCTTTACAAAATTTGTGCAATTTTTTTCCCTACTACACCATCAAATTCTTTGTTTCTGGGATTTTTTTATAATTGTATTGTCAATCATCCGATCAGTTAAGTTGCAAGAGCTGAAGTAAGCCTTACTGCTCTGTAATTCTTATTGGGGCTTTTTATAAATATAAACACAATCTTTGCTATCTTCCAGTATAATTGCTGACTTAAATAGAAGAATGTGTACTTTAATTAGCAGCCATTTTACTCTTGAGTTCATTAACATGCCTTTTTATGCTCTGTCCACCTTGTTGATCTCCTTAGCTCATTCCTTTGCTACCTTTGGACTCTTCTGCAATTTAGACTGTCACCTTTCCAACTGGGCAGAAAGAACTTCCAAGTCGCCGTTCCATTAAAGATGAAATCCCTTGACCTGCCAGTTGTCAAAATGCCGTCTCTTGAAAGATCTTTCCTTCAGGATCTGCCTTGACTTAATCTGTCAGCTACCACTGCTGTCTTGTTTGGGGCAACCTTTGTCATGGAAATAGAAACCTGACATAGAAATTGTGTGGGTAAGCCTTCTCACTTGCAGCAACTTCTGCCATGTCCCCCCACTGAAAACAAAGCAGAAGAGAGAACTAAATCAGCCTTCCCTTCACAGCGGGCAAAGTACTGTACTTTGCAGAAGCAGAGCTCAAAGGTTATTGGAGTAGCCTAGGAGAGGCTCCCCCGCTCTATTTTGCATCTGTCTGTTTGCATTCTTCATTTTCCCTAAGTTACTGCCCTGAATCAGGATACCTTCTTAATTTCCAGTGCATCAAATTTCTCTTATTTATCTGTCCAACCTTTGCTGTTGATTTAGGAGGACACGAGGTCAAAAGCCAACTAAATGTACTGTTCCAAAATAAGAAAAGTGTTGTATGCTGAGCTGCTATCAACTCCTTCTTCTCCCAGACTGTGCAATTCTTGTTTCCATTCTGCCAAGTGCTATTGCACAAGAAACCCTTTCCTGAAAATACTGGTCATTTCAAGTAGATCAAATAGATCTATGTCACTTTATAACATTCCTATGGAAAACTATAGGCTTTACTTCCTAATTATGGTAGCTTTCCCACCTGGTGTAAGACTACTGAATTTAATCAGGAAAGCCCTCTTCCAAATCGAGTTCCACATCAACCAGCTCTTTATAGAGATAAGCATTACTCCCCAACACTATCACAAGCTTTACTACAAAAGGACCAAAGGAATCTCACCCCATTAGTACTATATTAGACATTTGCTTTCATAAAATCTTCAGTCTTAAATATTCCTGGAATATTCTCAGCATCAAGAATCAAGTTCTTAAGTGTTCACAAACAGAAAGTATGAAAGGGCAGCAGATATGATTGAATTAAAATTTCCTCCTGAATTCAAATGAGTGCACGCTTTTTTTTTTTTCTTCTCACAATTCCATCAACTTTAGGCAGATTTCACATTGACTTAGCAATCTACAGAAGTGTGTATATTGTGCAGGTACTTCCTGGGTGCAGCACAGTAAGATGTTTACATGGAATTTTAAAAACTGGAAAAGCATATACCATATGAAAAAAAGCTGCGCTAATTATTTCTATTTACTACAATCAAAAATCAAACACTGTATTAGACAGTGAATACACACATAAATGCTATGTCATATAATAAAAGGAAGCTTTTGTTGGATTGCAATGAATTCCATATAGTATTCATCTATACGTACATTGAGCGAAGCAGGTAAGAGCAGCTGGAGATCGGGAGTTCCAAAAAAACACCCACCAAAACCCAAAGATTTATTATATATCTGCACTTTTATTCCATGCAACAATCACAAAATGCCACTCATGAAATGCCATCTCTGAGCTGACTGATAAGATCATTTCCTTATCTCCTTTTTAGTTCATAGCACTCCCCTTTGCCATACCAGTCACAAAAAAAAATTAGGCCAAGAGGGGGTGGGGATAACTGACATTTAAGAAATCTACTCGAAAAGGCAAGTGTGCATATACATGCTAGAAGAATATACATCTGGCTACATTTTTTTGCCTATCTTTGCCACATATGCAAAAAAACAATATTCATGTTTACCTGTAAACAGGAGAACAGTTAAAATGAGCTGGCTTGGCATACGTAAGCAGCCTTATCAGGATCCAGTGAGTTCAGCTTTGAAGGAGGCTCATATTTTCCTGTGCTGGTATACAATGGAGACTTGATCCTTCTGATAAGAGTTTCAGGGATCTACTGAAACCTACACAGGAACTGAAATATAAATATTAAATAATTACTAAGAATGTGTTCCACCTAAATTCATCTTCTCCCGACAAAGAAGAAGAGACTCTGATTCTCTTAACAATTTCATGGTGTATCCCAATGTTACCACAAGCCTTGAGAGATAAGGGTTTTCCTCTGTTAAGAAAATCAAGTTATTAAATTGGTCAAAGATGACTCTACCAGAAATGTATTCAAATCTTCTTTATTAATTACCATAGGAATCTAGTTTGAGACTCACATAGAAAATTTTGCTCAGTTTTCACAGATAAAATATATTATGTACAAAAATTCCTAGGATTTTAATTTAGTAAAACCCCAGTAGTACTTAACCGAGCAAGTTATTCTCTGTGCAGAGAAGAGCTCTGCAGGACTGATTCATTCTTTTACAGTGCATTAGTTTAATCACCTAGGAGATTTCTAACAGACGATGAAATCTAAACAGGAGCAGGAACTTCAGTTATCTTTGGAAGAACATATTTAATTTCACATTCTATCCTAGCACCAAGCAAAATAAAACAGTCTAAATACACTTCAGTTTCATCCACAGAATTTATTTGACTTTTGTTGGATTTAAAAAGGCAGAACCAGATATTGTTTATTAATGTTGCAGTTAAGTTCATGTTCTTGTATTAATAATTCTCTTGAATAGAAGCCTATATGATTTTGTTTTATTTTATTTTACTATTTTCTGACATACAGTAATTGCAATAACATGGCAAAATTTGTTTAGAATAGACAAGTGAGTCAAATTAACAATTACAACAAATTACAGAGCAACCTTCTGTTATACCCTATACCTTTATATATATATATATATATATAAAATTTATTGTATTATACAGTTCCCCAATTATCAAGGAATAATCCAGGGAGACTCTCAAGATATAGTGACAGGTTGTTAACAGCTCAAACAAAAGTGACCTTTAATGAGCAGACAAAATCAACAAACAAAAGGACAAAATCCTATTTTCGCTAGTCAAAGAACACTCTATCCTGGTAAGAATATACTGGATCAGGCCCAAACTGTATAAAAATAAAAACAGAGCTGATAATAAAACAGATATGATAACCCAAGTTAATAAAGAAGTGCATAAAAAGAGAATGAATGTTCAATGCTACCTTGTCTATTCCCACTTTCTCAATGTCTCTAGCAGACGCAAACGTATTTTGCTCTGTAAAATCCCACATTTTAATAAAACATGCCAATGTTTTTATAAAAAATGACACTTTTAAGTGACTGTTTTTCATCCGCTTATTTTCTCCATCCTTCGTGTTTCTGCTTTGTAATTGTAGAATTGTTCATAACCAAAGATTTCAGTGGCTGCAATTACATACCATGCACTATCTAATTTTAAGGCCCGTGGGCAGAAATACATAACTGGGTGCCAACGTGCAGGAGTATACCAAAGGGACCTAACATGCAAACAAATTCGGCCTATAAAAAAGTTTTGTCGTATAAAGCTCAGAAAGTTCTTGACCCATAGTGGAAGTATGTAGCAGCAAATCTGTACCCCCTACACCTTCCTTCCCGTTCCACATGATGCTGATGGTGTCGGAAGAGACCCACTCAAGGTTCCTCTCACCTACACATCAGATGGCTGTGCCATGAAGAGATCATGGTTTTCACTGGAGTGAGGGTCTTCTCTGCACACGGGCTGGGAGGAGAGGGCAATGTTCTCCTACCTGGCTGCATGAAGAAGATGATGCAAAGAAGATGAGAGTTCAGAGAGAGTAGGAATTAGGCTAACATGTGGAAGACAGACATACATTTTGTTGCCTTACTTCCCAGGATCAGTATATTCTGATTTATTGTTCCCTACAACTTTGTTAATTTGAATCCAATATGGGTTTTCATTGTTGACAAGGAAATCTTTGCCATCAACTCTTTATGCAAATCAACCTGTAGCTAGTAGTTATAAGTTAGACCAGTTCCGTCCCCTGGTAAAATCAAGTGCTCTATGCATGCAAAATACAAGCAGGTCTGACCTACTCTATCCTGTTGATCTCTGTGCATTTAAATAAGAGCTGTGCATGGAAAAGTCTAAAATAAGGACATAATAGTAGCAACTAATATAGTCAAGAGTCAATGCAATATTTATTAAGGTGGTCTGTGAGAAAAACAGGAAAGTCATGACCTTGTTTCAGTATATGCAGCTCTCAGAAATGTCTTCCAAAGTGAATGAAAAATACAGTGTTTGGTTCTGAGTACGTTCAGAATGGAACCTGCGTGTAGCAATATAAACACCCTGTAAAAAGGGGAGGAAGAGCATATACTGCCACACATAATGTAACAGACGCTTCTAGTAAATAAACCTTCATCTGGAGCTCCAGGTTTAGGAACTGGCTACTGAACTTTGGAAGAACAAATTACATTTACTTCTAAATATTTTCATAGACAATTTTCACACTGATATAAGAATTATGTAAACAGCTGCTAAAATAAATCACTGATATTTCGATTGCAAGCTCTCTGGTGTAGACAGTCTTTAACTTAGTGGTTGTAGAGCCCCCCGTGCCATGCACCCCGTCACACGGCCCATCTTGTTATCCATTTCACCGCAGCCCTCTGGAAATGGGGATCTCAGTGCACAGGTCCTTAAAATGCTTACATACATTTTAAGAAATTAGACCTGTCAAAAGACCTTGCACACTAATTAAGCATAACAAAGTGCAAGAGAAATTAAGATTCCCATTGTACAGTCAGAGAACTAATGCTCTGGAGGCTAGTTAAATAATTACGTCAAGGGTTCCTTGACCCTTGCCACAAAACCATTTATCCAACCAGAAATCCAGATAAGCTTTTCTATTGTGATTCTTGGTACAAATTGTGATGGGTAACAAAAAATACACTACTTCAGTGCATCTGTATACACTTTCTCTTTTAGTTGAAAAAAGTAATATTCAAAGATTTCCACCGGGAAATGAATGCTGGGGCTGACGAGAGTTAGGTTCACAAGATACCAAAGTGCCTCTTTAGGTTTCTGAGCCCAACATTTAAGGCACCATTTGAACATTCAGTGCTTAAAACATCCCCTTCTTCCACTGCTAATGTCAACATGGTGCTCTTGACTAGATGCACAATAATCTAAATTGTGACCAAACATTACTTGGTCCCAAAAAAATTCACAAAGGCACTGTACGTCAGTGGCACGATCTATAGAGGCACCATCTCCCTCTCAGGAACCAACATCAGTAAACAGCAGCACATAAAGAACAATTCTGGATGGTCCTCTACTTAACAGCTATGGAAGTCCTCTCTGTTGCAGATATTTAATTCAATGGTTACATGACCATCATTATTTCCAAACCAAGGAGATCACATCTCCACCTCTCTTGCTGGGGCTTTTCCATTTTGCAAAAAAAATATGTAAATATTTCTGAGTAGAAACTGGAATGCCACATCTCCCATCCCCCCAGGTGAAGAAAACCCATTACTGGGCTCCCAGTGTTCGGGCTCTCCTTTCAAGCATTCCAATGAGGATGAATGCAACAGGACGGTCACAGAGGGGTGTATTTTAACAGCCCTTTTTACATCTACGTGCCATGTCTACAGATCTGGGCATCTGACGGACTCTCAGGCGTGACTTAAAGAACTGAAATAAAGCTCAAGGGAGTGAGCTGCGTACAGAGAACCAACAGGAAATATCAAGAATGGGGACTTTGGTTCGAATATGACCCAGACACTTTCTGTACCATCCAGCGTCTTAGAAGGTATGCCTGTATCATGTAATGAACCCAAACTAGCTGGTACCTCCGCAGAAAGCTGTGTTGCACTACATGGATACATCAGCTCGGGTCCCAAGACAGCGCAATCAAATTAGTATAGAACATGGATCTAGTTAATAAGTCCTGCCTTCAGCAGGCAAATATAATATCATATTAGCAGTGTTACACTCTGGGTGTAAGACATTAATAGGGTCATACGATCTGGGCATCTCGGCATCGCATCCCATTCTGTAATGTACATGTGCTAACTCTTACCTGGCCTTTTTGTTTACTTTTTTTGTTTATTTTAATACCTCTGGCACTCCAGCAAGCACTCCCATCCCAGTGTCCACAGAACACTAAAAGCAAACACGCTTTATTTTAAAATCTTGGGGCCCGACTTTAGGAAGTTGTCTCAGTCCAATTACACTTTGCTGAGTGCAAATTCAAAGCTTGGAGCAAGGCCCATCGGGTAATGAACCTCAGGGGCTATTAATCCACAACCTGCAATTTGTAAATGTGCAGGATACTGACTCAGTAGAAAAAATAATTTTAAACATCTGTGGTATTCTTTCAATTCCAGATTAATTACACCGCTCAGATTGTAACGTTAGCCAGAAATTTCAAGTCTCTCCGCTGCTATGTTGAGAATGCTGTATTTTCCTTTGTGTTTATCACTGCTGCGCTACAGTAGGAGGCTTCCTGCCCAACACAAGCTTGTGTTCAGTTCTGTGTCCTACATTTATTCCACAGCTCACCTTGCCTGCCTTTTCTTTCTTTGTCTGAAGTCCTTCTGAAACTCTTTGTTACACAGCATTAATTATTATTATTACTTTTAAGACAAAGGCTGTGTACATACCCCCACATCACTCCATCAAAATGGTGATATAAATGAAAATCTAAACAGGCTGTTTAATCCTTTTGAGAAGCTAATAATTATTTTCAATCAGCAAAGACTATTCTGCCATTTCAAAGAATGATTAATGAGAGCAAATGTGTTTGTAATTTATTAGCAGCAGCTTGGAGGGGGGGGGGATAACATAGGAATGGCAGCCATAGCATCAACATCTGATGATGTGAAGGCACTTCTGCTCCATATTATAAAGTCAAACATGAGGCTGCCTCTTTGTTGATTTATACTCTGCACAGTGATACCGAGTGCCTGGGTTTTATTCATGAATGGCTTTGCTGTTATTTTTTGTAGAAGTGTCATGGAAAAAAGAAATCCACGAGTACGTGCTCTTCCACAACACTCACTCAGCCATCAGTATTCATCAACGTATGCTTCTCTAAGAACAGAAGTATATCACAATAAAACAGGAAGGAAAAGGCAAACAAGCAGAAGGAAAGCAGAGGATTGACTGGACTGAGATAGGAGGAGAATTAAACCCCTCTATCACAACACCTGGTGAAATAACTTTATGGCCCACATACAACATAGTGTCTGAGAACTCTGCAGACTTGAATATGTAATTTCATCTCCACAACAGTCTTGCAAGAAGAGAATATGCCCATGTCACGAACAGGAAAGTGAGGCATGGCAAGGCTGAAAATTCCTTAAATCAAATTATGTTCTTATCTGTTCGCTTAGTTGCCTAAATATTTCTAAAATTTTACTCTTAAGGTTAGACACCCCCCCAAAAGAGGACTTTGATGATTAAAATGGGACTTTATGTGCCTAGACAACCCACCTGACAGCTGCCAGATTCAGCTGTCATTTTGTCTTGAAAGTGCCCTGCTTCTCCAGTACAGAGCTTTCCCCCAGTCTAAGCTGCAATGAAACCTAGAAACTAGAAAGGTAATTCCAATGTCTGAATCACCCAAGCAATGAATTTCCCAAACAAATTAATACATGCAGCATTTCCAAATGTACAGAAGTCCAGCCAAAGGTATTGCATGCACATTCTAGCTGTTACAGGGGCAGCGGAGTGTCTGCAGTATGAGCAAATACAGAAAAGCCTCAAAATCCAAAACAGTTTTGCATGCAAAAAGACATCTGTGGGAATATTCAACTTGATACTCAATCATCCCTGAATGGATGGTGTATCCCTCACAAACAACTGACAGGACCAAGCAGGAACTGGCTGAGACCCCTGTCCCTCGCCTCCATCCCAACAGGGTGTTTCTTTGATAACTGGGATCAGTAGGAGCACCATCTGCCCCTTCTTTTGAAGCTGTGTCACTATGCAGAAAGAAAAGCAAAATTGAAAGAACCAGAAAGAAAAACTAAGCACAGCATCACAGCATCTCTTGTTCTCCCTTCTTGTAGTCCTGGCATCTTGTTTTCTTACTTTGGTTTTTATTTTGTATTAATGTAGACAGACAAGGGGGGAAACAATCATGACCCATTTTATAAATAAGCAATTATTCCCCTCAATTTAGCACTTGAGGGACCCCATCTGGAGCATTGTGTGTAGTTTGGGGCTCCCCAGAACAAAACAGACATTTACAAACTGAAAAGTCCAATCAGGTTGGTGGGGCACATATGACGCAAGTTGAGGAAATTGCAGGAGGGGTGGACTAGGTGACATTTAAAGGTCCCTTCCAACCAAAACTATTCTATGATCCTATGAAACTGGATTTGTTCAACCCAGACAAAAGGCTAAAGGATAGTCTAGTTTCTATTTTCAACTTCCTAAAAGGGATAGAAGAGCCAGAGAAAAGACAGAGACAGCTTCTTCTCAGCAGCGCACAGGAGAAGGACAAGAGGCAATGCTCAAAACTTACAGCATGGGAGATTCCATTTACGTATGAAGGGAAAAAAAAAAAACCCAACCCAAAATAAGAGTGGTCAAGCAAAGCAACAGGCTTACAGAGGTCATGAAACTTCCATCCTTGGTAATATTCAAAGTTTTCTTGGACAAGGCCCTAAGCAATTCAACTGAATGTTAGCACTTCTTGGTGCCCAGGGAGAGGTTGACCAAATGACCTCCAAAGATCCTCTCTAATCGAGCCCATTCTATGATTCTTCTCAGACCTTCTTGTAACATGATAATTAGGAAGATGCACGGTTGAACTGATGCAAGAGTAAGAAGGCTATGACACGGAGGCTGACCTCCAGTGCTCAACTCTACTTCCGCATTTTTAGGAAGTAATGCCTTAGCTGGTGAGCTGTGCTTTCCAACTTAAGCAACAGTTCCTGCGCAAAGGAGAAATGAATGACATATGATAAAGGTTTTCTGAGCAATCAGAAAAAAATAAGATAAAACATTCTGAAGAAATTCACCTCGTGAACCTAGCAGTTTCTGTTCAAGGCAGACATAACCCATGTAGGCACTGAATTTGGCAGCATTACAAGGATAATATTTTCCTAAGGATGAACTAGTCTTGTAGCATTTTGCCTGTATGTTAGACACAGATACGCTTGCTTCATCAACTATCAACTGGCATGCACGGCTTCTTGTTCCACCTTGTTCTTACTTAACCAATCTATTTACAGTGAACAACACAAGCAAGAACCTTTGGGGGGATTTTGGCATGGCACATTATGAATCACATTTTTTGGCCCTTCTTTTACATCACAGGGTACTGGTCACAGCTGGAAGCAGAACACAGTCCTCCTCAGATCAATGGTCTGCTCTGATATGACAAATTCTGTGTTTTCATTCTGTTCCCTTTGATGTCTCTCTCTCTTCTCAAGCCTCATCTTGTTTTTATTCTATACATTGTATTTGGCTGAATTAGACTACAAAGCCTTGCAGAAGACATTGGTTTGAACAAGACTTCAAAAAATGGCTTAGTACATCTGGATACCTCAAGTTGAGTGACACTTTAATATAACTGGATTTTTACAAAATGATGGACACCTGCTCTTTGAAAATCAGGCTCCTCTTAAGTTGTGTGAAGATAAGCACCACAGAAGTGACGCACCTGAAACTAATAGACACTTCTGAAAAATCCTGTGCCTTTACCATGATTGATAGAGAACTGTGTGCATTTGCAGCATCCTTTTAAGAAAGATCCGCATGTCTGGCTCAAGGGTAACAGCATCGCTGGTTTCACATGCAACTACCTCTCATAGTGCACCACGGTATTAATCTATTCTGAATAAATGAGAAGAGTGCTAAATTTTTAATGAATAGTGTTTCCACCTGTCTCAAGATAATGAAAGAATGTAAAGCTCTTCTTAGAACTTCACAGAAAACAAGAGTAATTAGACACTATTGGCACCTATAACCTTGGGCTGATAACACATTTTGTGCAGTAAGGGGAAAATTTTTTTGTATGGATCAATTCTTTCTGAAAGAAAATGATTCCTTGCTGTTACATTACTCAAGGGAGCAGCACAAGGGAAAACAAAGCTCTATTCCACAGATCATTCTGTACTCCCACTGTTCCATAAGAACACTGGGGTCCTATGGGCAAGAGATGAGACCTACAAAACCAGTATGTGGGCTTATAACTCACCTCTTACCTAAGCGAGAGCCTCTGCCACAAAAGAAAGTGCCCAGTTCTTGAATGTTCAGATAATTACCACTTGAACTTCTGCATCTTATAACATGAAGAGCTGAAGTCTTTTCCTTACCTTGTTGCTGATGTGTTGGCAGGGGAATGACAAAAAATATTGAGGCAGGAGCCTCATGCCCACCTTGGCAGAAGCAGACCATCCTTTAGCAAGTCTCTTGTTCTGCCTTATCATACAAACCAGCTTGTGTGCATTGCGGATGAAACAGTATCTCTTTGCTAATACACAAAGTACAGCATCCAGTCCGTGACAGGACACTTGCACGCTTCTCTCATCAAGTCAAAATGGTGTCAAATTTCTTTTGTCTGTATTTGAAATGCAACCTCCTCCCTCAAGAACGTACGTGTGAACAATGATCATGTAACTCACACCAGATTGTGACACTGGGCTAGTGCAAGTCACATTTATGAGGCAGAATGACTGTTCATCATCCTGCTGCCTAATGAAATCAAATACATTAATAAATCCAACACTAATGAAGAATGCTATTTATCAGAGTATGGATTATTAAAAGAGAGTGTTTCCATTTCACTGAGTCATGAGAAAAGAACAATCTTGCAGGTCTGCAGGTGTCCTAGGGCTGCTTAACTGATCCCACACAACTGCGATGGATGCTGAATTTGGAGGACCTCCTGGCAGCACCACCACTGTTCATGACAATGTGGCTCTCTGGCTGCTGAACAGGTCAGGCAGAACTCCACAAATGTGAAGTAAAAGCAAAGATCTTACTCTGCACACTCAAAATGCTTAACTGGAACTACAGTGCAGTATTTCAATGGTAAGGGAATAAAGATATGAGGGGATATATTGAATTTGGTTCTACGTATCACTCAGAGCAGCTTTATCCTGTTTTTTTAAGAGTGCAAGAAGGAACACAAACCAGCTTACCACAGCGATGAAAATTATGTTATCAAAAAGGAAAAATTCACTATAAAAAGTGGAAGGGTAGCAAAGGAGCAGCGAGAGAATGAAACAGAGACTGGTCTCAGTGAGTTATGTAGGGCATGTATAAGAAGAATCATTGAGACAAAATGTGTAAAGGGCATGGCAGTGCAAGATAATATGATGTAGGAATACTGAAAACTGAACTAGCAGAGACCTTGACAGAGGACATAAGAATGTCTGAGGATGTGAATTAGATTTTTACAAAGGCCAGCAATAAAATAGGTAGATAATGAGTATATCCTAAAATATGGTTTAAATGTATTGGAGAATAAGAGATAAAGATAGTGGTATAGCATTTGCTACCATCAGACTCAAACAATAAAGACATAAGTGAATCTAAATGGATAAGAGCTTGGAATACTGTCAGTCCTAAATGGTTGACACCTGACAATATTCAATGATCAAGAAAACAAGTTAGCACAAATAAGAAACACATGCTATCATACGATGTGTATCACAGTATTAAAGAATTACTCCTATTTTCACCTTACCTGTAAAAAAACCAATGGAACTGTGAAAATGAGAAACATCAAGGCGACGCAGGGGAGATAAATTTTTGGCTGTTATCAATAGACATTAAAGTCTTTTTTCTCTCTCTTTTTTTGTGCGTGTTAATATAGTCATACAGTGGTTACACACCGGTAAAAATCCCTCATGTTTCAGCTGTCAGATTTTAAATATTGAAGTGCAAGACAGGAAAGTTATGCACATGTTTTATTTGATTCAGAATGAAGTAGTCTGCACATCAATCAACTGTTCTAATAAATGAGGGATCAGACAAACTACATACAAATAATTTCTATGTTCAAAAAATCTGTTTTTCTGGATACCTACTGTGACGGCTGCTCTGGGGAAAACTGAATTCAACATCTATTTCACAGGACACTTGAGTTTGACCACATAATTCAGCACAACTTGTATTATACAGGACAACTGTGGCAACACTACCTAATGTAGACATACTACCCTGGTGAAAAAGCAAGTATTATGAGTACAGTTTATTCTTAGGCTTAACTGTCTAGCTCAGTGCAGAACTAGAAGTCCACACTGCAGATTAAATGCGACTGCAAATACATCAGCTCAAAACTCATTGCAAACAGAGCCTCAGCCTGTCCAAGATAAAACTGTGGAGTCTTCCACAAAGGCAAAAGTGATAGGCAGGTTAATAAATAAAACAAAGACACATTGTTTTACAAAAATGTAAGATGCCCACGTGAAAAGGGAGATGGAATCAAACTGCTAACACAAAGAGACTGCCGATGTACAGTGCTGTCTTCCTACAGCTTTTGTCAAACTGTATCTTTCTTAAACTTTAGAAAGACACATTACCTTTAACACACACTAAATAGACTGTCTTAAAACTTCGTGGGGAGCCTAGGCTCTACCAGGTTAGCATGGGTTAAACTTGGTTGCACGTGCTAACATCACACCTTAAAGTCTTTGTCTAGACAGAGCATTAAAATAGATAACTTGTTTGTAGGATGTAAGTATACAGAATTAGATAACAAACTGTTGCAATGGTGTAAACAAAAAGGCAATGTGCTGACAATGGATTGCAGAAGACAGAAGTAACGAGTTGGGTTCCATGGGGATGCCTGTCTAGCTCTCTGTTGTTTATTAATGACCTTGAAAGGTACTATCTGAATGTGCTCAAAAATATGTGGTAACTGGAAATCTCATGAATGCCTCATATACTTAGAGAATGTTTCAGTTATCCACATCTAAGCTAAAGGAGCCATACCACAAAATAGCATTCATGCGCCTGCATTGACAAAGGTAATGCCATCATGAGATGCATTAGAAGGACTTCTGGGAGTGCATCCCCTGCACCATTAGCCTGTATTAATCTGAGCTGCTTTGCACATTCTTCTCCAGTGCTCAGTGGGAATGCACAGCCAATTTATCTAAGCATCTGTGGGAGCCAATTTATCTGAGCATCTGTGGGAGAAGGTAGGGGGAATGTACAAAACACTGGAAGAATAGACGCACTTGAGTGTAGCTGGCCTGCAGAGAGGTTGCATTTATAGATTTGATCTTCAGCCTTTCTCACCAGACACCTATCAACGTACCAAAGGGGATGCATTCCTAAATTAGGTTAACTAACCTCACCTTGCCAATCCAAGCTTCCAGTCAAGGAAGCCTAGGTTTGAATGTTTTCTTTCCTAATAACTTTAATGGGCAGAGACGTTCAGTGAAACTTTGTTCTATGGCAATAACCACATTATGGCAATACGAAATCAATCAGTACCTGATTTGCATACAAAAGGCAGTTTATCCATACAAAAATACATAGATGTTTTCTATTGTGAACTGAATCAGCTTGCTACTCAAATTTCTAAATGTGTAATGTTTCACTTAAGGCAACATCTGAACTCTGCCAGTCATGTCTCAGGCACAGAATTTAACCATCAGGAAGATATTTTCCCTGAACAAGGGTCCTGTGCTAATACTGCAGCAAAAGCTTAGTCCATGCTTAGTCCATTTTCTTTGATCCCAGAATTGCAATTTTCCTTTTACTAAAACTTTTGAGGTTTAGTATTGCATCTCCTGGATGTTTCCATGTTTCTGTATAACTCACCATTTGGGTCTCAAATAGTTTAGCCACTGCAAAACACTTCATAACAACATATTCCCCAGGCTTTCAAACTGTGGTCTGTCACTGTTGTGTAATGTACCAGAGTGGTGTTGCCGGAGCCATGGCAGATAAGAAGGTGTTTACCTTCTAAACACTAACAGTTCAGCATCTTTATGTCCAGCTGAAACAACATATGAGAGAAGAGATAAATGAATAGTGGAAGTTGATTGTCAGGTTCACATCTTTTGTCCCTAAAAAAATACATAGATATACACCTATTACAGATGAATGGATACTTTTTCACCAGGTAAAAATTGCCCGTAGGATTCTCTGTGGTTATAAGAGAGGCAGGAAGTCCCAGAAGACTGTTAAAATACAAAGGGAGTTTCCCCCTAACGATCCACGTTTGATATGTAGCTTATTAGTTGTAGCATGTTTTATTTGACTGTACCTCCCTCTGCTTCTAAAAATAGGACTGTCAAAAGGCATCGCTGTATCAGCTGGTTCCTCTCTGCAAGTTAATCTATTATACAAGAAAAGGACTTTACAAATGGCTACATTAAAGACATCTAATGAAGTCAAAGCAGCTGTTTTAAAATATATTCAAACAAAATCTAGTCAATGAGATTTGGCCTCTGAATTTCATGTTGTACTATTAGGTAAGAAAAAATGGAGCTTTTCAGGCGAATGAATTCTTGAAATTAAGTGAAAAGTCAGGCTATTTGAGCACCTCATTATACTCCGTATTGAAGATCTTTCTCATCCATATTATCCTATTAAGGATTGCAGTGATACCCACAACGGTATTCACTGGTGTAATAAAAGGACACACACAGCACTCAAACCAGTGCTTTTGATACTTCTGTCCTATTGAAGCTCAGTTCCTATTTATCTCAACAGAAATTTTGTTATAGGATACGGAATTAAGCCATATGTTTTTAACCCAACAATATATTACATCCTGTAAAAATGTAATTTTCTGGGCCTTACAAAATATCAAAGCTTCAGATCATTATTAATTACTTATGCATGCATATTATTCCTCCTTCCTACTGACAGATCTTCTTTGAAGCAGAATGGGTGCATTTCCTTCAGGCTATTCTGCCTTAAAAGGGTCAGCTTGAAAACCACATTTTTGTTACGCCTATCAAATGTGGTATCCACAACAGTAAAAATAACACTTAAGGCTACTGCAACTGAAAGAAACAACATAGAAATATATATCTGTATCTCTAACATTCGATTATCCACCCATCCTAGATAAGCTGGCATAGGCATGTTTTGAATGTTCAAGCTCTCGTTTCTCCCTTACTCAATGATCTCATGCATTTCATCAGGGAATTAAAAACTTCCGTATTTTTTTAATAATTCAGCGTATATTAGTTAAGTGCACTTCACCAGAAAGTGCATCTTTCTAACCAGGAAGTTTGAAGATTCCAGGAGGGTCGCTTTAAGTAGTTTGGAATAAAAAAGCATTCAGTCAGGTGGCCCCAGGTAGAGTTTGCACTGGAGTTTTAGTGATAAAATGGGAGCATATATATTCCATTTCCAGCCATGAAAGGGATGCCCATTGCATCTAATAGAAGATAAAATGCTTAGACTATCATGGCTTTCATGTAGGGCACAATCCTGCTTTAATTAAAGTCAATTTGAAATCTGATATTAATATCAGTGGGAGTCAGTGCAAACCTTTATTTTTACAGGAATCAGTCTAATTTGTTGTACTTCAGCTGGCAACTCTGATTCCTATACTGCTAATCAAAGGCCTGGGAGGTAATTCCCAGCTATAAATATTTATATATCAGAAGAAAATGGGAGGTCCCCATGGTTTGCCTTATTTTTTCCTTCAAGTTATCACGACTGGCTTTTGTAAAAGTCCTACTACTGTATCTAGCAAGCACTGTTCACTGCAGCATGACTCACCTAAAGTAATAGTGGTTACAATAGGTAAGAATGTCAGAGATGACCAGTAATAAGTATAAACTGGAGGAAAAAGCCTGCCATAAAGCAGTTAGTTACAATCTATCACAAACTACAACACTAACGTTGTTAAACCCAAATTAACAACGGCTAAAACATGCATTTGTGTTTGTGTTGCAGAAGCAATTGAGAATTCCTGGAATACATATTCAAAAGTAGTATTGTCATGATGAATATAAAATAAGCACGTGGATATATACAATGGGCACTTTATAAACGATATCACGTCAATTTACACACTCTTGTTTAGTTTAGCTCTACAATACTTTTCTATCACATTCTGCGTTTTCTCTCATACTCCTCCCATTTCCTTTTCCTCACACTCCCACCCTATTCTGTCTCATCACAACGTTCCCTCCCCCACGTCCCCTCTGTTCATCCTGTCCTGCTCGTATGCACTGAGCATCAACAGTGCCAAACAGTTGGTACACCAAACAGTACATCTGATCCTTCAGCCATGGCCTCCAGAGCCTTTTATTCACTGCTGATTTGCTTCCATACACTGCAAAGAAGCGTGTGGGTCCAAGTACCGATATGGTTGTTTGCACACTAACTTGGAGAACGTAAACAACCTTCCACGTAACCTCTTGGTGGAGTGAGTTATTCACCACCCCAGGGTGCCTTAGTTTCAGCATCACGGGTAAATGGATTGCACATAGGACTGCGAGCCCAGAAACTCCTGAAGTGCCAGTAATAGCTTTAACTAATGATTCTTTCAATGGATCCCGACAATTCATTAATCCTCTTTGTCTCAGATTATCTGCAAAGATTGGTATAATAATACTTTGCTTGCCTTCCTAACAGGATTTTACAAGAAACAGTCTGACATCCAAATTTTATTCTCTCTCTATATATGCTTGAGTTTCATTTATTTCAATGGCAATTATGCTTTTTCATCTGAAGGCAGAACTCAGCCCTCCTTCATTCAAGATTATGTTGCTCTCTGAAGATGTAAAACTCAAGTTTTATTATACTTTTATTAAGAGACATATTCAAAACCAAAAGTTGAACAGAAGGCTGTTACTCCCATTAAGAAGAGATATGACAGGAAACAGCAAACAAGGAAAATGAAGAATGGTGTTCCCTTTAAATTAGAACAAATTTGTGTCCTGGAATAGAAGATGGAGCAAAAAGTTGCGTGTTTTCAAAGGAAAGTATGTTAAGTGCTGAAGACATTGACTAAATTGTTCAAGAACACTTCATGCTTACTTAATGACTGATTACTCAGTAATGTTCCCAAGGTCAGCAAAACCTTGGGTATCTGTCATCTGAATGCCAGTTCCATGAGTTAAAGTGACCAAAATTGCAGTAACTTTAGACAGCTGACATTTTTAAAGGCTGCGTCCCCTTATTATATTGTTTATTTATTTCAGCATAGTCAAAATATCTGTATTCCATCCATTTAAGACTAAGTTCTAATGAACAGTCCTCATGTCCAAACACTTAGACCTTCCTACTTCAACACACCCCCCCCCGCTAAAAATAGTCTTCCAAGAAACATGTCTTCAATCCTCTCATTTCTCCTCCCCAGAGAAGATGTAGTAGAAGAGACAGTACGACCGAAAGGTCAACAGATTCATGCTCTGGCAATAAATGGAGGAAGCAAATTGCATGGTAATAGATTCCTGACTCGGATGTGCCTTGTATCCAACCCTTCATCTGTTAGCCCAAGCTTTGCAGTTATCTCCAATTCCATATTATCACAGATGGAGAGGAGAAGTTCTTTTTGTTAACTAGGAAAAACATATTTATGGCTTTGGGATTTAAAGCTAACTCTTTATCTCACAAACCTAAACGTATCAAAACGCAGCACAGATCACAGAACAGGAGCATAACTCCCTTGTGTAGGGGACACAGAGAACATGCATGCTCTGCTCCTGCCAGAGCTTTCAGCAGCCTCTAAGGTGTGGCACCATAAAGAGCATTTTGCCATGAGCTAATGATGAGGTTTTAAAAGCATAAATCTACTGAAAGGAAAGGTTACAAATGCCAAGCCACTATTTTTCAGCTTTTTGGACATCTAGAATTAACATAGGAAGGGATCTGTAATAAAAGCTGCACACGGTCCCTCAGCTGACTATAATTTTAAATGGTTCAGTAAAATGTAACAAGAAATAAACCTGTTCATACCAAAAATGCTATTCCTAGAATTACATTTGAGTGCCACGACATTACAATATAAATTATATCCTCACAAGAGTATTAGAAAAATGGGTAATTAAAAATGCCAATTTATACATACATGAAACACATTTTTATTGCTAAAATTAAGTGCTTATTATAGAAACCAATTATTAAGCTATACCACACTTTAGATTTTATGAACTAAACCTACAAATGGCTTGGGCGCCTAAATCCACCTTTAGGTACCTGAGGTTAACATTTCAGCATTACCACAACCCACAGATCCTTTTCAATGGCTGCTTAAATTTGAGGGCAGAGCAGGAGTTCAACAGGTAGGCACATGATAGACCGTGACGCTGCTCACTGCCCTCCCTCATGCCTAATCCCTGCTGGAAAGCTCACATTCAACATTTTGGAGGGAGGTAAGAGGGAGCGGCAGGGTCAGGGCACATGCATGTGTATTGGGAAATAGGTTCCGAAGTCTACTCTCTGCCTGATTCATCGAATGATCTTGAACCCCTTCTCCTGTTTCTCTGGGAAGCGGCCAAATGTCAAAGCCATTCAGTGTTCTGAAAAAATCTGTCTCAATCTGTCCCACTATAGCTGCTCCACTTTGTATAAACATTTGTACATTTCTTGGAACACACACGTGAATGTGGGACTCCCATATGACCACTTTAACTAGCAGGTTAGTCTCACAGGCTCCCTTTCCCAATGAAGTAGAACAGCTTCAATAGGAGATACCCAAAAATATGCTATGGCCTCAGATATTGGAAACCTGTGCTCTTATGTGGCTCCAAATCTAACCAAATACAAACACGGACTGAATACTGGCCTGCTATTTAGCATCCTCCCAAATAAAATAAAATAAAATAAAATAAAATAAAATTTCTCTATCCTAACCTGTGACATACTGGCTTTCAACTGATTTCATGTTGCTTCATGAGAAATTATATACTGGAGTGAACTCCACTAAATATTCTGAGTGGAAAAAGCACATCATTCCAGCAGTGTGGAACCAGGGTCCTACCAACTCAACCAGGCACCAAGCCAGGGCAGTGACTTGGTGGTCTGAGCATCAAAAGGCAGGGAGAAGAAAAGGACAAAGAAGCATTGGTCACACCCAGAGTGAGCTAAGCATGGGCAATTGGCTCCTCACAAAATGGTATAGAAAAGAGCTTGCATAAAAATAATATAACAGCCAGCTTGGGAGCCAGCTCAGGTATAGATAAATATTCCCCGAGCACACCAACCCACCTCCAGAATAATCTTGCTTCCTATCAGCCCCAACTCAGGGAACTCCCACGATGGTGAAAGGAAGAGGTTATCCTGTGGCACACTGAACCATCCCAGTCTTTAAAAGCTGCCCACACAACAAGTACTTGTCAGCAGCCTGCTCTGGCAATAATTAGGTTGTAAAGAAGAAAATTTAACCCGAGCTTGTCCTGAGCAACACAAGCCATTTAGTGACAAAAGGTTAGCTTCTGTGTGCTTATCCTTTCCAAAGATAAAGGAATAAAGGCACTTCTTCACACCCTTGGCCAACACAGATACGGTGCTTGCAAGTGTCTAGTGATGCCCACAAAGCCTAATGCTGCACATACCAGGCAGCAACAGCAAGAGATGCTTATTTTACTGATCCACACTCCAGTGTTCATGGAACTGGGTATTGTTGACAATGGTGTATGTGTGTGTACCTGGTAATGAAAAATTAAATAATTCTCAAACATCTATTAGTTCCCTGCCAAAAGCATTATTATCCACATAGAAACGACAGGCAATTACTCATCTGCTCTGAGGTCTCTCTTGTGCAGAGCACCATTCTGTGACCACCCTCACATTAAATTTGGGCTTGTCTACACATGGAGTTGTTCCTGATTAATCGTTCTTGATTAATGTCATGTGTGGCCAGAGCATCCACATGTGGCATTAATCAGAAATAGCTTTATGTGTAGTCAAGTCCTTATTGACAGTAAGAGCTCTAACAAGGCCAGGAGGAATGGCCCATGCCCAGCACCCTTGGGGCAGATACTTCTTACGTAACACTGCGTAATACACTCCTCAGTCGAGGGCCGCAGCCACAAGACATCCTCAGAATATACACCTCGCCACACATAAAGCGTGCTCCCAGGTGCTTTTCTTAAAGCCAGTGCTGTGGACAGATGCTCAGTTTGGAGACAAGTGGGCGAACGTTCTCTCCTAATTGCTCTCTCTTCTGATAGACGTCCCTGCCCTCACCGAACTGGAGGGCTCATAGGAGTCAGTCCCAAACTTGTTCAAGTGTTGCTGACTTTGGTCAAGCAGCAAAGAAAGGGGGTTTGAGCTCACTCAGCTGCCCTAAGCAGACTAGGGTGCACTTTCCTCACTACCAGCCCCCAAACTCCTTTCTCTCTTGGTAGCCACTGGATGTTGCAGACTCCTTCCTTCCTTGCCCTCGTTTTAAGCTCTCATTCTCTCTTGAGTTCTTTTCTATCCACATATTTCTAATGCATGGAGACATCCTTCTTCCTCAGCAAGTTTGGGTTTAGCTTTTTTTCCCCCCAAGCTGGTTCAATTATATACTGTATTATAGAGAGCCAAACTGTTATTACTCCAAGTGCCACAATTCAAAAGTACTTTCTTGAACAATTATTTACTGTTTTGTTTTTTTGTTTTGTTTGATCTGCTGGGCACCCACACTCAGTTCTGGCAGTGAACAGAATTTAAAGAATAATTCTCAGCAGAAGTTATTAAACCAATGTCATCTGAGCACTCCAGTTTTCTTATTTATATACAGAAAATGAAAGTAGTACTTAAATTTACTAGCCAAGACAAAATATACTTATTCTGATAGAGACCCTATCTGGTGAATTTTTATTTTCCTGGGTTTATCTTAAAATGTTTCTGTTTTTATAACGACTAAAAAACTCAAAATTGATTTATACAGCCATTAATTAAAAAAAAAAAAAGAAAAAAAAAGGAACACTTCTGTAAATATAAACTGGTATGCTATTACCTACATTTTCTTCATTTTTTAAAATCTTATTTGTAAAGTTTTGAGTGTTTAGGTTTTCTGGTTTCTGGGGAGGGTTGGGTGCAGATGGGGGTTTAACTGCCTGTTTATTTCATAGGGAAAATGATACGTCTGTGGCTTTGGAATTCTCTTTTAACAGTATATCACTTGTTTTAGACCAGGTGTTGACTGGTCAAATTACAGGAACATGAAGTATAATTTGTACTTGTCACGCAGGCAGCCCTTTCTTAAAGGCATTAAGTACTATCTTTTTCACCTGATTCAGTGAAAAGAGATCTAAATGTGTGGTGGGCAGTTACACCCTCTCAATGCGCCTCCACCCGCATCACCCTGCCGATGGTGCTTTGTTATCTGAGCACTGGAATCATGCTGGACCCAGCTGGAAAAGAGGCAAAGAAAGCGATGTGGGAGGGGCAGAGCTCTTAGAAACCATTCCTGGTTTTGTAAATAGGAAAAAGCAATTTTAATTCAAGATGATGTAGTTTCCAAGTGATTAAGCCAGAGAGAAAAATTACTTATTCTTCCAGTGGAATTGGAAGAGGCATGTAGGGAGTCCCTAATGCACACAAGGGTCCAAACTGCCAGACAGAGGGGCCAAAAATTAGATTCCTAAAATCTCAGGCTAAGTTTATCATTAGCCACTAATTTGACATTATAGGCGCAGATAAGTGAATCAAAGTTGTTGGTACTGAGGCCTCTGTATCTGCAATTCAAGCAGTCTGGGAATTTTACTGCAGACCAGACTTAGTCCCATCCCCTGAACTGAGTGTGTGTTCCCTCAGCCCATTCAAAGTTGTTCAAGGGACCCGTTACAGGCTTGGACCATCACCAGCTGTTGAAGTGTTTTTGGTGTACAAGCAGAACGAAGCTTCTGGTTTAGTTTCTCTGAAAGGAAACAAAATTTAGTTAGCACATACCAAAACCACTTTGCAAATTAAGCCAGAGCTTGGTAAGTGGAGACAATTGGGGAATAAACTTCAAAACTGCATTGCTGCTTCAGCCTGGAACACCACGCACAGCCTCAGGCACCTGAAAAAAAGAATCATGATTTCCAAATCAGCCAAGTACCAACAGTACCCACTGACTGTTTATCTTCGGAAACAAAAACATAACATTAAGCAGCATAACAATGACCAATTAATTAAAAAAAAAAAAAACCCACACACACAAGAAATATTGACGCTTCATCTATTCTTTCTAATGCCTCATATGACAAATTATTGAATTAGAAGTCCTAAGCAGTGTTTAGAGCAGGGAACTAGAGGCCAAATATTCTGGCCAAAAGCTACAAAGGTCTAAAGCACCGAGCAGCTGTGTAGATGGCCAGCTCACACTGACATCACTCAAGCCCAGTGAAGTGCCTAAATAACATTGTGCCTCCTGTCTCCTCCACCTAATAAACTAGAGCAAATAGTTTTAAAATTTCTGGGGTTAGATTAATGGATCTCTGCTTAGGCAGTTATATAATAATTTTGCACTTCACTTCAAATGCAAAAACAACTGAGAGACTTTCAGACTGTAGACAAACTAATCATACGCTGCACTTTTAGTTTGTTATTCAATGGATGCTACGTAAAGTGGGATTGATTTTGCAGCTATTGCACTTGAGCAGCTCCTATTTGGGGCAATGGGCACTTGTGTGGGAAGAACTGCCGTGGAAGCAGTCCCCATAATGCACTTATTGACAAGATTAATCCTCAGGTTTCCTTCAAAGTGCTTACAAGCTGCATCACCATTCCAGTGTTCTTAGATGGTTTCTGTACATCTCCCCACACAGTGTTAGCCAGATGTTTTTAAAACTGATATGGCAAAAGCCTGATTAAAAAAAAAAAAAAAAAAAAAAAAAACTAAAAATATAGGACATTCCTCTTGGTGATCTCTCTGTATTATGGAACAGCCTTCCAATTTAAATAGAAGTCAACCCAATTTACAAAATTGGATTGGACAAAACACTAGAGAACACATTACAGTGTGGGGAGTCATCATGCATACTCAGTGCAGATGCACTGCTGAATGACCTAACTTGCCCATTTGCATCTCTAATTTCTATGATATAATCTCCATTCTACACTGCAATTATTAAAAAAAAGAAATTAATTTCTTGGTTTCAAGGAAGTTGGGAGAGGAATAGAGGGGTGAAAAGAGGAAATCAAATTTTGCAGAACCATGATTCCAAAAATAATTCAGAAAATAAATATCCTGTAAGAAAAACGTGTAAGAAGAGGATAAAAGGTTATGGAAGAGAGCTGACGTTCAGCAAGCTGTTAAAGGGAAAAGTTTGGGTTGCTGGAATAGTGGCAACAAAGTCAGTCCTTCTTTCTGTTGTATTCAAAGTGCTTTGTTCTCTTCCACTATTCTTTGCCATTTGTTTTTATATTTACTGTTCCATATACCAATTAAGAATTCTTAGCAGGTTTTCCAAGCAGTAGAAATTTAAATTAGATTACAAAAAGAACCTCAAAAGCAAAGTGAGATTTTAAGTGGATCATTGAAACCAACTGCAAAATTCTTTTATCAGAAAGGGGGGAAGGGTAATGCTTTTTCAGAGTGCCTTAAAATTAATCCAAAATGAGTATCACTTATTTTCAGCGTGTCAGATTTGGCAGGTCTACTCTGAGGTTAACGTGAAAGTGAATGTAAAAATAGTTTAAGCTTTTTATTTGCCAAACTGGAGTACCGTGAACTGAAAGCTTTGGGAAACCAAGGTGGTATCAACCATACCAGCCACAGAGTATGTATAGTGCCCTAAGGTATATTCTATTGAGGGAACACAAACAGGGTACAAGTTGCTCAGGGGATGAGTTGCTGCTTCTCCTTCTGCTACTTGGAATAACAAGAAAGGTGCCTGGCTGCGTGTTACTTGAGGGGATCTGCAGTCCTGCCATGCCGCTGCTCCGCACTGCGTGTGCCGGCACAACAGGCCCTCCAACCTGCCCCCCACGCCACTGAACCCCCATCTTTGCCTCCTGCCCAACATTGGTCACGTCTTGACCAGACTCACAGCTGGCCTTGCACGTTATAAACCTGTTATTTTTTTGCCAGCAGAAGTAGTAAACAAGGCAACCTTCAAAAACTGTGGTGTCTGCCATTTGGGGCACAGCGGCCTTGTCTGTACCAGTGGAGTTTTTTTGTGGAGTCTCTCAGGGCCACCAAGGCAGGTGTGACCCCGCCAGTACCGGCCATGCTCAGTGCACGGCTGTGGACGGACCACCCCAGGGCCCCACGCATTTCAAACACCACCATTGCCTCTTCACGGCCTCACACCACAGCTGTACATTTGCCACCCACAGTCTCTATCACCATCAGCACCTGGCCGCCTTCCCCACTACCCAGCCGGGACGGGCACCTGCCAGCCCCCTGCCCGCCGTGCCCTCAACAGCCCCCAACACAGTTGGCCCCGCTGCCAGCCGGAGAGGGAGGATGGCTGAGGTGGCAGCCGGCGGGGCAGGATGTCCCCACTCCCCTGCCCTGCCCACCGAGGGGCACCGGGCCGCTGAGGGGCGAGGGGCGGCCTGCTTCAACAGCTGCCGCAGCAAGGGGCGCTCAGCTCAGGCCCTGATGGTAGCAGTGGGGGCGGAGGGCAATCCGATGGCAGCAGCGGGGGCAGAGGGCGATCCGACAGAGGGCCGAGGAGGGGCAGGAGGCTCCAGCGTGAGGCCTGAGGGGAGGAGGCACCAGGGATGAGCAAGGCTGGGCAAGGCGGCTGTGGGGGGGCAGGGAGAGGGGAGCCCTGGAGGGGAAGGGAAGCACTGACTGGCTTGGCTGGCGGGCATGGCGGCCGGGAGGAGCCGCTGCTGCAGGCAAAACAAAAACATGAGAAACTCTCATGAGGGAGAAGGTGATAGCTGATGACCAGCTTGTATCACGTTTAGTGGCACAAGAACAGGGCCCCAGGGTTAAAGGTGAGCCCTCAGCCAGCCCCAAACAGGGATGTGGGTACTTGGATGCGTCCTTGCTGAGAAAGCATGATTTCTCAATTTTTATTTTATTTTTGAAGCTCTCAGGTGGCTGAGAGAATTGCTTCTGAAGAGACTGCTACTCATACAAAAGCCGTTAGCCCGCTGCAAGAATTTAGTTCACATGAAGTAGCTCCCCATCACAGCAGCCCGGCAGTGGAACAGGCCCAAAGCTCACCTGCCTGGACAGGACACTGAAATAACACCACTGGTAGCAACAAAAACTTCTGGGTCAACAAACAAAAGTTTGTGAAAGAAAAGAAGGCTTTGATGTCAGATCTTTGGGGTTTGAGCAATTTAGTGAAGCCATAGCAAAATGCAGGGCAATGGGGGGGAACCAGAGGAAGTTATTTAAAACAGTCAAAAGGCTTTGAATAAAGACTGCTCACAAAGGGCTACTAAGGAAAGTCAGTTGCCAGGAGGAGAAGAGGTGGTAACATCCTGCCAGTTGTGGATGCAAATCCAGTTAGGGGATAGCGCGGAGGGGCAGAGCAGGAATAATTGCTCGGTTCTCTTCACGGCATTTAAGTAGCGGGGTGCCTCAAGGTTCAATACAAATAGCAGCATTGTGTAGTGTACGTTTTGAGGACCTACTGGAAAGGCTGGATACATAAGAGTGGCAGGCAAGACAAGGTTGGTGGATCACGAGGCACCTCAGTAAGCCTTGACAACACTAACTAACTGAGTAATGTGTCGGCAGAGGGCATGCGGTGTAGATAAGTACAGAGTAATGTGCCTTGGAAGGCATGATTTAAACTACTCGTATACACAGATGGGTTCTGAATTAATTGTAACCTTTCGAAAAAAAGATTGAGGCATCAGTGTGGACAGCTTAATGAAGATGTCTGCTCAGTGTGCTTCAATGATCAAACCCAGAAAATAGGCTGTAATAAAAAAATGGATGACAGAAAATATTGTAATATGAATATATAAAACATTGATAGAAAGTTTCAGTTAGCCAACCTTAGAGGGATGCAGAAGAGAAACCTGCCTATGGAATAAACTGACTGACCTTGTAAAGGTCAGTCCTGCCAAGTGCCAAGTTATCTACCGTGTTACTGACTACAGTGCATCCTAGGCTCTCAGCAGGATGATGGCTTTTAAAGAAAGAGTACAGGAAAGTTTGTACAATGAAGGATAGACCAGACATGGCACGTGGTATGCTGATGTACCTTTTTCAATAGAAAGAAACACGCAAAAGGACATAGCTTATCAATGCACTGTATAACTAATCTATAAGAAACTGGTCTTAAACTGTTAGTAGGGTAAATAGCTCCGTTTACCACCAAAACGGAGGAGACTTAAACATACATTTAAAAAAAAAAAAGGAAATCCAGTCTTTCAGCTCATGTAAATTGAGTCAGTCCATTAACTGCTGTAATCAGTAGAACTGATTATACAAGCCAGGGAGGTACCATTTCATCAGTTGTTGTACAGAAAATAAAAATGACAAGAGCCTTCAACTTCCAATGTTCAAGACTAGGCAGGATTAAGATAGAAATCCCTCAGATTTATGTCTCCATCAGTGATGATATGAGTTGCTTTATGAGGTTTGCCTTCTCAGCTGCACAGCCACGAGGACGTTAGTGTTGGTACCGCTAGTAGGCAGATAGTGAACTTAGTGTACCAGCAGCTTTTTCTGTGCTATGAATACCTATCTTCAGGCAAAATACGTGTGACTGGATTTCAGATATCCTTTTAGCTATTTGTTCTTTCTGAAATCAAGTTGCCTTGTGCTGTGCTAACAAAAATTGAGCCAGGGATAGCTAGCCATAATACATGAGCAGTAATGAACCTTATATTACAGTTAAAAATAGCATTAATCAGAGCTATACACTGAATTTAAGCCAGTATTAGTCACAGAGCTGTTTGTTTTATTCTGCAAACAACATAAATATTCTTGAGCAATCAACCAGCCTTGATAATTTATACACAAAAGACAATGAATGAAATGTTCATAAAACATTGCAAACTGGCAGGAGTTTTGTCCTGAAATGTGAAGAATTGTAGAAAAACTGTGAACAAAAATACAGGGTAGTGGGTGTCTCTCAAACTCTTGGACGAATAAAAGCTACATGTACATGTTTATTAGTAGTAATAATACTCTTCCTACCCTGGCATGGGACTGAAATATTACTCGTAAGGTAATATTTTACTCGTAGGTAATATTTTACTAAAGATCTTGAAGACCACTTCAGAAGGATTTAAGAGCCCTAACACACATTCTTGCTATTGCTGAACACCTTCCATACCAGACCAAACGATAGGATATTTGTTTTATCGTGCATGGGAATTATAGCAAGAGAAGTTGTTGGACATAACATTTTCTGCATGAATGGAAATTGGTTACTGGGGTGTCAGAGTCTGGAGGGTAGAAAGAGGCTGTGGATACAGTTATGCAAAGAAGTTGTTGTCGAAGAACGTAACTTCGCTGTGATGGATAATACATTGTTGGACTGCTGCCATTCACCATGGGAGAGATTTGGTGGAGGGTGTTGCACGTAGCTGCAGGAAATGGGCTATTTGGAAGGAAAATTGCAGTGATCTTCCTGGACAGGAGCTATGAGTATTGAAAGTTTGCAGGGATAATTCATCCTGGAGCAGAAAGGAAGCAAGAGCTTCCAAAGAATCTTGCAGAGGTAAGTGGCAAGAGGCAATGGGAGTGGAATATTTAGGATGCAGGGAAGGCAGAGAAGAGAGGGGAGCATTTAGTGCTGTTGCTTGGGTGGGAGTGAGTGCTGCGAAGAGCCGGTGCCAAGAGGTTATTGGAAGGGTGGCCTTTTGTGTAAGATTAAAAGTGCCAGGCTGGACCTTGCCTCCATTGAAGTCAGTGATGATAATGACTATTTCTACTGACATTAAGGTGGTCAGGGTACCACTCATGATCTGAAATAAAAGCAGAAAACTAGGATAGCTTTAAAATCTTTTTGACATCAAGTATCTGTGGCCACACTAGTAATACTTAGGTGCTGACCCCAAAAGGTTTCTGCTAGGCATTTTCTAGGAGAAGGGTATCAGTTTTTCCACTTTATAGAAAGAGAAGCTGAGGCCTGTGTGAGACTTTCACAAGGATAAAGGAATTTGGGTGCTTAAGTCTGATTTTCATTACATTGCTGGAATTGGGAGAGGGGGAAGAACAAATACCCTGGCTCCTGGCCTGTTGATGAGACCACTACACAGGCTGTTAAAGGACTTGTTTTCCTTTCTGATTACATATCACCATTTAAATCCAACAGCTTCTACTTTAAAAGGAAAAGAGTGCATGCTCAATTCTAGTGTAATTAGGTAATGTTGGTATTATGCTCTGAAGCTGTAAAGTGCTAATTTATGTAAAAGGCAAGTAGTAGTATTATTAGTGCTTGAGTATGATATCATCAGGCTGACGCATAAGAACAGCAAAGTGTGAAAAATCACATGCATCTGCTGTGCCTTCCTAAAAACAGCTTAAACCAAAAGTAATCAATTGAAAAAATCAGTTTATCATAATTTTGCAGCATTCACAAAGATAGGTCTGATAAAAAAACAGGGTTTATCTTTATGTTTCCAAATAACGGGCTACAAAACTTGACCTTTAACAAATTTTAGGAAATATAACTATTTTGAACTATTTACTTTGTTCGCATTTCATTATTTCTCAGGGGTCCACCCAACTTAACCATACATATTTCAGAGCAAAAGTTGAAACGTCCCGAAATCGAGTCTGTTGCTTCTGAATCCTATGGCCCACAAAACAGCTACTTACACAAGTGGAAACAACACTTGCTGGTGCCAACCAAAATGAAAAGCTGAGGGAAAACAGGAAGTAATCCACATACAAAGTGTGTAACTAATCTTGAGAGGGATAGCAGCAAGCCTCCTCTGCAGCAAGCACTCAGGAAGGGAGAAGCACAGATAGGCATCTTCTACACTGAGAATGGCCTGTCTGAGCGAGATTAACCCTTGCCACAGAGAACAAAGATAACATATCTGTGTTCCAGAGAAAGACGGTGTGAAGTACTGGATCGAGATGAGACCCAGCTTGAAACATAAAGCCTCAAAATAGAGGTTTGCGGTAAAAAGGGTTACAGGTTCTCAACTAAAGAAATGCAGTGAAAATCCACTGAAAAGATGGGTCAGACTGGAATGATGCCCAGATCCTTCATACTTGTAAAAGGAAACCATACTGGAGAAGGTGTGTGCAAAATAAGTTGCCTAAAATGCTGAACGAGATGAGAAGGCTTATTGCTTACAAATTCTCCTGAACCCACAGCGTATTCGTAGAGGCCTGGAATGAATGCTGCTGCCGTTACCACATAGTACACACATTATAATTATTTAATTTAGGAGAAAAACATAATCAAATCAAAGGAGAAAATGTAACTGAAACTGTAACTGTCTGCTGACAATGTGTGACACGTGACCAGCACCACAGCTGCTTGTAACCCTTTATCACCATGAGGAGGATTAAACTACTTCCCCATTTATTTAAATAAAATTCAAAGTGGCAAGGATGCTGGAGAAGTCTTAATGACCACAGTGATTATACTGAAGAACTACTTTCCTACATACTACAACACTATTTTGGCACACGTGTTTGCTGTACACTCAACCCTTGCAGAGTCTCATGGAAGTCAGTATTTCTCATGTGATTTAGAAAGATTCTGCTGCATATGATACCATTAGGTCCAATAAGCATGTCCAAAGGATGTGTTTACCCAAATCTAAATTGACGTTCGGTACAGCAACAGAACACCTCTCATATAACCATTGTGTTAATTATACTAACATTTTCTTCACGTCAGAAATATTGGAACTGTAAAGGGAAAATGTGGACTTAATCAATGGAATAATATAATTACATTATAGATTGAGTCTTACTAAATTCCAGGCCAGACAATCACACAGATTAGTGTCTCAAGTGGATTGTTGTGCTGTAAAGATGTGACCACCTGGAAATCCAGTCCCAACTACAGACTGTTGTTGGATTTAAGTTGTGTCAATTTGATCAGTTGGGGGGTTGAGAAGTTAAGATTTTGTCAACCTTACTCATACTGAGAACTATCTTACTTCCTGCACAGCCTCACTGATTTAAAATAGAATATTTATATGCAGATAGGAGAGAGTAGGGTACTGTGTGAAATGATCTGCCTTAAAATGTGACTGTTAATCGTGTGTATAAATGTATCCTGGATTGGGGCCTATATTTGTAATCATAAATCTTTATTTTTTTGGAGCATTCCAATTCATTCTAATAATAAGCTTCAATTACTTGGTGGACTTCAAATAAATTACTTGTCAACTACCAGTTAAATTAATTACAGAATGTATGCAATGAACGCTGCAGGTGTAATCATCCAGGCCTAATACATACTTAGAAGTATGTACTCTGCTTTTTAATAATTTTTAATTAAATAAAACATTTCATTCTACCTGAACATTTTTTAAAAGTCTTTGTTGACCCAAAACAGTAGTATTATTACTTGGCTTGGTCTCCAAACAGAAATTTTCTTCATACAGCGTAGCTGGTGACCGCTTTCCATCTGTGTGCTCTATTTGGACCTGGTGTCATTTGGTTTACTACAGAAGCTATTACCACTTTCTCAAAGGCACCTGAACCTTTTCCTTTTGGTATTTCTGGTTCCCACTGATACCCAAAAGTAAAGAGTACCAGAAAGGTCCATGTTGGGGTTCTGTGTGACAGAACACAAATGGAATGATACCTGATTAATGATTTATTTACATGTGTGTTTATTTTTTTTTTATTTACATCCTCTTGAGCCTCTTCAAGAAATAATGTTCTTAATCAGTTTTCCCATTTTTACAGAGTTACTTTTGCAAAGAAAATACCTTGCAGTGAAATTACATTTGAGGAAGAACCTCGGTTGGGGTCACTCAAGCTTGAAGCACTGCACTGAGAGGATGTAACGGTAAAACAATGGAGCTTGTCACCCTTTCCAGGACATTCTCACACAAATAAAATGCTGCAGATGAAGGGTGCAAAGCCACATTCATTATTACCGAAATAAAATATACCAACATGTTACTATCTTGAGCCATCTAAACAAACAGGAAAAGGTGGGTGGGGACAGAATAACACAATTTGCATAGCCTATGTTCCTTAATTTAGAATCGCTCTTTGATGTATACATCTTTGGTTTCTGGCGCACGAGCAAGTGATGCAAGCACATGAAACCCTCTAGCATACCCCCAACTGCTTCAGGAACTTTCTTGCTCTGGGTAACTCTTTGCTTTTTTTTTTCATAATGATTTGTTGCTAACAAACACACTGATAACCTGCATGCTCAGCAGAGTAAACACTTCCAATCAGCACAGGGATGGATTACTTTGTGAAACCTGGCAAAGAAAAAACGAGTCCCGAGCGGACTAATGAAGGTAGCGCATGCTCCGTCTCTCTCTGCGCTTCCACCGACTCTCCTACGATAGCCAGCTGTGAGGAACGCAGTACAGATTTGCTTTGATATCACCCCAGTAACTCTTTGTAATATATGCCACCACTGAAAGAAATCCCCAGTGGGTCATCTCTTCCACACTTGAGCTGCCTACCTGTATGTCAGGTGCACTACCTCACTGAACTGGGCCTTCCCCAAGAGGGCAGACTGTTGACATGGGAAGGCAGATGCTCAGCTCCGGAGAATGCCTGCCTGGTGTCTGGACCAGCAGAGGTGAGCTGTGGCGCCTTTCGGAAGCTTGTACCTGGTATTGTACTAAGCGAACCAAATTAATCCTGTTTTTTCTGCCATAGCCTGGATTTTGGTGCTGTTCAAACAGCCAAATTTGCCAAGGTAATTCCTTCCCACCTGGTTACTCAGAGGACCTCATGCCCAGATACATGGCTAATCTGGTGTCCACTCTTCCTCCCCCCTAATCACATAAGAATAATAGGACTCTCAGTAAAGCATGTCAGAAAATGGAACTCCCTTCTAGTCAAAACCCCTGTGTTTTCACCCCATGGGCAAAAAAAAAACCCAACCACTGTTCTTCTCACAAAGGGAATTCCAGGAAAAAAAAAAAAAAAAGGCATGTTGAGAGGCCAAAACAGATTTCTCTGCTTCCTGGGTGCCCATCTGGAACACACTTGTCATGTTCATTGTTTTTCCTCAGGGTGGGCAGTGAAACCAGCAGCGGCCATCCAGCTCCACGCTAGTGAAGCAAAAGCTGGGGACGCCCTGCGCCACAGTTCCCTCTTCCCTCCCCAGCACCAGGTGCCCCGGGGAAGGGTGGGATTGAAGGAAGCTGTGAGGAGGTCAAAAGCGAGAGCAGCCAGAAAATCATGGCTTGTCTTCTCAATAGCAGAGCTTAATCATTTCTCCAGAAAGGGCATTTCTTCCAGGATATCATTCTAATGTAAAATTTCCTATCAGATAACCCTAGCAGATGTCCTGAACTGGGTTTTCCTGACTGCTTTGTGTCAGTGTGGGAGGGGACACATAGAAACTCACCTCCACAGTGATCTGGGACAGACAAGACACAGAGAGTTAGGGATTATATTTTCAGAGTTGCAAAAAAGGACTTAGAGATCCAAGTCCCCCTGAAATCCATTGCCCTGGGTATCTTGTTCCAGTGATATATCCTTGGAACTACAAGTATTCAGCCGGCTTGAACATTTCCAGTAAATACCTGGAAAAACACCATCTGGGATTCTCCTTTTTGATTTTCCTTTCCTTCCTTTCACCATACTCTGCAGACGTTCCATTCTGGAAGGAGTGAGCAAGGCCACATCTGCAACCCACCCTCAGTGCCTGCCTGACCTTCTGATCCAAAACGTTAACACCCAACTGAGGATCCATCTTTCCCCTTCTTTTCCATTGTTGTGTTTGATATTTCTCAGTGATTCCTAGATGGGCACAGCAGTCACATTCTGCTTTCAACTCTGCTCGGATTCTTCACTGAGGAGCGACTCTGTGAACCCTGCTGCTTTAATTCCTGCCCCTGGACATCTCCAGCATTCTCCTGATCCGCAGTGCCCTGCTTTCTTGCTGTTTGACTGAAGAACCAACTCAGGTATGCAGAAGACTTTGAAGAATATGAGTGAAAAGACTGCTTTTTAATAACCATGGCTTAGATCAGGAGAGGCAAACAGATAAGATTCGGGGCTTCCTGCTAGCTCAGTGGTGATGGGCTCATGCTTTGTCCCACATTCCCCTAGCTGCCTGTCACCAGTCTTCCAGCCATTTCCTGGAAAACAACCGATTGTGTTCCCACTTTGCTGTGGCCATAAACAATGACAAACTGGGCTCATCTGGCACCGCTCCACTGAGCCTTATCTGGACCCCATTGCAACCCTTGATGAAGAAAGCTCCATCCTGCCTACTTCTTTGTATATGGGCTGTAATTACCTGAAGATACATTTTGTATGAGTGAGGTGTCATGGAGGCTGTGACTTCCCTGCTACTGCTTCTGGCAGTCTCGTGCCAATTCTCCATAACTCACGTTGGCAAGCTGGCAGCTTCCAGCATCCGAAAGCTGAAAATAGGAAAGGGCATTTGCAGGGCGGTGATACAATGTGTGCTTGGCTTTAAAAAGGATCACAAACTTAAGGCAGTGGAGAGCAAAAAGGCATACCAGTATCACCATGGATATGTGACATTAAACAAACCACTTGTCATGATACACAGCTGACTACCTGCCAAATGGAACAGGATCTTCTTATTATTCATTGTTTTGCCCTACAAAATCTGCACACCACGAGAAGGAAAAATCTCCAGAAAGGTACTGTCACTTTTCTGACCATTCCTGGAGGTCCTGGTTCAACACCAATTCCCAGATGTCCACCTACTCACAGGCATTTGAAGACCAAAAGGTGTAATCATGGTGGGCACCCTACTTAATCGCTGCAGGAAAGGGAGCTGCAGGATGAGGTCACTTCCTCAAGGTGACACTTGTAAAGCTTCCTGTCCTCCCAGGGCTTTGACTCCATCCCTGCTGTCCCTCACAGCTGGGGTGTCAGCCAAATATTTTTCTGGCGTCTCGTATGTGCCCACCCACTGCCACCTGCCTACATGGCTTTGCTAAGGATTGCCCCAGTCACACAGGGAATTGCCCTTCTCATCTCATCCGCCACACCTCGCTGCACCCAGGAATCCTGCTCTGCCTCCATCCCAGGGGGAGACAAGATGGACCTAACCCTGCTTTTGGTTTCACCTTCATAGTTCACTGCAGCCAGGTAAGGGCCTAGCCCACCCAAAAGGGCAGCCACATGGACAGCATCTCCAAGCACCCCGTTTGCCCTTGCCTGTGCCTCCCCAAGGAGCACCTCCTGCACCGCTGTGTCCTTGTGGAGTGCATGGAGGAGCAGAATCATAGAATTGTCTAGGTTGGAAGAGACCTGTAAGATCATCAAGTCCAACCATCAACCTAACACTGCCAAAACCACCACTAAACTATGTCTCTAAGCACCACGGCTACACGTCTTTTAAATACCCCCAGGGATGGCAATTCCACCACTTCCCTGGGCAGCCTGTTCCAATGTTTGATAACCTTTTCGGTGAAGACATTTTTTTCCTGATATCCATCCTAAACCTCCCCTGGCGCCTCAGCCTACGTGATAGCTGCTTTGACCTCAAAAGCGGAACACGCAATTCCTTGTGTCCGGAGAGGGTGTCCTGCCTACTGCTGCCCCCTCGGCGTGCCCGTGGGCAGCTAAAAGGGGGAAAGCAGAGAGGGGGAAGCAAAAAGCCGGGCAAAGGCACTATTGGAAATAGGCCACCATCCCGCGCTTGCCAGCGGCAGGCCTCCCCTGGCCCCTCGGCGCTTCCCTGCTCCTTCAGCACGGCCGCCCTCCAGAGAGGAGCTGAAGGATCTGGAGCGAGAGGCAGCAGCGCTGGTCTCCGGGGGCGGCGAAGGGGGTGGAGTGGTGGTTTGCCCACGCGTGGCCCTGCCGGGGTGGTGCTGCGAGGACACTGGGTGGGGACGAGTGACAGAGGACGTGCCCAGCCAGGGCGATCGCCTTTGCAACGCGTGTACCCACCCGCGCCCGCCCAGCCTAAACCTCGACAGCACGTTCTGTTTTTCTTCGCCATTCCAAGAAAAACAATCATAAATAATGCTAATAAAGCCTACCAAACCCGCCAAGGACAAGGGCGGGTGGGCACTCGCCGTGCACACCCCGGGTGGCTGTGGGGCAAACGCGAGGGATGGAGGGAGGGGGGAGGGAAGTGTGCCGGCACCCCCCAGTGCGCACCTCCCGCATGCGGCGCCCGTGTCTGTGGAAAAAGGTGGCTCTCGGATCTCGCTTCTGGCAGAGGGGCCGGTCCCGGGAGCGCCCACGCGGGTCTGGTGGGCTCACGCCGGCGGGACCGGGCACCTGCACCGCGGCCGCGCCGGAGCGGCGGACTTCACCCCGCCCGGGCAGCGTTGCCGGAGGGAGCGCCCAGACCCACGCGTGCCCGCTGCCACCACGCTGCAGCGACACGAGCGGACGGGGCGGGAGGGTAGCCCAGAGATGCCCGAGCGCGAAACCGGCCGGGGCCGTGGCTGTGGGCGGCGTGGGGCGGCCACCGCCGTGGCCGCGCCGCGGGCGGGTGAGCGGCCGTGGGCGCAGCGGGGGGAGCGGGGCGCTGCTCCCCGCCGCGCAGCCCCGCTTTGTTCCCGAGGGCGGCGCGGAGCGCGGCGGCGCAAGCGACCCACGGACACGCGTGTCACCCAGCCGGGGGAAGCGGGCTGCTTGGGCGCCTTCCAGAGCCGCCTGACCCCTTCCCGCGTGTCTCCCTGCGCGCGTGTGCCCCTGTGCGTGTGCGCTCTGGGTGTCGGGTGGTGGTTTTTTTCCCCTTTCTTTTTTTTTTCCCTTTTTTTTTTCCCTCCCTCCCCCCCCCCCCCCCCCCCCCCGCTTGCTCCAGGTTTTACTTCTGGTTGCCTGTAAGGGTTTTGCTCCTCCCTTCTGAAATCCTATATTAGCCGTGGCCAAAGCTGGGTAAGAAACACAGCTCATTGTTGGCAAGTGCCGATGAGCCTCGCCGAGGAGTGAAAAACAGCTCCGGGGCTGCGGCAGCAGCGGATCGCAGCACCGGCACGTAAAGCGCCGAGGAGAGAGGGGAGAGAGAGCCGGGGAAGCCCTCTCTATGCTGGGTGACTTTTACTGACTGGTTCCACCGCCACCTTTGAAGCAGAAGAAGAAAGGAGCCGGGAGGTGAGTGCGGCGGTTCTCGGAGGCTGGTGCCGGGGTGTCCCTTTTGTGTGCAACAGGAAAAATGTGACTGTTTTAGACAAGCGAGGAAAGGTGTTTCTCGGCTGCCCGGCTTTACGTCCTCATCTGGGCATTACTGCGTTTTTTTACCGAAATAATTAGGACTTAATTCCAAAAGTTGCTGACAGCGGCTCGGTGGGACTTCCCCAGTTCTTTGCTCCTTCCCCGCAAGTTCGCGAGAGCGCCGTGGAAATCCGCTGCCTTCCGTGGCGATGCCGGGGAGGGGGGGGGGGGGGCTCGGGCGCCTTTTGAACGTGCGGGGAGGAGGCGGCTGTTGCCGTATGCAACACTTTCCGCTGATAGGTATGCACAAGTTGGAGTGGGCAGGCGTGTGTTGCTCGCCGGATTAGCCGAGGCGACTGGGATTTTCGTACCGCAGGCTCCCCTTTTATTTTTCCCTTTGTACTCCACGGTGGATCCGCGGTAGGGGATTTTTTTTTTTTTTTTTTCCTCCTTCCCCCCCATCCCCCCGCCACCTCCCGAGAAAGAGAGAGAGGGGACGGCGGGACCAGCGAAGTCGTTTCTCCCGGGGCCGGGCAGATGCAGCCGGTCCGGGAGAGGGCGGCTGGATGTCCGAGGGTGTATTTTCCTAATGTGTTCCCACGCTAACTTTCCAGGTGGGCGATGGCAGACCACATGATGGCCATGAACCACGGGCGATTCCCCGACGGATCCGGCGGGCTTCACCACCACCCCGCGCATCGGATGGGCATGGGGCAGTTTCCCGCCCCCCACCACCACCACCAGCAGCAGCAGCCGCCGCAGCAGCACGCCTTCAGCGCCCTGATGGGCGACCATATACATTACGGAGCTGGGAATATGAACGCGAGCAGCGGGGTGAGGCACGCCATGGGGCCGGGGGGCGTGAGCGGAGGGCACCCGGCCGGCAGCATGCCCCCCCCGGCCCGCTTCAGCGGCTCCCAGTTCATGGCCCCCCCCGTCGCCAGCCCGGGAGGGCAGCTGAGCGCCAGCATGCAGCTCCAGAAGCTGAACAACCAGTACTTCAGCCACCACCCTTACCCCCACAGCCACTACATGCCGGACTTGCACCCCGGTAGCCACCAGCTGAACGGCAGTAGCCAGCAGCAGCATTTCAGGGACTGTAACCCCAAGCACGGCGGCAGCGGCGGCGGCGGCGGCAGCAGTTTGCCGCCCGCCGTCCCCCACGTCCCCGCGGCAATGCTGCCGCCCAATGTCATAGACACTGACTTCATCGACGAGGAGGTCCTCATGTCCTTAGTCATCGAAATGGGGCTGGATCGCATCAAGGAGCTTCCCGAGCTGTGGTTGGGACAGAACGAGTTTGACTTCATGACGGACTTCGTTTGCAAACAGCAGCCCAGCAGGGTGAGCTGCTGATTCATTTAAAACAAACAAAGGACTTTCTATCGGTGCGAATGAAAACATTCCCCTAGACACGGTGTCTCACTTTTCAGGGCTTGAAAAGGTGAGAATCTGGAAAGCAGAGTCAACTATGCGCTTGTATAAATTCTTTTTTTCCTTTTTTTTTTTCCTTCTCCTTAAATCGCTGCCACTTTTTATTTTTTTTGGTAGCTTTGACATTCACGTCCCCTCCCGTAGTAATAATTTCTAGAGAACTCTGCCTTTTTTATCTTGGCCCCTCCCCTCCTCGCTCTCTTTAATTTCCTCGCAGTAACATGCCCATAATTCCCACAGTGCTGAACTGTTAGATATTAATCTTGGCAAATTGCTTAATCTTGTGGATTTTGTAAACGATGATTTCCAATGACTTGAACTGCATTCAAATTCTGAGTGAACAGGGAAAAAAAAATTGCATTAGTTGGTTGCATGAACTTTGAAGGGCAGATACTACTGCACAAATGCTGCCATCTTGCTTAATTTTTAACTATGCATTGCAGTGCAGACGAGTAAATTTTTTTTTTTTTTGGAATACGCTAAACTGGAAGTTTAACAGATGTGGGCCAAACCTTTCCAGATCAGGAAAAGTAATACTGTTACTTAAAAAGTCTGCTACCCATTCCCCCTCCCCCATATGTACAGACAATAATATGGTGTGGATGGAATGTTGACTAGTGGCAAACATTTCACAGATTTTTTTTTTTATTTTGTTTCTGTCTTCAGCATTTTGACACTGTGCTAATATAGTTTATTCAGTACATGAAAAGATACTACTGTGTTGAAAGCTTTTCAGGAAATTTTGACAGTATTTTTGTACAAAACATTTTTTTGAGAAAATATTGTTAATTTATTCTATTTTAATTTGCCAATGTCAATAAAAAGTTAAGAAATGCTTTAGTTTTTCTAGAAGTCATTTACCAGTATTTTTCTTCAAAACTTCCCCACTGTCCCTGGTAAGTGGAACATCTATCTGTACAACCGTGTTGGTGTGCAAAAAGACATTCCAAAATAGAAAGTACACTACACCCATATATATGTCATGGTGAACTCAGTAGGTGAGCGGGATATGAACATACTTACAGCATAAAGCCTCATACGTAACATTGTAATATGCCTGTCAGTGTGGTTTTATGAAAAATAAAGTTGCCGAGGCGCAACTTTTTTGTGACTTGCCAACATACTTGCTTTAAATGTAGTTGTCCAGAGTTATGATGCATAAAGTATTTATTATATTTATCTATTAAACTTGTAATTTTATAAATCTGCTTTCATTTATATAGTAGACTTTGTTCTTTTGTATATTTATTATCTCACCTGGAGGAACTATGTAAAAAGACCAAGCGCATAAAATGCAAGAATTTGTAACTTGGGAAGGGAGGGTGGTGGGTGTCATCTCGTCCCTCGCACCTCACAGGGTAAACACAGGAGATTGCTGCATTGATCCACATCTGCATCACCCCAGAACCGATTGTGTTTCATTTCCAGTGACTTAGCAGAAGGGGTATATATCCTTAAAATACTCCACCATGGGACATCCCTGACCCCTCTGTCCCAGAAATTGCTACCAACTAAAGCCACAGACAAATCCATACAGGTCTACTTTAAATATTTGGGACAAAAATGCCCATTATTATGAGGCAATTGACATCTTGCTCCTTTAGTACCGACTGTTGCAGCCTTCTAACCCCACTCAGCCTTTGGCAAAGCTCCCGCACAAGTTACTACTTCAGCGAGGACTCTGGGATCAGGACCCTAATAATACATGTAATCCCATTTAGTCACGCTTTCTAGGTTTGATACAGGATACTACTGTGCCTTCTTTTTGCTTATTTTTTTCAGCCACCTCTTCTGAATTTATTAGGAAGAAAAATGGCATAGTGGATGTTGTTAAATTTTAAACCTGGGCATGTAAACAGGAGAGGATATCACCACACAATGGGAGTGTAAATAGCAGTGTTTTGAATCAAGCTGGGAAATTAAACTGATTACTATTGCTAAAATTGTCCCAGCTGGTGAGAAAAGTGATACTTGGCCTTCTTTGCCTTACAGACGTGAAGCAGATAATATGTTTTATGAATGTAAAAAAAAAATAATAATGCTTGTATTAAAGTATTAGCAAAAGTAGAAAGAAAAGTATGTACGCTTCTGGGAAAACTCTCTGCAGGTGGTAACAGCCCATTCTTAGATAACTCTCAGCACCCAAGAATTTAAAAAAAACAACCTTCTGGTTTCAGCCAGTGATCGCTAATGGTTTGTGACAGTAAATTTAACATCAAATGGCAGCAAATCATAACTTATCAGCTCACCAATAACGTAAAAGAGTGTTGAGAAGAATACAGCTGTAGTTTTAAGAGCCATTGCCCAACTTGCCACTATATAAATCCTTTCTCCATTTGCAGGCTGTTTGATCTGCACACATTGCATTGCCCTCTTCTGCTGGAGTTTGGGAGGGTGATTCTTTGTGATTCTAACCACCTTCTTATAAAACAGGCTGTCAAATTATGTGCATACCAAATTGCATAGATCTTTAAAGCCTCCACGATCTCCTAAAACAAAAGGGAATACTCTTGCTGTAATGATAAGTACTTTTGCCTCATAACGTTGGTTAAACAACAGATTCTTCACAGTTGAGGCATCACTACTTAAGTCCGTCAACGTTAAATCCTTCCATGTAAGCTTTTCCAAGAATAGGCAGTTTCACGGGCACGCCGGTAGAGTCTATTTGCATATGACTCCTTGTAAAACTCCCAAGAGCTGCTGCCTCTACACAACAGCGGCTACTGAAAGCACTGGCTTTGGGCAAGGCATCGCCAAGGAGTTTTATGATTTCTTAAAAGCAGGCCCCGGGGAAATTTGCACGACAATCGTATTGCCTACCTCGTCCCTTAATTTCTAATGAAGAGTCAGATCCCAGTGGATAGCACAGCAACGTATTTTCCTATTCATAATACCATCCACCAAGCAATATTGGGGGCCTGACCCTCATCTTCCTGCCGTGAACCCCTCGGCAACGATCCCACGGCTGACGCAGTAACAGGCCTTCAAGCAGACCCTCTGTAGCCTCCACGCTGCTTAGAAATGCGCTGGAGTAATTTATTATTTGAACCCGGCAGCTAGCAAAAAACCACAGAGTGACCCAGTTTTCCAGCCACCGCCAGGTCCTCGCGAAGGACGTGGCTGCCTCGCATCCCACTGAGGAGCTGCTTTCTGGTGCAGGGAACTCTGACCTCTGTACTTTGGCTGTTTTTCAAGAACTTCCAACATGGTATACGAGATCTGCTCTGCTTTAAGCCACCGCCAGAAATAGCCGCACTGGCTTTATTTGGAAGGCAGATCAGCCCTAAGCCGCCCCGACACGCAAGACACGCTGGGCGGAAAACTCGGTGCTGATTAACGCAATCCTCGGGCCTTTTCCCCTGTTTTTAATTTATTTATTTATTTATTTATTTATTTATTTATTTTACCCGGGAATAAAGAATTCACCGGCGGGCAGGCCGAAGGAGAGGCGGCTGTCCCCTCACCGACGGGACTCGACCGCTGCAGGCCTGGGCCGCTGTGTGAGGCCTGGCCCGGCCCGGCCCAGTCCGGCCCAGTCCGGCGCGGCCCGGCCCGGCCCGCCTGCCGCATCCACCTGCGCGCAGCGGCCGGCGGCGGCACCACGGCGACCCCGTGTGGGCGGCCGCCCTCCCTGCCGCCGCCCTCCCGCCGGGCTCCGCGCAGCCGCCGCCGGGCGCGGATAGGGACGGGGGGGGCGGCCGGTGTGGGCCTGGAGCAGCCTCCTCCCGCGCCGAGGCGGGCAGCTCTCTCCCTACCGCCGCCTTCGCCTTGGGCTGTGCGGGGAGGGCGAAGAGGCCCGCAGCGAGGGCGTGCGGGAGGGAGAGGAAGGGACCAGGGCCCTCAGCGAGGGGAGCCGGCCGTGAGGCCTGGAGGCGCCGGTGCTTGGGCACAGCGCTGCCCGAGACATCCCCGTCAGCACTGCCCGGCCCGGCCCGGCCCGAGGGGGTGCGGGGCCTCCCTAAATTGCTCGGCGTGGGTTTGGAGAACAAGCAAACAAAACCGTGTGAAAACATGCCTTTTGGTCTCAGGTTTTGTTTAAAAAAAAAAAAGAAGAAGAAAAAAAAAAGTTATATAAACGAGGATTATCCCCTGCTTATCTTGTCTTGCTAGGGGGATTGGAAAATTCCAACATCTGGATTTGCAGAGTTGCTTTCGTTTGGTTTTTGTGGTTTTTTTTTTTTTTTACTTACTTTAAAAAACAAAACAAAACAAAAAAAAAAACTTTTTTCCCCCAGGAGATGTTTTCTACGCTCCAGATCTATGAGCGAAGTTGGACGTGAAGCCCCGCACGTGGCTGGTGCTTGGCCACAGGGTGTGTCTGTGGAGCCACATGGTAATACCTCTTCAGGGCACGGGGTAGCTTCTGCGTCAGCATTTTGCCATGAGAGCCGTCCTGTTCCTCCTACTCTCTGCCTCCGCTGCTACAGGACAGCAGGGCTCAACATCTGAGCTGATACCCAAAGGACCCATGCCCACCTCATGTTAGAAACCAGGGTGGGCACAGGCACGGAGGGGAGGGAAGTGAAATCAGAAAAAGCAGTTCTTGTCCCTGACCCTACAGCTGTCCTTTTTGAAGCCTTCGTTTCCTCCAAAATACTCTCTGTGGGGCTACCGCAGAGAGGAATAAGAAATGCCGGTGTTATGGATCTGGGCTACACACAGCGACCTTAACCTGATCTATTTCTGTATCATCACACATAGGGATAGCAGTGTGAACAAGGACTAAGTAACATTGACAGGAGCTGTTTAAATTATATGACAAAGTATTTTTTAAATAGGCAAATATATTTGTCAGGTAACACTGCATGTGCAATAAAACTAAGATGAGGAATCAAAGGAATTTGGAACCCAAGGCAGCAGCGTTTTCTCAGGGCTTCATGTATTCTAAGTGCATCATTTTGTCAGTACAGAGGAGGTGTTTTACATAGTTTCTGAAAATATATTTACACATTTCAATATGGTGCCACTATTGTGCTCGCGCACAAGATAAAGCTGAGTCTCAGTAACTGCAACAATAACGAGATACATCAAATGACTGAACAGATGAGCTGCTGTTATGGTAGGTTCTATGTTATTCTCTTTGCCTCATTTTAGAAAGAAATTTGCAACACCAGGTTTTTAATAGAGATGGATCAGGTACTGCAGTCCCTCTCCATCTGCTGTGCCCTTCCCCCTCTTAAAAAATTACAGAGGGGCAATTTGACAACAAGCCTGAAACAGATTTTGCAAGACACATTTTACCATATTAAAAATAAGCAAAGGATTTTCCAGCTTATCAAGCTTTGTAAAAGGCTGACCACTTTTCTCACCTTTTTCTTTCACCAGACCATTTTGTTGTCTCTTATTGCTGTGTTTGTTTGGCAAGATATTCCCTATTTTATCAGCAATAAAGTGAAATAAAAGAAACTTTCAGAATTTTCAAGCTCCTAAAACAGTGGCTGAAGTTCCTAGTGTGAACACACAGCATTTCTTAAGCTCAAAAGCTAGTATCTAGCAGACGCTTGTCCCAATAAGATGCTGAAAGTGCACGTACTTATGTGCAGTTTTGACCAAAAGCCTCCTAACAATTGCACTGTGAGTTTTCTACTGCAGCCTGCTTCGCTAACGCCAACGCACTGTGCAGGAGAAGGTGAAATTTCTGAAAGTCTGCTGCAATTCAAACAGAAGTTACACAGAGAATTTCAGATCTCTCTCACTCTCTGCTGGGATAAGTATTTAAAGGCTCGTTACTCAAAATCTTTTCTGTTTTCTTCCAGCTACGTTATTTGGTCTAATAATTGATATTATCTCTGTCTACAAACCTCATACAGTTATATGTCCTCCATCAACTTTGTATGAAGTAAAGTATGTGTTTGAAAGCAGGAATGGATTCCTGATTTTTCCAACAATAGGAAATGACATCAAGCCTGTGCACACATCTACTTTGTACAGAAGCTAAATAGTTACATTTTAGGTTGCTTATAGGATTATAAGGGTTATTAGTTATATTTTGGGTTGCTTATCAGCAGGCTGCGCTAAGGCTAGCATGTGATCCAACAAGGAGAAGAAAGGCAAGGTTCGAATACAGGTACGGAGATGAATATAAAGCCTTTCTAAGTAGTAGGCAGAAAAACATTAGTTATGACCATCACAGACAAAGTTTTAGGGGATAGGTCTGAAAACCAGCCCTAACCCACAAGCTATAAAAAGGTGCCTGTCTCTGGGGTGGTGGGGACAGCTTGGTTTCTCTGTCATGTCTGACAGGGCACAACGTTGTACACCGGAGAAGTGGAGAATTCGAGAAAATGTGTGGTGTTAACCTTCACAGACCAGTATTTACAACATAAACCTGAATTTGCTCTGGTGGATGTAAGGGAGCAAAGCTGCCATCGGATGGAGCTGATGAAGCCTGCAGTCCTGTGTGGTGGCAGCGCTGCTCTAGAGGATGGACATGGGATCCATCTCCTTGCTCCTGGAAGACAAGTAGGGAGCAGTCCCATTCCCAGTCAGCCACCACACTGGAAACTGTCGTAGCCAAAACATGGACTTGAAGCCTGTGCTCAGTCCTGCTTCTGAAAACCACCTGCTCTCTTTTTAAATCCCCTGTAACCCAGTGACTCAGCCTCGTCTGGTGGGATTCTCTTTCGGTGGCCAGGAAGCATCACAGGCCCCGTGCTTTCTCATGTCCTCACTTCAGCTTAATCAGGGCGAAAATACGCCATTGAAAGCATTTGAGGCAGTAGCGTGTTTGCTTTGGGATGCGTGGTCAGCTGGGGAGGTGGTTTACTGCAGCCGTGCCCTAGGGTGGTAGGGGAGGGCGACAGCTGGTCTGTCACAAGTCACCTTGTGTGTGACTTTGCCCTATAAGGACAAGAGCAACCTCTGACAGGCTTCTCACCCCGTCCCCGGCTTTGCAGATAGGGGGGACCTGCTGTAGGGCAGCCTGCCATCCCATCGCGTGGCTTCTTTTTCTATTTCTTAGCTCTCGCTTTTTGAGATGGGGTCCTCTCGCCTGACTTTTTAATCAAGCACTTTACGTCAAAGACAGCAGAGCAGATAATCACACAGGTTTTTGAAAGGAGCTGTTTAAATTATTGATACTTACTTGGAGGTGTTTTGTTTCAATTCACAGTTTGTATATTGAAACAGAGCAGGAGTAATTTAACATGACAGATAAACCCACGCTACTGGAGTGGTTGCAGTACTGGGAGCTCGCCCACTAGGTGTAGCTGAAGCCCTGCGTTTCTTATTGATTAAAGTCTTTAAAAGAGCAGCCTTTTAATTTGATTTATCGCATACATTTTAACCGAATGAAAGGCAGTCAGAGTGAATAGTGACGGATGCTTATGGAGTAGAGCCTTTACCTAATGCAAGAATTACATCTCAGCAATTCCACAATGCCATCACAAAAATAAGTTAATATGCACAGGATTCCTTCCAGTCCAGACCTTATAGTCCAGGAGTCTTTTTGACATAATTTATTTCACATGTAAGTATCAGAGGCAATAAAGTCCTCTCCATAGAAAGCTATTACAGGACTTGGGTTTAGTTGTGTGGTTTCCCCCCAGGCTCTACTATTACCAAGGGCTGTGTTTAAAAGAGGAGGCTGGCTCCACAGAAACTAGTGAAGCAGAGCACTTCTAAACTCCAAAGGTGAATTCCCAGTTAGTATTTTGGTCTAAGGAAGAAAGGGAGAATACTTTGCTTCCTTGCCTCGCCTTCATATGTCTCTAGCTCACTGTCCTGGATGAGGGGATCGAGTGTACCCTCAGTAAGTTTCCAGATGACACCAAGTTAGTCAGGAGAGTCGATCTCCTTGAGGGTAGGATGGCTCTAGAGAGGGATCTGGACAGGTTGGATTGATGGGCCGAGGCCAATGGTATGAAGTTCAACAAGGCCAAGTGCGGGGTCCTGCACTTAGGTCTTAACAACCCCACACAGTGCTACAGGCCTGGGGAGGAATGGCTGGAAAGCTGCCTGGCGGAAAAGGACCTGGGGGTGTCGATTGACAGCCAACTGAACATGAGCCGGCAGTGTGCCCAGGTGGCCAAGAAGGCCAATGGCATCCTGGCCTGTATCAGGAATGGTGTGGTGAGCAGGACTAGGGAAGTGATCATCCCCCTGTACTCGGCACTAGTAAGGCCCCGCCTCGAGTACTGTGTTCAGTTTTGGGCCCCTCAGTACAAGAAAGACATTGAGGTGCTGGAGCGTGTCCAGAGGCGAGGGGTCTGGAGGACACGCTGGAGCGTGTCCAAAGCTGGCGAGGGGTCTGGAGGACAAATCTTATGAAGAGCAGCTGAGGGAACTGGGGTTGGTTAGTCTGGAGAAAAGGAGGCTCAGGGGAGACTTTATCGCTCTCTACATCTACCTGAAAGGAGGTTGTAGAGAGGTGGGGGTTGGTCTCTTCTCCCAAGTAACAAGCGATAGGACAAGAGGAATTTGCCTCAAGTTGCACCAGGTTAGGTTTAGATGGGATATTAGGAAAAAGTTCTTCACAGAAAGCATTGGAACAGGCTGCCCAGGGAATTGGAGACACCATCCCTGGAGGTATTTAAAAGACGGGTAAACGTGGTGCTTAGTGACACGGTTTAGTGATGGTTTTGGCAGTGTTAGGTTGATGGTTGGACTTGATGATCTTCAAGGTCCCTTCCAACCTAGACAATTCTATGATTCTATGCACATAACGGCTTTGCCCTGAGTGGTATCCTCATTGCTTTGATTGGAGATAAGGCAAAACAAGAAAAGACCTGGTGTGTAAGTCAAATTCAGGAGGTCCATTCTCCATTTTGTTGGGGGTTTTTATGGTCAGCTTTCAAAAGGCAGCAATTTTGATTTATGAATTGTGAAGATTAACAGGAATGAAGATTATTACCCACCTGTGATTTTCCCAGATAAGCTTCATCACCAGAATCTAGATCAATGGTGCTCTGGGTCTAGTTCTGACTGAGGTAACTGCTTGGCCAGTGGTGTCCAAGTCAAAAATTAAGGCTTGACTGATGGCTTACCCAGTATAGCCATACCCTTGGGATCCCTTTAGGAGTGCAAGTGGCACTTTATGCTGAAACTGCATTGCATATTCTAAGTCTAATGCAGTTATTTCAGTTTCCCCTAAGTCACCCCACTGGTGCCAGTGGGCTAAAAGTGCTTTGAACACATTACTCATTTCAGGAGGACTATACATTGCTTGGCCAGGGTACACCCTGGTGCTGTAAATCACTCTCAGGTCTTGTAAGAGCTTCTTGGGACTCTGGGGTGGTGTTGCTGGAGTCCTTGCCTGAACAGGTTAAAGCGCTGCATGAGCACAGCAGTGTAGGTGCAGACATAAACCATCCTCTGTAATGCCAGCACTTCATGTTACAATGATTTCAAATTGGATCAAGTCACGACTCACGATCACTGTGATGACCAGGAGCCTATCTGAGGTCCTTATTAACTTAATTCAAATAAAACTACATATTTGAGTGTATTCTTAATGTGGTGTTTAGGCCAGGAATGGATTAGGGTATTTTCTGATCCGTATTTTCCTCTGACATTATCTTATTGTACTGTTATAATCATTCTAATAACGATTTAGTGGGACTTTCTGATGACCTTTTTTCCTCAGCATAAAGTGAAATAACCTGAAAATGTCTTCTTTCTTAGCTTTGGGGGATTTTTTTGCGTCACCCTGGTAACAAGTGGCCTTTAACTACTAAAAAGGAAAGGAAGGTAGATGGAAAGCTGAGTTAGATGTTTTTGCTAAATCTGATTGACTAACATTTTCCTAATTTTTTTTTCCTCCCCCACAAAACCAAAGAGCTCCAAACTGCTTTTGGTCAGTGGCTTTTGCGATCCTCTTTCATTGTGAGGAAATTGCATGTTACTTTTTAAGGGAACCTAAGTACACGCATGCTGAGTTCTTCACTTTCATGTATGTCGCATCTTAGGGATATAGACACTTTTCTCTTTCTAGTTGTTCTCCTAAAACAGGGAACAAATAGATGTATATAGTATTTAATGTCCCAACCAATTCAGCTGCCAGTAAAGCATCCATTGTTATCGGAGGAGGGGGGTGGATCATACTTGCCTTCAGAAAGGCAAGTTGCCAGCTCATGTCTGCTTGTGCCAACAGTTACCTGGTTCATGATTCCTCAGCGTCTGTTGCCTGAGATGGATGATCATTCTGAAATGCTGCATTTCTCTCTTCTTCCACTTTTTGATGACGGTTACCTAGAAGATTGATGACCTGTGGGTATCCTTGACACCTGACAGTCTGGGATGGAACAGGATGACAGAATAGGACTTTGAAATTGATAAAGTGTCAGAAGGACCCAGCTAATCAAACATTAGTTGGTGACATAAAAGGAAAGAGAAGACCAGGAAGAGCAAACCAGGTTTAATGGAACTGCATCTTTTCCTTGTTTGCTGTTGGCTGGCACACAGGAGGTTTCTGGGAGACATGTGTGCCCTCCAGTAGCTTTTTCCTTTTTGTGGTTACTTGGCAGATAAATGAGAAAGAAGAATAGGACTAAAGAGAAATTTTATTTCCCCCGTTCCCTGGTTGGCGAAACAGTCCACAGTCTTACAAATACTGACTACCCTTCCCGCCTGCTCTGCTAGATGATCTCCTACTGAGAAAAGATGACAGCCCAGAAGCTAACGCTGAAGAGCCTGGAGGTGCAACTGGAGAGCAGGAGCCTGCTGTGCCGGGAGAGGACAAGCGTGAAACAGAAAGGTGGCCCTGGGGGACTTACCCACTGGCTACCTTATAAGACAGGGAAGGTAGGTGGGAGACCAAATGATGAGAAAAAAAGAAAACAAACTGAGAAAAGGTAGTATTAATTAGTCATTAGAATGGCAATATGACAGCCCCGGGATTTTATTTACATTGTCCTCTGTGGGTTGTCATAGTCACAACCCCTGGAATGGCTGAGAGATCTTATAGATGTCTTATGAATTTTATGAAAACCAGAATTTCAATTTTCTGTGGTCACATGAAGTAAGGTTCCTTTGTGTAGGGAAAATTACTTTATATTGGCTAACATTTGCCCCCCCCAGTCCTATCATTTACCTAACTTAGCCCTCCTTTTGTGCAAAGCAGTGGGGTTTTAAGGCCGTCTTTATTCAAGCTGACTAGATGGATCCTGTGACTTTCACAACCGATGCAGACCCTTTGCAGAAAGTGGAAGCACATAAAGTACATAAAGACATCGAACATCTTTGTGAGGTGGACCTCCCCTTCACGCTGAGCAAGCAGCTCCAGTCCTCATGTATAAAGCAAGCACGCCACAATTAAAAGAGAAAAGAATCTGAGCACATCTTGTTCCCATCTGCGTGACCTTGGGCAAGTCATTATTTATTGTGTATTAACATGTAACACTTAATGTCTCAGCTTACCCTTTCAAATAATGAGCACAATGTGCTTTTTGCAGTTCATTGCTGCTTGATGTTGAACTTGCTTAATAGGCGATATTGGATCCTTGCATGCAAGCTGCTACACAACTGGAAATCACTGCCACAGAAGTTTCTTCCTACATCTTTAATTCTAAAAGTTTGATTTAAACATTTTAATCCCAGATCACCATGATTTGTAGTAAAATACATTTTGGGCTCAGCAAACATAACTAATAGCCAAAGGAAAAAAAAAAGTTTAAAAGGTAAACAGTAACTAGTGATGTGTCTTCCAATGCTATAGAAACACAGACAATATTACAGATTGGCAGATGATGATTTCAGAGTATTCGAGTGAACTGGTATTGTTCTCTCTGATTCAAAGGGGGATGCTAAATGGTTGATTTTTCCTTGTTTCAGCAATTCCCCATACTCCAGCTGGTTTGGGAGTCCCCAGATTACATAACCGTTCTGAGGCTGTTGAGAAGCACTGCAATCCAACCTGTCCTCTCTTTTACAGTGCTGTCAGAGGAACGTTTGTTTTTTTTTTTTTAATTCGTAATAGTAGTAGTAGAGTTTTGGAGACACGCCTGAAGATATCTAATACTAAATATTAAGCATGTATCTGTATGTTCCCATTGAAGTCCAGGATCTAAAGTACAGACCAATTTGCATTTCCCAATAACTGATTTATACAGGCTTTTTATGTACACAAAATGAAGATTTACTATATTCTAAAAAAAATGGTGATATTGGTGCCACCTCTTGTATTTGACTTTCAGTTCAGTAATATATGAAAATCACTCTCACCTGATCTTTTCTTTATTCATCCTTTCATCTCTTGGGGTTTATTTCCTTCCTTACTCATTTCGTCCCCCAAACGTGTTATATTTAATGAGGTGATTCTACCTAGACAGCTAGGAAAGCCTTATCCACACATGCAATTAACACTATTTCACAGTTCTGATCTGTTAATGCCAATGTGCCTTTTGCATCCTTTTGCATTTTCCACGTAGTGATTCTCTTTCCACACATGTCTAAAAATAGGTCATTGGTGTTTACATCAGCAGCAGTTGTAGACATCACCCAGCAGTGCTGCCAGCTCTGCAGATCACCACGTGGTTCCTTCTGAACTAACAGTTCATCAGCCACCCTGTCATTATCCTATAAAATAAGATTCTCATTAGGATTTCTTTCACCATCACTGTCCCTGTTATTTCCCCCCTTCTTTCTCCAGGTCTTTATCTTTCACCACAAATGCTCTCCTCATTTCCAAGCGTTGTTTAAGTGTTATCTCAATCCGAGTCGCTCCCATTGTGTCAGTCCCTATTCTTTCCTCCTGTAATCTTAGACAGGTCAGTCATAACCTCAGTGTTGCTCAGCCCCCCGCTTCCATCAGCTCACTTATGATTGTCAGCAGGATTTGGACCTCGCCCTTTCCAGAGAAAGGTGTTTGGCTCCAATTACGAGATGCTTTACTGCCCGTGTACAGCCCGTACAGCTGAGAGAGCTGGCCTTCAGTTTCTAATTTGCTTTATTCTCTGTGCTGCTCACCAGCAGGTGCTGCTTGGGAAATCAATGGCAGTTCCACATACGCAGCAGCTGCAGGACTGAGCCTTTAATAGGTCTTTTCCATTTCTCGTTTTTACAAGCCAGTTCTAGAAGCAATATATAAAAAAAAAGAAGTTGCATATTGATAATGAAACTGATGCAAGTGAACATTACTACCAAATGGAAGGGGCTAGAAAAGGGAGGGAAAGGCAAAAAGCTACCTCATACAAAGCAAGTCAGTTTACATTGTCTTACTGGAATAGATAATTTCTTCTCTACAACTCACCTTTGACCAATGTACTGTTGGCATTTAAAAGACTTCCAGGTTACACCTGATGTGTGATTTACAGCATGATCACATCTGAATGGGCCCAGAGGTTTCCTCTGGCAGGTTCACAAAATGTCCAGGGTCGACGGTTGACTTGGCCCAACTCTGTTCCCACAGACTGTTGATAGAAGATCATTTCTCGCTAGAGGAGCATAATTCTAAAATTAAATTAATTTAAAATAGACTCTTTCAGGATTCAGTACCTTTTTGAAGTTTCACGCTAGATTTTATGTCAGCTTATAATGGTGTAAATCAGCGGTAGCTTCACTGCGGTACCAGAATATCTGGAAACAGCTAATAATGTTCTTCTCCTTCCCAATAAATTACCTGTATATATTGGAGAAGAGTTGGTTCCCAACTGCAGAGATGCATTCAGGTGTGACTGCATGCCTCACCTGAGGGATTCCTTTACCTTATGTGTGATTTTTCAAGTGAAGCTATTCTCCACTTTGCCAAATTCTTCAAATAGCACATAGCATAATGTATTTATGGAGAGTCTATCTCTTGGGCAAGCTGAAGCGGTGGAAATTGCCTGGAGAAAATTGAAACCCTGATAATTGATTTTGCTTGCTCTTAAGGTTTCAAAAGACTTGAATCTTTCCAAGAATAAATCAAAAACTGTTCAGTAGCAAACCATGGGGAATTCCTCTAGATTCTTAGAGTGGTTTCCTTGCTAAAATTCAGAAATTATATTCTTACTGATGTAGATTAAGAATTAAATTATTTGCTTAAAATAGTTAAGCCTGTTGCCTATTGGGATTTTCTGTGTCAGCTAATTTGGCTGTGTTATTAACTGCCATTTGTAGCCAGGATCTTTGAGCTGTAGAAGAAAAAAACCTGGCAAACCTTAGGTATATGACAAACCCTTCAGGCCGTAAAATCTTATTAGAAGGCAAATCATAACCTCCCAACCCTTTTGAGATTGATTTGGAGCTAGGAAATCTGTAGAAAATTGATGCAGTGTGGAACACCTGCTTTGTGTATGCAAATAAATGCAAATATGGGGGGTTTTTTTCCTTTTTTTTTTTCATTGACACAGGACTAAGCAAGAGCGAAATTATTCCCAAGACGTCACTGTGCAAAATGTTTGATTGGCCCAGGTGTTTAAGACATTTCTATAGAAGTAAATTAAACCCAGTGGAGATCCATCTTGACAGACTTTGCATTGGGCCCTCACAGGACTCTCCCAACACTGGTTGAGTTGTTGCTGCCCACAGTGGGGAAACGCTGCCAGAGTCAGCAAGCTTCCAACTTCTAGACCACTACTCACACATCACCGTGCTTCTGTGTCTCAAGACTTATATGAGGGCTCTTTCTAAATGATATCTTTTACCTTACAGGCATTTTTAACTTTTTCATACACACTATACTTTCATTATATATCTTACAAGCCTGCTTGTTACTATATATTTTCAAAACTGCATTATATAATTATGTAGTGGCATAAGTATATTATGGTACACATTTAATCAGAATGGATCAATTTTATTTCCAATATAAATGAGTGAAATAGTGGTATTAAAGGAATTGGTTCTGCCCAGGTACAATATAATTTGAAAGGGTTGTATCTTTCCAAAAATAAACCAAAAACTGTTCATCAGGAAAGCTGTGAAGAACTCCTCCAGGTTCTTAGTGGGATTTCCATGCGAAAATCCAAAAATGATGCTCTCACTGATAGAGATCTGGCACTGAAGTGGCAGACCGTGACAGTCCACTGCAGTCTGCACCCCCATGTATGATGGGACCGGGAATGGTTGTCTCCAGATTTTTTTGCTTCTGCAAGCAGGATCTCATGGGGCAGAGCAGCTACAGTTTGTGTGTGTGTGGGGGGGTGCAAATGGCTTTTTTCTGGCCAGTGCAGAAGGCAGGAGACCCTCCCCAGCCTCTTCACCTTCTGTCAAGAGACTGGCCTGCAGGCCAAATCAGTCTGTACAGCTTCCAGGGGATATCAAGGCTTCTGCAGAAATTAAGTGTTCCTTTAGGTGGAAGAATTACAGCTTGCCATTGCTTGCGGTGGAAAAGGAATCCTCAAAACCTTTTAAAGTGGATTTAACCAACACAGTATTGCCTTCAGACAGAGTCCGCATTTTTTAAAGCCCTTGAGCATTTGAGAGAGAGATTCTAAAGTTGAACCATTGGTATTTCAGCTAAACCTTCCTATGATACACAAAAAGAATACACAAAACCCACAAAAGTCACTGTTTCACTGTCGATGACATTAGCACTGGAGGGAAGGGGGAGAGCACCAGCAGGTGAGAGCTGAGTGTTGCAGTTGAGGAAAATGGCCTGGGGAAAGACAGGGAAAAATATGTCGGAAAAAGATAGGAAGAAAACACAAAAGCTTCAATAGCATTGACTTAATGATGAGCTTGACCTTCCATTTGGTAAGGCTGAATGCATTGAATAACATATCAAGCAAATGATAAACACAGCTAGAAATTTACTTACTATTTTGTTTTTTTTTTTTTTTTTTTCCCCTGGGAAGCCTATGTCTTTAGCAGATTTATGCTGTTTATGATTATGTTTAATCCAGAAACAGGCAATTTCTGTGTAACATTACCAATCAGTAGAAAAGCCTCTGCACAACAAAGAGAGTGTAGGGTTATGGATACACAATCCAGCTCGCTACTGAACACAACTGAAAAATAAATTCAGCCTTGTTAGAGCAAATTCTCAAGGAGAGGTCTACCTCTTCTATGAAGAAGGTATATTTCTCCTCTTTCTCATGGATTACAGAAAGCATTTCTTTCCCTGCCCCTAAATAGGGACATGAAATGCCCAAAGCATTACAAAAGCAGAAACCTCAGAAGCAGTACAGGTTTCACAGAGGGTGTTTTCAACCAGTTCTCTCCTCCACTCGCCAGATGCAACTGTCCCAGTGTGTGGAGTCTGAATGCCGGTCAGTCAGTCTCCTCAGCATGTAAATTGCCTGCATGGCAGTTTCAACACACTCCTCTCAATTTCTTACTCTGAGTTTCCCTTTCCATTCTTAAGGTGGTTGTTTCAATTCACAGGCCAAAATCCAGCAGATCTCTTTTAATCTTTTGAAGCTACACACACATACTCCCCACATAATCAGAAGCGCAGATTTTATCTGCTCCTTTGTGTTCCCTGACTGTACCGGAGACTGTTTTCTTTACTTGCATATTTAGGAACAATTCAGAACATGTAGCTTTGGATTTCTTGTAGCTAATTGTTATAATGATGGCCCCAACTAATTTCCTGTTACCAGTACGTTCTCATTTCTCAAGGACATGACCAGGTTCCCACCGCCTGGTGAATCCTTGCATGTCATTTGAGCTGCAATAAGGGTCTGTGTGCATGCTGTCAGTCTGGTGCAAAAATGAGCTAATGCATAACAGCTTTAACCCCAGTGAAAGAGGGTGAAGCTGAACATGTCTTGCCTTGTGTTTGCCAAGGAGTGTGGATATGCAAGAGTAATTTTCTGCAACTCAGCCGTTGCTTCGCTCCCTGGTAGCTCAGTCGGGCATTTTGATCTCAGAAACCGTGGAGCTGATTTTGTTTCAAAAGAAAAATGAACAGAGGACTGGAACAGGAGAATTCTCCGGTCAAAACAGGAGGAGCATAAGCAGCCCACACAAGCACTCTTATCTTCACTGGTATTCTGCTGGCTCGCTCTGCTCTGTCACAAACAACCCCAGAGCTTTATCTTCTCTCCAAACATGTCCAGCCGGTTTCCAACCCCCTCCAAAAGATTCACAGAAGCAGCCCACTGCTTTGCAAGCTCCCTTTCATTATTCTTAAATCTGTGACTTTCTTGGGAGCACTACTGAGCCACCACCAGTGTCTGAAGAAGATTTCAGGAATTAATGTTTCCTTAAGCATGATGCCCACACATCCCCAGATAATATGAGCCGCCTTTTCCAAGTAGATAAATAACATGAATGAGAAACCACTCCAAGTATGTTCTTTCTGCCCCACAGACACTATCTTCACAAATATAGCAGGACCTTTAGTCCTCTCCAGTGAAAATCTGGGATGCTGCTAACATAGGGACTACTTCTGAGCCAGTACTTCTTGATACTGAGCTGCCCGGTACTGTTTTCTCTTATATCCTTTGTAAATTAGGTGCAAAATATTTCTGGATCTTCTAGTGCCATGCAACAACAGGTCCATTTGAGAGCTTACTCCAAAACATTGTAACATACACATGTTTTTTCTCCTAATGTTGTTCTGAGCCTTATTATTTTTCACTGGAGCCAAAGTCCCGCTTCTCATAGCACCGGCTGCACTTCCAGTACCAGCCTATCACTTCTCAGTTATTTGCATATTTGTATATTAAACTGACCTACATCTCTCTCTAGGGAGTGGGCAGCAGATGGTCCTGAGGCCATCTGGCATCTCAAGATGCCGCCTGAGTGGCTTGTGGGTCACAGAAGTGGGCGATGTTGGTCACTGGATAAACAGCATGCAGCTGAGCTCCCTGGGGAGTGCTCTGCTTGTTTGTATAAACAACTTTGGGCCAATGTGAGCCAGCGTGGTAACATGCAGAAAGTAGGTCGCACAGGTTACCTTAGCAGCAATGAGAACATTTGTTTGATGGCTACTGGGATGAGGGGAACCAGCCATCTCCATTAGCGTTGCTGCTCCAATGGAACAATCTGGCCAATTCACTGGAGGGACACCACAGCAGCTGGGGCTGGAGCACTTGTCCCATGCAGAGAGGTTGGGGGAAGTGGGATGTTCAGCCTGGAGAAGAGACAGCTTTGGGGGCTCCTAACTGCAGCCCCACAGTACCTACGAGGAGATTATCAAGAAGACAGAGGCAGGCTCTTCACAGGGGTGTAAGGTGGGAGGACAAGAGGCAATGGGCACAAGCTGAAACAAGGGAAGTTCAGGCTAGGGATGAGGAGAAACTTTTTCACCATGAGGACAGTCAGGCAGGGGAACAGGCTTCAGAGAGACGCCATGCAGTCTCCACCCTCAGAGGTTTTTAAGACTGATGTAGAGCCCTGAGAGACCTGGTCTAAGCTCACAGCTGAGCTTGCTTTCAGCAAGAGGTTGAACTAAGGACCTCCTGTGGTCCTTTCCAACCAGTTAGTCTATGATTAAGCATCAGTCTGGTTTTTAACAAATCCTGCCCAGATCCCAGGTTGCAAAGGGGAGTCACAGCTGCGAGCTCACATTATGGAAAGCCATCCCAGTCTTCCTAGTGCAGACAGAAAAATTAAACTAAGATTGACCAATCCATAGTCATTATAGACAAATTTCACGCAGCGAAATGTGTGAAGTCATTAAGGCTTAATTTTCAAGGGTAACAGCTGCGTATGAACCCTTCCTTTATTTTCTCTTTTGGAGGGCCCGAGTCTCTAATCTCACGCTATCTCTGTCGGAGCAGGGAACAGCCAACATAGCTGGCTCACACTGCCAGCTAGCAGGCAGCCTCCCCAATCGCCTATCAGAGCCGGTCCCCTGCAAAGCACGCATCCAGTCTCCGCAGTGTTTGCTCCTGCTGTGTCATTCTGTCCTTCCCCCCTCGCTTGGTCTTCCCGTCCCTCTTCCCTGAGTGGCAGGATTACAGTACCAGTGTCCTGCTCCTGGCGTGCCCTTGTCTGAGCTTTCTGCCTGACTTTTTTTCTCCATTCAGCTCTTCTCTTGGCTCCGGTAAGTCTGATGAACAGCTTCCTTGCTGTCACTGCTTGGTGGCATGGTGCAAGGGCTTTAATCTAAGTACTTCCCTTTGGGACTGTTAGCCCATGTTTTCTAGGAATGGTAGCCTTAAAAGCCTGGGCACCAGGTGATGCGTGGAGGAAAACAGGCAAGTATCTAAGGCTGTTGGTGAAAATAAGAAATGCTTCTCTATAAAGCGATAAAAAAAAAATTAAACTGGCTTTGGTCGACCTTGCCTTTAAGTGAGACTAGGGGCCATGGCTGATTTGCTGCAACAATAAGTGATCAAGACTCAGGTGCTGCGTGAGGCTTCAGAAAGTCTCTGAGTCTGGTTCTTTCCATGCTTGTATGAAAACCTGCCATGAAGCCTCCAAACTTTTGTCCAGTTTTGCACTAGAAAATTGACCATAAATCATAAAGCTATTCAAATGTAGTATGTAGTTCATCGGCTGATTTTATCACCGCTTTCTGAAGTAATACATAGAACAGTGTCTAGGCTATAACAAGGCACTTGTATTTTTCTGGAGGGTAATTGGAGCTGCAGTAGCGTGCTCTGTTCCAGAGTTTAATATGTGCTGCTTTGAGGTGTTACTTTAGTTCAATCTGGTGTTATGTCGAGGTAAAAATTCTGATTTTATCATTATATGCTGGCTGGTGTAAGTATATGGAACACTTTGTTCTAGAGAATTGTGTGTGTGTATGTGAATTTTGAGCATAAAGTGCTAAATACCGTTACCCAATTTAGAAGCGCTTAAAATAACTCCTGGCTGCAGAGCAGGTGCCATGTGTCCTTCTGCTGGATACATGAGGACGCAAGAGCTAAATATAGACCGGTTTGCAAACCCTCCAGAAGTTCAAGCTGCAAGAAAGGAAGGAGGAAGCAGTACCCGTGAGGCGGAAGGGGAAGCGCTCTGTTTAAAAAAGATAAACAAAACTCTGCGATGGTATGCAAGACAGTCCGCCAGAGAAGCTGAGAAGACAACGTTTGTTTTGTGCTTTGTTCGTGCCCTGAGTGCGCTGTGGCCATGCTGTGAGCTCAGCCCGGTTTTGTGCCTTTGGGGCCAACCCCAAGCACCAGCCTTATTGTGGGAGGGCGGACGTGGCCACGAGTCCTACTACAGAAAGGCATCAGCCTGGGACCGGTGTCTGTCACCTCCCACCTGAGACTGGAGGTCACCCATGCCCCAAGGAGCTCTCTGGCTCTACTGGGTTATCCCAAGTTTTTAATGGAGGGAGGAGGACAATGGAGAAAAGCCTCTCCCACAGTGGGGAGGAAGCAGCACCCTCTGGCAAGTGGGGGTGTTTCCCACTGGAGGAGAGGACCAGAAGGACTATCTGTAGGCATCAACCACAAGTGTCTGGGATGAAACTTACATCCAAAACACCAGGGCCATGAAAGATACTGATCTCAGGGCAGTGGAACAGGTCCAGGATTTGGGAGCCAGGGGGAAAAGAGTAAACAAGATGCAATGCTCAGACTCACCCAGATAACTGGTCTGTCCTCCCCCTTGCCATAAAACAGGATAAGGCCGTGTTGGAAATTCAGGTGCCTGGAGGCAACAGTAATGGCGGTAGGAGTCACAAAACTCAAGAGGTGGATAGACTAAAATTGAGCAAGTCTAAAATTCATTGAGGAAGCAAGGAATTTCTCTTCTGGGCTCAATCACCTAATTTTTAGGCATTACTGTGTCTAAGATAGCGTATAATGTAAACACTTCGGGTCTTGCTGAGGTTGGCACCGAAAGTCTTTTACGGCCTGATAAGGAAGAATTCCTGATGTAGATCAAGGTTAAAGAGGCTGGAGCACGAGGAGGAACGGGGCCAACTGCCATAAAATCTCCCAGCATCAAAGGCTGTAAGTGGGCTGCTCTCAGCAGATGAGAGCTGCCCTCTCTCCCTAAATATAAACTCCGTAACACTGGGGAAACCATTACACAGAACAAGGCACAGAAGTCTTAACAAGTGTTGTGTTTGTGCTGAAAGTAGTTATCAGACCTCTGGTTTAGCCTGAAGGAGAATGGAATAAAGCATTAAAATATTTACTTCTCTGTGTAAATACGATCCCCAGTATGATCCATCAGGTGGGCACCTGTGGGTTACAGTTTGATTGCTGGGTATTTCTGTGGTTCCACCTCCAGGTGGCCTGAACCTCAGCAGATGTGACTTGCCGTGGTTTCAGGGATTGATTATTACTAATCCCTTTCTGTCCGGGAATGTACGTTAGGGAAGATTTCCTGTGAGGCCAGCTTTGAAACATCTTGTGTCCTTGATTCTAAACATCCAGTTTCTCTTTCATTCACCCGTGTGTTTCCCTTATTGCTGAGAAACGCTGTGCATAAATCAATTGCCACTGTTGATTTAAAGCCTACTGTGTTTGCAAGCGTGCTTAGTAATTCACATAGGAGGAAACCTTTAGCCGGTCGGTGCTGCTCCATGAGTGACGCAGTTGGGAACTGGGAGGCAGCCAAGAGAGTCGGGGTGCAGTGATGACCACGTCGACTTGTGCCTTCTTACAAAGAGGGGGAGATGGGTTGATCTTATCAGTGCTTATAAATACTTAAAGGGAGGGTGCCAGGGGGATGGGAACAGTCTTTTTTCAGTGATGCCCGGTGATAGGACAAGGGGTAACGGGCACAAACTTGAACATAAGAAGTTCCATCTCAACATGAGGAGGAACTTCTTTACTTTGAGGGTGGCAGAGCACTGGCACAGGCTGCCCAGAGAAGCTGTGGAGTCTCCCACTCTGGAGACATTCAAATTCCGCCTGGATGCTGTCCTGTGCAACCTCCTGTAGGTGACCCTGCTCAGGCAGGGGGCTTGGACTAGATGATCTCCAGAGGTCCCTTCCAACCCTGACCATTCTGTGATTCTGTCATTCTGTGAAAAGAGATATTGATATTTGCAAATGGAGCATTTAGCAATCCTGTTCTCCTTCTGTGATGAACATACTACAAAAATAGCTAGTTTAAATTGGGTATGTACTTTGTGAGACTTTTGTTCTGTCTAGACAAGAGCTGGTGATCCTGGGTTTTCTAGCTGATTGATCGCCAATTGCCAATTAGCTCAAATTAATGAATACAATTGTAAACACTAGTCTGAACATGTCAGAAATAAACACATATTTTGTGGAGCTTCTAGCTTAACATTTACAGTAATCTTACTGACCTTGAATTAATTGGCAGTCAATTAACTCTAGTTAAAATAAGATCACAAACTGCAGTCTAACATTCATGCTATCTGGAATTTTTTAGCTAAATTGCACATGAAGGGTCTAATCTTTCAACGTAAATTAAAACTCAATATGAAATCGAATCAGACAGATATAATTTTGCAATCACTTTGCGGTGATATAATGACCATGCCACAAGCAGGAAGGAAAAAATGGGATGTGTCTGTCTGACAGGGTCCGTGGGACCAGGTCTGGCCACCTTGCCAAGCTGTTCCTGCTGGCGAGTTGTACCTGTGGGAGGACTGCAGGGGCATGGATTTGTAGCTAACAGTTTTCAAGCACGTCCTGAGCCCCACTCAGAGCTTTCAGTTATTAATTGCTTGGGAGATGATAAAACCACAATATTTGACTATCTTATCTGTAAGCCCAGTCAAACAGCTAGACAATCAAATCTTGAAAAATGTTGCCTTAGCGATGGCCATCACTGCACTTCCAAACATCGCTTTGACTGGGGAGAGTTTCATAATGAACACCAAGTCATGTATTACAGTAAATTACATCTCTTTTATCACATACTGCCTTTGGCCAAGTTAGTTTATGAGCTGTAGAAATTTAGACACCATAGAAGGTGTATGTTGCAGCCAACTGAACAGGGAACAAAATGCTTCTCACTTAGCTCCATGTTTTCAAAGCAAGTTGTCTTTTAAAAAATAAGGAAGCAACCACCTCAGATGCTGGAAAAGAACCAAGAAAGCAATCTTCTTGCTCTCATCGTTCCCCCCCAGCACCATTGTAAACCATATCATTAAAGGGAGGAACAAAAATCAGGCTGCAAAAGAGACAGAAAGGACTCATGGCTAAAAGAGTACAGAGTCTGTAGTCAAGCAGAAGCGAGGGCCGGTTGCAGGGCGAGACCCAGCTGTGCAGTCCGCACACCTGCACTACCTCGTGAGGGCAATGCAGCGGTGACAGGAGCTCTGCTGGCACTCTGAGAAGGAAGGAACCTTCTCTACATGGAGTTTTCCAGCCACTTGCAGTCAGAGATGCTGTTTCTGCTGGCCCACACCTTGCAGGAGCTGGGAGCAGATGCCCGGGACGCTCTCACTGACACCCTCATCGCCCGGTCCTGGGTAAGCTGGAGCAGCCTCCAGAGGAACACAGACACATCGGGGGCTCTGGATTCACCTGGCTGAGTGCAGCTGCTCAAAGACATGGGAAAACAAAAGCTTCCCATTGCAAATTGGGAATAAATTAGCTGAAATTCGCCTCAGAAAGCACCACTGACGATCAACCCATGTTACGCCCAATCGGTTTTACTTCACTGTGATTTATTCTGTATTTTGTACTTTGTCAAACAAGCTGTCAGCAGCACGCAGCAAGTACAAGAGAAGAGTAGTTTATAGCTGCTTATCTCATTCTTTACCACTATGGTGCCAGTACCAAGCCAGGCCTCTTGTAGATCAAGCACCACGCTGGGCTCTCCAAGAGCACAGTGCAATTTTAGGTGTACTGGTTTCATTTAAGATATTCATTTTTTTGTCATTATTGACTTAAGATGTGCCGACGGGGGAGAAAGAGGAAATGAAACTGATGCAGCACTGAAGTGACACTGCCCATATCGGTAGCCAGTGTTGCAGGTAAACAGATCAAGAAGAGTAAACATGTGGCAAATAGTATGTTCGGGGAGAGAAGTGGTATAAATGACTCAGGTGTCATTTCATGTGTTATCGTTGGCAACACAAATAAGAGGTTTTGATTTTTAAGCATTAGGTTTGTGCAGGCTTTTCCTCTTGGAAAGTATATAATTTGCTTTTCTCCCTGCAGGTAAATCACCTTGGTTGTTCGTTTAAGTGTGACATATTTATCAAGCTAGAACCAACCGATGAGCTGCCGTCCCAAGTTCCACACAAAATCACTCACGTGCTGTCTGAGCCTTGGGAACAGTTAGAAGACTAATTTCGCGTGCTTTTAAGTTAACGCTCCATTTGTTTGATGTCAGGTACTGCACCAAGCATGGAGAACGACCAGTCTCCCACCTCGCCTGGGCAGGACATCCAGGGGCAGAGCGGGGACAATCCTGCCCCTGGCTCGCAGCCCCCAGCTCCAGCCCCTGCGGAGCAGCCGAGCGCCCAGCCCAAAGCAACCGTGTGTGACATCTCCGAGGAGCTGAGCCGTCAGCTGGAGGACATTATTAAAACCTACGGGTCCGCCGCAAGCCTGATGGAGAAGGAAAGTGCCACTATGGGAACCGACAGGCCTGAGAAGGGAGAGCCAGGCAGCATGGAGGATGCGGAGTACGAAGATGCAAATGAGGAGGGTGAGAAAGAGAAGGTGGCTCCTGGGGATACTTCCAGAGCAAAGGAGCCCAGCGGCAGCAAGGAGCCAAAGCTGGAGAAGAAAATCCTGAAAGGACTAGGCAAGTACTTATCCACTTATGCAGCCCTTCTGCAAACAGAAGCAAAACCTCCCTGGTCCTTGCCCGCTCCCATGTTAAGCCTCTGCTGTGGATGATAGGGACCTCTAGTCACCACTAAAAGTTACGGTGACTGTTACAACTTTTCTCTAACTGACAATTATTTTCAGCAACTACCTGACAGATACAGATAGGCTGTATCAGATATTAGTCCTTTTAAAAAGACAAAAGCTTAGAATTATATCACACAGTTCTGATGCCACCCAAAGCCAAAGCTGTGAGTCTGACAACACCTCCAAAAAGCTGCTGCTTGGCCAAAGGAAAACCTGGCCTCTCGTTTGTACCTCAGTAAATTTTCTCCTCCCCTCCTTCCTCAGGTATGACTTCTCAGCAGTCATAACGGTGCTAATGGTGCTACTATGTGGAGTGGGAATCTGCGGAACAAATGCAGTGTCATGCCCAGGTTATTTTTCATCTTGCAGACCTCTGGTCCCATCGCGAACTATATGAAACAAGCCAATACGCTTATTTTATCTAAGCACAGTACTTGGAGAGCACCTTGGCCACACGGCAAGGCTCTGTTAGCTGAGTTAGAAAGGAGTCTCAGCTAGTTTTTGTAAAGTATGTCCTTTCTGCTGGGCAGCCACTAGAGAGCAATGTAGCCACATCCCAATCTAGCAACATGTAATTTATTTCCCTTCCTACATTTAACTCCCCCCAGTCTTGAAACCTCTCCTTTGCATGAGAACCCAAACCCAACCGCAGACTAAACCTATAGAAAATCACTGCAGGACAAGTTTACAGACAAAGGGACTAAGCATAGGACAGAGCAGGGATTTTTTTTTCCCCAAATTCCTTGAATGTCCAGGAGAAAGTAAGTTCCTCAGTTTCTATTGCCTTGGCTTTGGTGCAGTTATTGGTACCTCTCCAAGATCAGTGAAAACACTACCTAAGAAAACTACTACACAGTTCTTCAGCTGCAGTTGCAACAATTTTCACTCCAGGATTTGATTTTGGCTGTCTTCAACGTGTTTATACTGGTGTTGTAGAGAGAACGTAGTGTGAAATAGTGGATTTTCTCCACAGGCATTACTCCTGGACTGCACTAGACTTGAAGTAGAAAAAGTCCAGCTTAAAGCAGAAAGCAAATTTGTTCTCACAGCCTCAGGAAAAAGGAACATTTGGAAAAGTACAGCCAAGTCCCTGGCACCACAGCCATCCTTATCTCCAGGGATGCCAGGGACATTTTGTATTCGATGAACAAGCAGTGTTCAAGCTCCAGCTCATACTCAGGGCTGAAACGAATACCAAAACGTATCAGAAGAGAAGCGATACATAAATGGCTACACAGTGAATTAGTTATACACGCCCAGATAGTTGTTACACTGGGAATGCATAGTGTCTGGTATTCATACTTTCTTCACTGAGTCAGGGAACTGATTTACACCACAATCATGTAGCCCAGATCTGGCTGGCAGTACCTGCTGCTCTCTGATTATTTGCATCTGCACCGTAGTCTCCATACCTAACTTCCCTGTGTCTTGTCCGGGCTGAGCAGCGTAGGAGCTGAGTACACCAGCTTTCATCAGTTTTTGCCTGCAAAGAGATCCGGCTTCTAGGTCTTTGAGGTCCAGGCCCTTTCCATCCTATTTCAGTCAAATGTGCTATATATGTGACCGGTCATGTTGCAAAAATATTAAATGAAAATTAGATTATACAGCACAAAAGCATTTCACAGCCAGTGCTTTTGCTAGAAGCCAGCACGTGGTGGTCTGAAATGGAGGAAAATTCAGGCATGTTTGTTCTTATGGGGAGAAGAAAAACCCAGAAATTCATAACAAAAATTATTCTCTTCTGTCCAAAATGCCTCATTTATCCCTGAGTTTTTACAGATACATGCATCAAAAAAACAGTTTTATAACAGTAGGTCAGCTACAAACTACCTCTACCATCAAATCTCTGGTGCTTTTTTTTCAAGGGAAGGAAGCCACCCTACTGATGCAAAGCTTGAACAAGCTGAATTCTCCAGAGGAGAAGATGGACCTGTTATTTAAGAAGTATGCTGAGCTGGTTAGTAGAGCATTGGTTCTCTTCTGTGCAAGCTGTCTATACAGGAAGGTATAAAAACCATGTGCTGTGCAACATGGTCAAACCTCATGTAGTAGCAGTGTCCTTCCTCTTAAGTGAATCCCAAAATAATTGTCAGGGTTAAATAATCAGTTATGGGTGAAAGGAGAAAACTGAGGAAACCAAGCTCGACTTTGGGCTAAAATGTTGGTGAGGCAGAATATTTGTACTTAAAGGCAAATCCACCAACCTGACCCACCCTGGAGACCAGTGTCTAGGCTCCTGCCTTTGCCTTCTGCACGGAGTTTTGCATACCTCTGTATGTGAGTGTTGCTTTAAATTATGTATTTAATCAAAATAAAAATAATACAGGGTTTAGTATAAAATGTTAGGAAACAGAAAATCAGAAGACAGAGAACTCAGTTTCATCATGAGAGAAACCACAACACAGTGAAATGAAGAGTCAAAGCCCCTGCCACCATAATGTTACCCCTGTAACAACGCCAGCTACCTGACTCTGTTCTTTCTGCAATTTTGATGGGTTATTTTCAGATCAAGTATTTTCTTGTAAGTAGTTAAAAGGCTGTATGGCCATAAGCTGGGGAAATCTTACAAATGAAAAGGCTGCAGCATTCTACAGTTTGTGGAGTGCTGAAAAATGTACCAAGCAGAACATTGACTTTGTAATTGGTTTTATGCACAGATGTGTCCGTGTCTCATCATAACGTGAGGTTCACCTTTCCTTTTTTTCACATAAAATCCTCTGATTTCATAAATTGGGCTCAGATTGCTTATGGTTTAGCTCATGCTTAAAGGGACTTCATGCCCACGGCTTAACTGAAATAGGTTTTCTTCCTCTATAACGTACTCTCCACTGCATTCAAATATCATCAGAGCACTGTATAAAACAGGAGCCATATTTCCAGTAACCCATGCAGGAGAAAGGTGCCAAACCCAAAATACTGAGCGTTCATTTTTGGCATCCTGTGCAATGTCACTAAAATAAATCATTTAACAAATAGAACCAAAAGCTTGTTGGAGAAAGCCTTACACTGCTCACTCAGCACGGCTGAGGGGTGTAGTGTGATTAATAACTTGTCAGCAGTCGGCTGTAGTGGTTGCCACTCTCTGCTCCCTCTCGTCCATCCCCATCACACACTTCAGGTTCCTTTTTGCTTTTGCTGAGTTGTTTTCCAGCCAGATCGGCTCCAGGGGAAGGTGCAGCCACATGCCAGGCTGAGCTGGGGGCTGGCAATGGCTTCAGCTGTGTTGGATAGTGCTGCTGCTGGCTGTGGCTTAAGAGGCTGTCTGCACTCGGAGACCCTATGCAGCACCACTGCTTCCCCACAGCCACCTAGCTATATGCTGTTTAACTGTTAGCACACAGAATCATAGAATGGTTTAGGTTGGAAGGGACCTTGAAGATCATCGAGTTCCACCCCCTCTGCCCCTTCCACCAGACCAGGTTGCTCAAAGCCTCATCCAACATGGCCTTGAACACCTCCAGGGATGGGGCATGCGCAACTTCTCTGGGCAACCTGTTCCAGTGTCTCACCACCCTCAGAGTGAAAATTTTTTCCTAATATCTAATCTAATCTCCCCTCTTCCATTTTGAAGTCATTACCCCTCGTCCTATCACTACATGCCCTTGTAAAAAGTCCCTCTCCAGCCTTCTTGTAGGCCCCCTTCAGATACTGGAAGTCTGCTATAAGGTCTTCCCAAAGTCTTCTCTTCTCCAGACAGAACAACCCCAACTCTCTCAGCCTGTCTTCATGCCCTGGCATACTCTACAGTGGCAGGTACACCTGAAAATGGAAGGCATCAGGCCAGAGCATGGGCCAGTGTGAAGGAAGCCATGCCTGCGGGAATGGGGAAGCAAGACAGTGTAGCCATTTGGGCACAAGCCACAACACCCTACTTGCCATCAAAGAACATTTTATTCACTAATACTGGTGTAGGCAGAGCAGTTCGGGTTAGTAAAGCAGACTGTGCTTTACTTCAGCTTTTGCCTACAAACAGCTGTTGCAGAATTGCTCGTGACCAGTTTATTTTCAGAGGTCCTGAGGGTCTTGCAAGTGGTGGGTGTGAGAACTGTAGACTAATAACTAAATCTGAGTATTGTCATTGTCTGCAGTGGGGTCAAGATAATTGAGAGTTTATCTCTCTAGGTCAGCCTTCCAAAATCAGAACTCCTTCTATTTGTAATTAATTTTAGCTAATATTTCATTAATTATTCTTAAAAATGTATCATTAGCAGCCCTTTTGTCATTCCTATTTACCAGTGAATTCCCTTCACCAGTGCAAAAGTAACGCCTTGTCTTAGACATTCCTGAGAACTTTGAAATATAAGTTTCTAGCACAGCTCATTTTTACAGGAAAATAAAAAAGAGCAAAAAGCTTGGAAGACTTCTCATATCACAATTAAGACCTATTTTATTCTAAGCCCCCCATCTCAAGCACAGATTGAGTGAATCATCTAAAATTTGGATAAATCATTATCTGCTCAGCACAGGCTGTGCATTTAAAATGTGAAGCAAAAAGAACCTTTTTTGTGTTTTTAAAAGGGAAGGGGAAGGGGCCAAAATCAAGCTCATAAAGGAAAACAAATCTCAGCCTTAATTACAGACAGGCTATTTTTTCCCTACAATGCTAGAAAAATTATTTCAGCTAGTGCAGCTTGATTAGATGCAAAAGCCCCTATTCTGATCTGCTGGGGTAAAAACACACAATATGCATACTGAAAGTTGGACATAAACTGTAAATACACTCTAAACTGGTGATTGCATTATTTTGTGGTATGCCTAGCTGTGATTTGATTGATAATACACAGAGCTCTGTACTGTAAGCATAAATTACAGAACATCTGCAGGAAAGAGATCCTGGGGCAGAGAAAGCATAAAATGCGATGCCTGTTGACTGTCTTATTTGAGTTGCCCACCATTCTGCTGTACTCGCAAACTTTCCCAGTCATACTGGGGTTAATAATTAACACTAGTGGTACCATATTATTAGATCATCTAATCTTAATAGCAGGTGTTATTAAAGTTTGCACTTTGCAGCTCATATGCTGCTGGTTTTCAAGCAGAAAACATCTGGACTTCAGAAATATTCCACAATATATGCATGCCTGTAATACAGCTAGGAGGGCTGCTGTGTGTTGGAACAGGAGATGAAATCTTTAAAAGCCTCAGAGGCAAACTGCTTCTTTGTCTGTTACAGTGTTAATTTGCAGTGCAGGAGGTTTTTTTTCAAAACAGCCAGTAATAGGTACGTGTCAGAAGAAATGACCAGTCTGTTCAGGGACCGCTATTACCAATTCTGTTGCTGCCCCTCATCCCCCCTCCAAATACATCCTCCTCCCTGCCAGCCCTCTAGGGAAGGCAGCAGCCATGCACCCACAGGATCAGCAAGTTACCAAGTGAATGTCAGGGAATGTCCGTATTTTCTTCAGTATTACATGGAGCCAAAGAGCCTGAAAGAGGTTTGATCCCCTGCAACCCACCCCCGTTGATGATGGGACCTCCAGAAACACAACTGACAGTCCCATGTGCACTCACGAGCAAGAGGAGCCCAGCAAGAAGTGGTGCCCATGCATCATTTTGGGCAACTCTTCCCTGAAGAGCTTTCTCCTCCATCAGCAGCAAAGCCCCCACACAGACGACATTCCTGGTCTCCAGCGCCTCTTCTGCTGTTGTTTTTTCCAGCAGGTTCCTACGTATGTAAGAAGCTGCTTCTTTTTCAGGAAGCTGCAAAACAGAATGAGCAACTGTTGCATCATCTCATGATCTAGAGAAATCTCACCATGTAAAGCACTGCCGACTGCTCCGGTTCCTAACACTGAAACAAAAATAAAAACCTCACAGCAGCCGTTCAAAGAAATTCAGTCCAAAGAAGGAAGGGCTGAAATGGTGTGACAAGAGTATTCAAAATTATGTTCACCCACCCACAATACAGCACACTTGGGACTGTTGCAGCGAGCAGGCTTGGGCCTCCCTCCAGGTCGCTCACTCCTCTCCCATTAGTGCTGATAAATATAAAACATCTCCTAAGAGGTTAAGAAAGTGTGAAGGCTTTCCCCAAACCAAAAGAGCTAATTTTCTTTTCTTTTCTTTCCTGTCCCTCTTTGTTTCATTTTAATCCCTGTTCCCTGCCCAGCATGAAGAACATCGTGCCGAGCAGAAAAAGCTCAAGTACCTGCAGAAGAGGCAGGCCCAGATCACCAAGGAGAAGGACCAGCTGCAGAGTGAGCACAGCCGAGCCATCCTCGCCCGCAGCAAGCTCGAGAGCCTCTGCCGGGAGCTCCAGAGGCACAACAAAAACCTCAAGGTGAGCAGTGGCCTTATCAGGGTACCTGGCAGTGGAAGGGGAAGAAGATGCTGATGCCTTCCCATCTTGCTCTAGTACCAAATCAAAGAGACGTTTGCATCTGCACGTGCAATATATAATTATATATACGCTCTAGTCTTGAGGCCCATTTACACCAAGACCCCTTTATTCCTCATTTGGGAATATCCAAGCGCTCTTGGATGTTGAGTTTGCCCACATTAGCTGTAAGCCCTCCTGGAGTTATCAGGGAGCTCAGCGCAGAGAAAACCAGTGGTGCCAACAGACCAGGTCCCTGAGACTGCAGGTGTGAATGCATGTGTGTGGACAGAACAACAGGAGCATCAGCTTCACTCCAGAGGACTCACAGAAGGGGGGTGGGTGTTTTCATGTAATTTGAGCACTTGGGCATTTTCAAGTGATCTGTGAGGGTTAGTAAATCAGGACATTTGCCTCCAGACATCAAACCGCGAGAGAGGAAGAGTGCCAACGCTGTTTGTGGAAGTCGTTTGGATTATGAGAATCAGTTCAAAAAGGAAATTTTCAGGAGTGTCAAAAGGCGGGGATCCATATGCCATGTCTGCCTATTGCTTGGTGCATCACACCATTTAAATGTGAAATTTATAATTTGATTATGCTTCTTCAAAAATTTTAGGTTGAAGAAGTATATTTCTGTTGTGATCTTACTTTTTTTCCGAGTACATTTTAGTGATGGTGGTGTTATTATTATACAAAAAGCCTCTGCTTTGATCTATTTTAAATCCTTCTTTATAGGGATATAGTTATGTATACAATTACAGATATGAATTCTCAGCAGCAAGAATTTCACCTGATACAACCTCTATTAACTCTAATGGATTTTCATTCATTTCCACCAGCTCAGGAACGAGCCTTCAGGGTCTAGCTCTGACTTTCATTGTACGTTGGTAAGAATATAGCTGGGAGGGGGAATAGCTACCTATATACTCAAACTGTGCACTAGTAGAAGGACAAAAGCAGTTTAACAGGTAGTTAGGAAAACTAGAAGCAAATCTCTGTGTGCTCAGTTATAGTAGCACAAAACTGGTAGTGCCAATTAAATTTGCCTCTCATTTGTACCAGATCTGAGCTATATACCTCGATATTGATCCACACTGATTTACCAGACTGTCTTTGGGCAAAATCTTTCAACAGAAATACAAGACAATTTTAAAGTGATTTAAGAGTACAGTGTACAGTGGTTGGCAAAGACTTAACTGATATTTCTAAAACAAATAAATCGTATCAGTGGAACGAATCAGTGGAAACTTGGGTATAGAGAAAAACTAATTATATTTGGAAAACATATTTGGAACAGGTTTTGTTGAATTCCTCACATGATTTCCCAGCTACCATATGCTTACTCATTTCACTACTAGAGAGCACAATTTTTCCTTTCTCTTTGCATATAAATACTTCATTACACATTTAATCTTCACATTTAGGGAAGTCTCTTTCCAAAATCTTTCCACTTGTTGGACTGTTTAGGTTCCCTAAATAAGCCGGTCGATTTCAGACTCGATTCTGATTCTTATCCTCTACCTATGCCAGGTGAGCCAGGAAAGGTATCTGAGCTGATTCTGTAGTAGGAAGAAGTGTTCAAATTTTAGCCACTTCTTTCTAGGAATTTGGAGACCTTTTAAGAAACCCAGAATGATAGCTTTCCTCTAGTTCCTGGGCTTTCAGTGTAAAAAAACCCCAAAGTTAAATAAGACAGTAAGACAACATACACCTGCGGAATGAATGAGGATTAAATTAATAAATAAAGGCATTAATATCTTGATCTGGTTTTGTGTCTCTAAGAGTTTTAACATAATTCTTGGGATATTTGCCTTTAAGCTTTAGCTTCTGGAGATCTGTGAATCTCATCTTCTGTTTATTTAAATGAGTGCAATTTTCTTTCGCTTATGACTGTACTGAGAGGGCCCAAAACAGGAGAATCCATCAAATGTTACTTTTAAAATCTCCTGGTTAAGTAATTTTTATTTTGGTTTTGGCAGGACAGAGAAGCTGATTCATAATTTTTTAGCACTTGGGATTAGCACTTCTAGTTATCTTCCAAAGCGTGGAAAATAAAAACTGTAGGAGATTGTGTCATTTCAATAGCAAAGGAGAGACCTGGCTCGTCCTCTGACTTGCCATGTGGTACATTACATGCACATCACGTCATGCAAATGTCGTCTTCACTCATCTGGTGTGTGGAATTCCCATTAACTGGAGATCGGTGCAGCCAAGTGGTGATGAATATGCAATGCGGAGCTGTGCTGAAAATCCACAGGGCAGATCAGAGAAGAAAAATTTCTGGTTAGTATTGGATGCTGGCCTCAAAATCTGACTTACTTACAGTCCAGCTATTCAGATTATTTCCTTGCAGTTACACTTCACAGCAGAAAACAGATGTTTAATTCTCCCTCCAAGAAAAGCAGAATAAGTGTTCGTGAAATAGCACAATGTGTTCCCACTGCAATAGAGAGCAGCTCTGCAAAGACCAACAGCAATTCATTTCTCTGCCAATTATCTGACAGTTTGGTGGCTACTTAGCATCTTGTAGTGACATGAACATCTCAGGTCACTTGTCCTTCCTGCTACCAGACATTAAGCAATGACTTTCGTACAAATGTCACAAAAGTCAACAGCTTTGGTTATGGGCTCAGCTCCAAACTGTCTCAGACCGTGGTGCCTGGGAATGAAGAGAATGATTCATTGAAAATGAGGAGTCCCTGCTCATATCGTCTTGGATGATATGACTTCAGCAAACCAACAGTCTTCTTGAGTTGCCCCAGAGAGGCACAAGGACCGGAGACAATCCTGCCCTTCTGTTTGCAAATTATCTCACATTCCAGTGATAAATCCCAAACTGCAAAATATCTTTGTCTTAATTTTACAAGGTCTTATTCAACATATTCTTACATTTTTAGCAGTAAAACACGAGAGTGATAGCAGTATTGCAGTGGGAGATGAGAATATATCTTTGATGGGGTAGATACGGAGCACAAAGATTAAGAAAGGGCAGAGGAAAAGGAATAATAGCTTATGGCTGGGCTTCAGTCTTCTACAAATGGAAATCTAAAAAGAATTTACAATGCTTTATTTTTCTCACTCAAACTAAACACTTAATTTAAAACTATTAAAAGGATAAGCACAGAGCGAAGCGGCTGGCAAGGCCAAGTGTGATTTGTATGTTATGAATTCACCACGATGATACCCCAGCCACTCCAAACACCCTCTCTGATCCCTACGACCCAGCAAACCAGGAGCTCTGGACTCCAGTCAGCTACTCCAGCTGCAACAGCAGTAACACAAAACAGAAGTCAGTCTTCAAGCCTCCAGTATGGGGGAAAACTTAAGGATCTTACTTTACACTGTGGGGTCTTGAAATGGGAAGGACTAAGGGACCTATTGGCAAAAAGTGCATTTTCTCAGGTTATGGGCACAGGTATAAGCAAAGAGTCGGGGCTGCAGCCTTGTGATAATAAAACCTGGGTCATGCCAATGACCTGGGGTTTGCCAGACTGTGCCTGCCCAGGAGAGGTGGGTGAAGGGGAGCCGGCCCCACAGCCCTGGAGCAGAGCTGGCAGGGACGCAGGGCCCTGCTGGTGGCACCATGGGCGTCCAGCCCTCTCCCTGGCTCTGGTGTCGACGCAGCCTCAGCCATAGGCTTTTACAGCTAGTAAAGGCTCGGGTTTAAAGCAGACACCGCCAAACACACATCAGTGTTCCCATGGTATTATCTGTAGCACCTAGACGCCTCTGAGATTGAAACGGTAAAACCCCGGGGACCGGGCACCAGCGTACCATCGGGTGGGCCCTGGCAGCACGGCAGCCAGCTCCACGGCACGGCCGAGCACTGAGGCACGGGGTTTTGTCCCTTGGCACAGGGAAGAGGCCATGTCCGCAGGTGTTTGCAGAGTGGCGTAGCCCCGCAGTCGCCGTTCTGCTCAGCCAGCTCCTCTCACCCACACCCGCCCTTAATCTCTAACCAGGATCTCAAGGATTTAACAAATCACTGCCGTTTTATGAGGGACTCTGAAGAGCTCTCTGGGACACACCCACCCCCCTGCCCCCCAAGTAAATATTCTCCTCAAATATCTTTTTCTCTGAGCAGAAGAGATCAAGAGAAATACTGTGCCCTGCAACTAATGCTTCCTGGCTCTGTGTCTTTAACCATGAATCTTGGTATTGGCTCTGTGCTCTGTATAATTATTCTACCGCAGAAGAGAGGGTGAGCAGGAAATAAGATCCTCTGAGTAACACATGCACTTTTTTTTTTTACATTTGCATGATTGCTACTCTCAGGATGTCTCATTTCACCTTGTAACAGAACCATGTGATGTGACTTATGCACAATCCACCAATTTTTTGTTTTGTATTCAGCTGGATTTATTACTCCTGAGAGCTTTAAATCACAGCAGTGACATGTCATAACACCATTTGGCCCACTGAAACAATAAGGTATTTTTGAGGAAGGATGTTTTGAAGCCATAGAAATAGGACTCCAGATGTGCAAGCTCCATTTCTCACTCTGTCTTTGACTTCTTGAAGTGACTCTTCTCCCTGCTCAGGGCTGCACCTGTACAATGGAGAACAAAGAGGCATCAGCAGTTTTTTAAGCAGTGTATTAGAGATAAAATGGAGTTCTGACTTGACCAAAACTATCTAGGCATTCAAGTTAAATTTGGCAAAGTTTTGAACAAAAATAAGAAGGACAGCATTGTTTGGAAACATCCCCTTAAAAAAGAAAATTAAATGTTTCATTTTGGGAATGCAAAAGCAGTTGATTTAAAACACTTTCTGAGTAGCATTTTAAACTCTACTTTGGAACAACATTTCTGTTTCAAAATTGTCCTAGAAAGAGTTAACCAAAAAGTAACTACAAACAGAGCACAGCTCAATGTCTGGTCAAGCAAAATGTTTCAGGCTAACTCAAAATCATTCTCACCAATTAAAAAAAATAATAATTACAGAGCTTCTCTTTCATCTTGCTGCAAACTTTTTGTGTGTCCAATTTCCAGTCCAGGTACTGAACCAGGACGCCCCCAAGTCATTTGCGCAGCACCATCTGTAATTCTTGCTTCCTCTTAAGAGGAGTCCTTCTGGGCTCACACTTTGTTTTACTCTGTTTGTGAGTACACACACACGTTCTTCTGTAAACTGGAGAGCACAGCAGGGCTTCATGGTGATTTCTGTGCACTACAGTATTATTAGCCCTAATGTCTGCAATACTTTCCTCCCATCATCCATGCGTTGCCATCTCTATCACTCCCCGGTCAGCAGAAGGACAAATGTCCCCTACCTTGAATGGCAGTTGTCCAAAATTAGGCTTGTGGTGTGCATGCTGAGTAGAAATTGGGTCATTTGGTATTCATCTTACTTTAAGAGCAGGGCCTGAATCAACACCTTTTATGTCACATTTAGGATATAAATTATACCTCATTAGAGTCAGCTAAGGCTTTATTCAAGTATATTTATAGAAAATATCCATATGCAGTGTTATCAGAGATTTTTATGTAAATGACTCTGCTAGTTGAAACCTTATTAGAGTATGCCATTTGCATGCTGGGGAGAGGGTTCTTAACGTGGTTCTGGCATGATTTGTAGCTACAGCAGATATGGTCCTAACCTCTCCACGTCAGGATTACATTCCCCAGAAGGGCAGACTGCCCTGGAAGCAAATGAGTAGGGAAAAAAAACAGTCCGTATTTCTGGATCCAGAGCAACGAATCCAGATTCTTTCCGCATTGTCTTTTATATAAACCAATCCAAAACAGAATTTCAGTAAAAAAAATAAAATCCATCGATCTTTCTCCAGGCAAAATTTTGATTCTTTGCTTTGATTCTGTAAGAAACAGCCCTCGAGCAATCCTTGATTCCACTACATAATAAATTAGTGCAAATGTTGATGTCAGTTAAAAAGTTAGGGAACAAAAATTGAGGAATTGGGAGGGATTCTGCAGAAAGTGATGGATTTATCTTGAAAATGAAAATCCCGAAGACCATAAATTTGCTATGAGGTTTCCTAGTTAAAAGGAGGCATTTTAAAGGGTGATTTTTTAATTCAATCAAAAAGAATTCCAATAGAAGAGCTTTTGACTAGTTCTGCTAAATTCTTCCAAAACAAAAGCTGTGCTGCAGCGTCATGAATCAAGACATGCATGTATGTCCCCTATTCCAGGCTTGCTTTGATCTGAAACTCTGCTCTACATCCATCTTTATAAATGCAAATTCTTACTTCCCTAATTTTTTTCAAGGCCACTGTGTAATTTGCTCTGTAAATTTAGAATCACGCCTAATGCTGTAGCAGATGAAAGCAAGAAAATCTCCAAAGAGGAATGCAAAGACGTATAATCCTTCAAAGAGAAGTCTTATGCTACTCTGAAACAGTATCTTTCTGGAACCGCTTATTATGCGTCTTTCTTACATGACACTGTTCTCTCCCATTTAACAACAGGAGGAAACAATTCAGCGGGCACGGGAGGAAGAGGAGAAGAGGAAAGAAATAGCAAATCATTTCCAGGGCACGCTGAGTGAAATCCAGACTCAGATTGAGCAGCAAGGCGAGAGGAACATGAAGCTCTGCCAGGAGAACACGGAGCTGGCGGAGAAGCTGAAAAGCATCATCGACCAGTACGAGCTGCGGGAAGAGGTGAGAGCGATGCTCCAGCTGCCCCAGGGAAAAGCAGAAGGCAATCGCCAGCCTGTCCTCCCCGCGGGCTGTCGTTCGGGTCTCTTGTGGAGGTAACAAGCCATCTGAGTGGGACTATGCACGCAGCAAGCTTGCTGGATTCTGCTTGGCAAACTCTTTGGGCAAGGAGCTGTGGTGGACCAGCACCCTGCCTGTGGCACCCCGGGCAGCCTGGCTGCTGTGGGGAGAGGGGCCAAGGCGCCCAAGCAGCGAAGTGTGCCAACTGCCTGATAAAATGCACCCCCAGCCCCCTCACAGCTCCCCCAAAACCCCGGGGAACCCCCCCAGCACCCCTTTCCTGCTCCCACCTTCCCCAAGTCCCCACCAAGCACCTCCCAGCTCCCATCTTTTTGGACAGCCTGCTCTGCTGGTGATGCCAAATATACTTTTGCTCCTTCCAGACACAGGTTGCTGAGAAGGGCTCTGAGGTAAATGCTTTGACCCTTCCGCAGAAGCAGAAAATGAAGACGACAGATAAAGGAGGCCCTTTGCATTGGAATAAATTCTTCTTTGCAGGCACAGTGCTCACCATAAAATCTATCAGCTAATAGACAGATGGGAAATTATTCTTTCTGTAAACATTAGAGCTGGTCAGAAAATTTTTGACACACAAAAAAACCCTCCAGTAAAATCCCAAACTACATTTTTTAAATTTTATTTTATGACAAACACTAACAAATATCACAATGGGTCTTTTTATTGTTTCTAAATACGTTTAATGTGAGCCTCAGTGCAACCAGACAACATTATCCTACTGAATAAAACATAAGTAATCTGTCCTTACAATCTGGAATGCCCGATACGATACATGCATTTCCAAATCTGTCGCATCCTGTATGAAGTCTCATGCTGAATGAAGGAAATGCACATTCCTGTCTTGTGGTTTCTATGAGAAGAAAATGTAAAGCAGAGGCTTGTGTTCAGAATATCTGCTCCTGAGAATTTTATCTAAATGAAGCAAGAGTGAAGAGGGCTCCCAGCAACATTTACCTCCTGAAGGTCACCATGGAGCCAGATGTTTGACAGGCTGGAAGAGGCCTCTGCTTCATCTGGTCTGATCTCCTCCACGTCCCCACTCGTGTGCTTTCACCCAGGCGCTCCAAGCCCACCTTGTGCCTGTGCGGTCAGAGCAAAAGGGGTGGACAAGGTTTGGGTTTATTGTGTTTACAGAGAGAACAGCACGAGCCGTGCCCATGATCCCAAGTACTGCAGGTGCAATGTGCCTTTACACATTTATCCATGCAGTGGCTTATATCTGCTGGCCACTTACCAGCTCCAAGAAAGCGTCCCCCCTGCGTATTTATTAGGGATGAGCAATTATTTGATCTGCAGCTATATTGGATTATACTGATGACTTCATATGTAGACCATAGAACTGGCAAAGATGCTAAGGCACTTTTAATTTTTTTTTTTTTTTGCTATAATAAATCCAAATAGAGAATGTAAACAGGTTTCCCTTCCCATGCAAATTCTACCACAGTTTGTTCTTATCAGCGCTGTAGTTTTTTTAGTAATTGCAGCAGGTTGGGAGTCTTCCTGTTTTGCAGTATTTTTGTGTTACGAGTGTTCCGGGAGATAGCTGTACATGCATGAGCATGAAGGTCTGTGTACACAATTTAACCTGTGCATTCAGCAGAATTTATTTTCTTACAGCACCTTGATAAAATATTTAAGCACAGAGAACTTCAGCAGAAACTGGTGGATGCCAAGTTGGAGCAGTCTCAGGAAATGATGAAGGAAGCCGAGGAGCGACATCAGAAAGAAAAGGAATACGTACCTATCCTTCTAATCTGTCTGTCTTTTGTCTAACTTTAGGCCAAAACGAGCCCTGCATGCTATTTCACTAATATATTGGTTCTTCAGGTCCGAGCTGGGATAAAGTAGCAGAGACATTTTTATTGCTACTGTCAATGCTCGATGTAAAGGAACAGCCCCTGAAAGGCTGCTTTCATTGGCTTTTACAGATTTTGAAGCACACTGCAGAGAGGTAGGTTAGAGCAGACTGCTCTAGATAACTCACCGTTCCTGCACAGTTGATTCATGGTGACGTTGGGTCAGGTGATGCCATTAGTTTTCAAACAGCTCTGATACATGATACTCCATCTCCTCACGTGACAAATGAGCACATTTAAACAACCAGAGAGGAGAACAGGAACATGGGATTAAAGTGAGAGGGCTGAAGGCCAGTATTTCCCCCAGGCTCAGAGCCCCTTCCAGATGTCCTCCTGCTGGTCTGGTTTTGCCAGCGAAGGAGGCCACAGGAGCTGCTTGCTGTGACAAAGCCTCCTGTTCTCTTTTGCAGAGGTTCCCCTCCCCACATTGGTCTGCCGGTGCCTGTTTCAGGCAGGAAGGGCCTGGGGCCCTTCAGCAGCCTCCTCTGCCATTCCTCCCCACCTGAGGGGGCACACGTCTGGCAGGGGGACAGCAAAGAGCAGGAGAGATGCCCCCCGCAAGCACAGCAGGAATGGGAGAAGGGCACTCCTCCCTGGTCTCACACATTTTGCAACTCAATCAGACCAAAATTAATTTTCTCAGGCTGCCTGGTAGTTTCACAGCAATCCTAACATCTACAAAGGATCGGACTGACATCTAGTCCTTCTTCGCAGTGGTGGCAGCAGCTGAGACTACTCAAGGGGAGTGACAGGCTGTCATCGGCTGGAAGAAAGCTTCAGCTTTCACCAGTCCTCCAGCTAACTTGGGAGCCGCATGAGAGAGCTCTAAAGAGAGGATATTTATCCCCTCCCTGTATTTGGAAACAGATACGTTAGCACAAGCATGTCAAAGTATCATAAAATATGGATGAAAGTGTGGGACTCTAAGCCCTGTGGGTAGAGAGAAACACAGAAAACACTTCTTACCAAAAATTGCCCATAAGAGCATTTATCCTCTTCCTCTGCACCAATGTGGTGGCGGGGACACCCACTCCTGCTCAGCTTTACTCCCAGCTAAGGACTTAAGGGGGAGAGGAGCTGGGGCTTCTCTGTGTGCACATCTGCATGTTGCTGCATGACAATTTGTAGTCCAGCTGAGTTATTCCCTTTAACTGTGAAAGCTGTGTAAAGCCAAAACCCCAAATTTCATTCATGATGGTTGATTCTTGGCAGACTCAAACCCCAGGAAACGCTTCTAAGAAATACTTTACAATGAGAAAGCAAATTTGGGTTTACTTTACTGCAGTCACTGCAAGTTTTGCTACCAAGTACCAGTTTTCAGATGCTGAAAAAAAAAGAAAAAAAAAGAAAAAGTTGTGTAAGACAGGGCATTGGCTCTGTGGAAGGCTGACATATACGGCCTTGTAGCAATGACCTTTCTTGCTGTGCCTCACAGAACATGGGTTTTGGGGCTGCCTGTTGCCTGTGACTGGCCCTGTTTCTAGCTAAACCTTCTTTGTGTATTTTATCCAGAACTGATACGCACAGTTTTGTTATTTTCATCTCTTTTAAAGCAGTGAAAGTCATCACCATCTACATTTGGGAGTGGGAGGTTTTCTTTGTGGCTTTGCTGTACGTATGAGTAGCACCTATGAAATAATGGGTCTGAAAACAAGCTACAAAGCCTTTAAGAAGTAGGTGTATAATGATATGCACCATGTACAAAGAATATTTTTCACACTGTCCAAGCTAATGCTTAAAATCCCTGCCTTTAAGGTAGGCTGGTGATGTATTGCTAACGTCACCTCAGAGCAAGGTAGATTTAGCTGAAGAACTTAAATGACCGGCCGAAAGCCACGCAATGAGTCTAGGCATGATTAGCATGTCATGATTCATCCCAGGTAGCCCAGCAGCTGGAGAGCTGGCCTACTCGTGTCTCCCACCTCAATCATCTTGCTGAGTGCTTAGTCCCACCCACCCAGCTATCGTGCTGCTGTCTGTGGGAGTAATGTATATATAAGTATGTATGAAATCAAGGTGGTTTTGATGGAGTCCTCTCCTTTAGCTGCATCTCTCTCCTGCTCAGTAATGTGCAAAGTCGGAGCCTTACTGCATTTCAGCATCCTGTCATTTGAGGGAAAGGCTTTCAGAACTATGTGCCGATTCTCTCCATACCATTTTTTACATCCCTGTGCATGACTTTGGCTGCAGGGTTTTGAAAATGTCTTTAAATTAATTGTTTTTGTATTCTTTTATCTATGTGATTACTCCTTGAAGGCTCACTTTGATGTCTTCCTATGCAGTTCTCCCATACAGGAATCTTTGCCCCTGTACAAAATTTCTTTACCTCAGACAAGGAGAGATGCCCCCTCCTGCAGCCTCTGTACATCACATCTCGATAGGCAGGTCATCTCATTGCTTGCACAATTCACTCTACACGTGCAACTAAGAATCTGATTCCCAATATGAGGAGTAATGGTTCACACTGTGTGGCCTTCCCAAAGGGTCCGCTTTACCTAAGGATGCAGTTCTGCTATCATCCCATCACTGGTCAGTGCTACTTGGACTTCCTCCCCATACCATACATTTTTAGCACTTGTAATACGAACTTTGAGGTGCAATTAATTGCAGTTTAAAGTCTCTGTGGCTTTCAAGTATATGACTGGAAGGTATTGACCAGATTTCTACATAATTGGAATTTGCAGACTCTGGCAGCAAAAAGAGAAGCTTAGTTTTCATTAAGCCAGCCCCTAGATCCATGTCATTAAACGGGAATGTATGTTCTTGGGGACTGGCTTTTTCAGTCCTGGGCATGATGTGACTATCTGGGCCTCCAGCAGCTATCACAATGCTAATAATACAGTATAATATCACCACACTTCACTGAAGTGCTGCTTTGTAAACACCACATGCAATATTTATTCATTTCTTTATACTTCAGCCTCCTTGTTACCACTTCATAGCCTATTAATAAATGTGTCAGTTCTCCTGATTCGTTTTCTCCCAGCTTGGTGTTTGCAGATAACCTCAGGCTGCATAAGACCGCGTGCTAATTTGAGCAAGCCTCTCTGTGGCTTGCTTCCACTACAGAAGAGTTTATCAACTCTCAGATTTTTACTGGCTGCAGAAGCTATGTGGGTCAATAGGAGAGAAGAAGGATTATTTCATTAACAGGCAAAAGAAGCAACTTTTCTCTGCCTTCTCTGTCCATGTCCTGTGCTGTGGCAGAAGATGTGGCACGGGAGGTGGGACCTTTTCATTATCCCAGGAACACTGGGTACAAGGGTAACTCTAACTGAGATTTAAGCAATACAGATAAAAGCCCCGTTCTTGGAAGTAATGACTGGCCAAGAGACTGGGTAGCTCTGAAGGTTTTCAAAGCACTTTTTATTAAAACAATCAAACTGGACACCCTATAATTCCTAAAAAAATAACCCACCCCAAAACCCAAACAAGTAGATATGGGAGAAATGTGAAACTTAAAAAACCAGATTTCATACAAACTTAAAAAAATGAATTATTTTTGTGTGTATAAAATATACCCTCTCCCAAGAAAACAAATGCATCAGCTGAGGTTTATTTAACCTAGGCCTACTCATACCATCTCTTTTTACCAGCTATGAAGCAACCTATTCGAAGTTTTAGTCAACAAGATCTAAAGTCAAGAATTTGACTTATCTCCTTTGAACCAAATATCAGATTAAATTCTCACCATAAATTCTAAAAGTCAGGTATAAAGCAATCAGAACATGGTATTTCTTCATGAAATTCATACTTGAGCTGTAGAACATTCTTGTCTATGAAATTGCAGATGATAAAAATTCAGTGGGTCCAAATCAAAAAGCCAAATTGATGGAAGAAATATTTTTCTAGAGCTAAGATAGATAGATATATATATACACATGGGCAACAAGTCAAATTCAGATTGTCTTTGTGCCACAAATAGCTAGAGACAGGGAGGGAATTTATTGTGTTGTTCAGTCAGCATTTGTAGGATACATCTTCAGCTCTTTTTCCAGGTGGTATTCAAGTGGTTTACATGTGTTATTTCCAAAAAAATGGTTAGAATAAAAGTTTTTATGAGGGATCAAATAAATTTTCTGCATGTGCTTCTACTCACCTTTCACTTCCAGTATGAGAGTAGGTGACTTTTACACTGTGGTTTCATTTTCAATATATTTTCAGAACCGAACTGTGCTATTCTAAACAGTGCAATTTAATCTAACAGAAGAAAGTCCTGTGGTAAACTAACTTGTTTATATGTCGTTTCTCAAACTATCATTAACGTTCTTTTTCTAAAATACATTTGGCCTAGCCAGTAAAATGCTTTATAAATGTTTGGTAGGCCATAGGCACATTTCTTTAACACTTCAGTAAATGTTTCCTGCTTTCAGATTAAACCAGTTGCTAGAATATTACTACACGCTTTGGAAGTGCTGGCTCAGAACTGCAGCCTGGAAAAATCTCTGTACTGTACACCTCACTTCTACAATTCATTCAGCCTCCACCGAACTCTCCCATCTGCAGCCTGCACGTCAGCATGTCATTTTGCTGAATACCTTGAAGTAGGGAATCACATCTCCTCAGGAGCAGCCAGGGATGAAACTGCAGTCAAGCTCTTCCTGGGCTGCCTCCTTGATCCAAGGGAGGCGTTTGTCGCCCCCGAGCTGGGATTCTCCGCTGATGGCATGTCAATGCAAACAGAGCCCAAAGATAACAGGCATCAGCAGATGTGTGATATTTACTGTGCGTTCCTTTCCTGAAAGCTTGCAGATTTTTTGAGGCAGGCCTGACTGTCGCCGTGCCTGTGTGCTGAGTCCTGATCGTTAATGCAAAGGGGAGTTTGCCATTCACTGAAGAGCAGGAATTTGGCCGGAGCTGTGCTGAGATGAAAGTGCCAGAGAGTATCATAACCACTCTCCAGAAATCTAGTGAAGATAGGTTAAATACCACGCTTTTTAGAGCCCACTGTACTGCACACTTAATTCCAAGTAGGTTCTGAACGCCTATTAAGATATGCCTTTGCAAACCAAATGCCCTGTCCCACGTCTCTGGAGAGCACTAAATACTCTGTCTTGCCTAACTCCTCTAACTACATTCATCTGAAAGTTAGATCACTCCTTATCAAGGTAGCAGTGGCAGAAGCATAGGTAGCTGGAGGATGAGGTTTTCCAGCTGATTGATAAACTAGGGACCTAACAATTTTCTCTCTGTTGCCCAAAACACAGCTCCTGAACCAAGCTGCAGAATGGAAGCTCCAGGCCAAAATGTTAAAGGAGCAAGAGACTGTCCTGCAGGCACAGGTGATGTAGGGGAGGTGACTGCATGGTGTGCTGTTGTTTCCCAGTTTCTAACCCATGAGGCACGTTCCAGATAAAGTATCCAAACCGCTTTCCCTTCTAGCCTCATGCTATATCCCATAGAGTATTGCAAAGGAAACAGGTTATTTTCAAGCCAACTGTAAGGTAATGCCCATACTGCAGATCATACTGTGGCATGTAGGTTGTTTAGCCTGGAGAAGAAAAGGCTCTGGGAAGACCTTCTTGTGTGTTGCCCTTTGACACTTAAAGGGAAAGATGGAGACAGCCTTTTTTACCGGGGCCAGTAGTTATAAGACAAGGGGTAAGGGTTTTAAACTAAAAGAGGGTAGATTCAGGTTAGATATAAGGAAGAAATTCTTTAGTCTCAGGGTGGTGAGACACTGGAACAGTTTGCCCAGAGAAGTTGTACATGCTCCATCATTGGAAGTGTTCAAGGTCAGGTCAGACAGGGCTTTGAGCAACCTGATCTAGTGAAAGATGTCCCAGCCCAAGGCAGGGGGGGTGGACAAGATGATCTTTCAATGTCCCTGCCAACCTAAAAACAATCTATGGTACTGTGATTTATGAGTGTTCACAGTATTCAACCACACAACAATGTGTGTGCCTTGGCTTGATTATACACCACAACTACCCTTCAGGACAGTTTCTAATCCGGCAAAGCACTGGAGTACATACATATCATGAAACATATTTACCAAACCAGAGCTGATGTGCTCACGTGCTTTTCTGGACTGGGGTGTGAAGGCAGCGTTTTCATTAACTTTAGCAGGATTCCTGCCTACTAAGGGCTTATACAAAGGGGCCTCTAGGATTTCAGTGTTTAGTTGGAATTTGAAACATTCAATAAAATAAAATTACTTGCCAAAATTACACTAAGAGTCAGGCTGGAGTGAAAGGCAGGAAAAACAAGAAACAGGCAGTATATACTACACTTTGAGAGCAATGCAATAATTGGCCTTGGATACGAGTGATAACACTAGATGACATGCTGGATTTTCACACCAAAAAGAGGCAGCATCAGTAGATTTTCCTAGACTTACGGAAACAGTCATGTAGGTTTATCTTCTTTGACCTGTCTGTGAGAACGGACCCTCCCAGCAGAGCCGTTGGGAGGGGGGTGGGTGTGTGTCAGTCTTTCAGCCCCTCTGCAGCTGCCCGTCTCCTCACCCATCAGGAAGCCTCCTCCTCGCCCTTGCTCATAGTTAATCGTACTGGTAAGTTGTTCCAGCCCTGCCCTTCTAGTTGGTCTAATTCCTACCTGTTGAGCAGTCAAGAAAGGCTAACATTAAACTGATAACCTGGAAATATGCTAAGAGAGGCTTGGTCCTTTACGTGTTTTTTTCAAAGGCTAAGATAAGCCAGTAGCGCACCAAAGAACATCACATAAACTGTTGCTGACACCAGTTTGACAGGTTTTGCAATCATACCTCAAAGGCCTCCAGCTGAGTCTGTCCTGACTGCGAACCTGCTCCTAATTTTCTCAGAGTGGTTGTAATTAAACTTTTATGTTCAACCAGAAAGAGCTTTGTATGCAGGCAGACCTCTGTAGCCAGTTTAATGAAATTGAAGGTATTGATAAAAGCTAGAATATATTAAGCATACCTTTGAAACGGTAAAATTGTCTTTAGAAAAATCCAGTCAAACAAGTCTGGAAAGGCATTGATAATACATATGCCCCTCGCAGACTTGCACAGATGAAAATTAAGTGATTCACTTGTTGAAATGCAACATGCAGTTAGGTGTTCTGTGCAAGCGTGAGAGCCCTGTCCCTTACACATCAACCTTCATTTGGAATTACTGGGAATAACACCATTGGTGGTGGTAGTGGTAGTAGTAGTAGTATGGTAGCACTGAAGACCTCCCCCATGGACCACGTGCCATTGTGTAAGGTGTTGTGCAAGCACGGAACAGAGAGAGCATAAATAGCTCCTTGATTCAAAACAACAAATAGATATTAACAGAGGAACTGCTGCATGGAAATTATGAGAAGACATTGGTCAATGAGATAAGGAGAAGCCATAGCATAGCCCTCCCTGCCTGCTCTAGCAAGTGAGATACCACTCCATTTTAGAGGAGGTGATGAACACCCACTGCTTTCTGGAGCTGGAAGGAGTCAGGGGACATCAGCTTCATGCCTGCCTGTCTCTGGGTGGCACAGTGTGCCTGAGGCAGCCAAATCTGGCCCTCCAAATGGTGACAAGGATCTGGCACCAGCTGAGGGAATACACCCGAACCATGGTGGTGCTTACCAGGATGCTGCACACCCTCCCCAGGCATGTTGTTTAGACGGACTTTTTTAGCTCTGTGCTTTTAAACAAAGTGAGAAGATAAAAGTCAGGCAAGGCCTTTAATTTTTGGTACCTGCCGTAGCACAACCACTGGGCTATGGCAATCAAGAAGAACGTAATAGGGCCGAAGTGGTGTCCTCTCTGTACCACCCTCATGGCAAGGCGATGTGGAGATGCCCTCGCTTCCCAAAGCTTTGCACTGACAAGTTCTCACCTGGCGGCAGCGCTGCCCACACTGCCAGGGGAGCTGGACGGGTGGTGGGCAGCAGCAAGGGGGTCCTCGTCTCCCAAACCGAGCAGCACGAGCGCATGCTGATGGTGAGAGACAGCTCTCGCAGCCTGTTCCCAACCACTATGAAAACATTCATTTATTATTCAAATCTAAATTGCAGAAGCTATTCTTGGTACTATGGTACTGCCTAGGGCTGAGATCAGAGCTCACCCTGTTCAAACCTGAAAGGTTTTTAATCTAATTAAACAACAGGGAAAAGTTAGAAGGGAAAAGCAGAGGCAGAGAACTGAGGCAAGTTTTTTTAAGACAATGGCTCTGGGCTAGGAGCTCCAGTTTGCTGGCTCCCACCCCTGTTCCCTCACCTGGCTTTGGGATGCTCAGGCACTATTCCTTAGAGCCATGACGTCTACTCCAAATGTCTCACTTGGTACCAGTGTCCCACTTACGCTGTGGCACTCAGGCTGCTACAACAGATCCCTCTGCGTTTCTGTTTGTGCATAGGTCACAGCTCCGGCTACAGCCTTGTATAAATACACACATTCAAGCGTCATGTCAGCTAGCTCCGATACTGGCACCACGGAGCTCTGCATGGATTGACCTCCCATTTTATTGACCTTCACCCAGCTCGGCAGGGAAGGACTGCAGCCAGGGCAGCCGTATTCATGGTCGCCGAGCTCGGGAGCACCCACACCACACTGCAATTATGGCCACGACATATTTTAAGGGGCATCATAACAACTAACCACAAAGAACATGAATCATAACGTACCCATATTAGACACACCCCACTATAAGCAACATATCCTAAACCTTCTTTTCCTCAGTAAGTGAAGAGTAGTGGCAGGGGAAGGTATATGTTGGCTGGCACCACACAAAATAAAAACTCCTATCCAACCATTTATTCAGCTCCCCGCCAGTGCGGAGAGGGCAGCCAGCCCCCAGCCGGATGCCTGAATACTGCAGGCTGCTCTTGAAGCTCCCATTGCACTGCGCCCGCCCCACCTCAGCCACTGAGTGTTATGCCAATCACTCTTTTTCTAATGAGAGCTGTCAGGCTGGACAGATGAAATGTCCAACCACCTAAACACTGCTGGGGGTGCTCTGGCACCAGAAGGAAGTGGCTGAGTTGGAGCTGATCTTCTTTTCCAATGAGCAGATGATGATGCTTTATCTGTATAGCATCCTGCGTGATTTTGGAGCTTCGGAAGCGCTTTTCCCACTCAGAAAAAAAAAAAAAAAAAAAAAAGAAAGAAAATGCAGAAACCAAGATATTCTCACATAAAAATTAACCTCAGATCTTTAGAACAATTTAAAAAAAAATCCACAGATTTTAGATATAAGAATATGTCTCACTGACAAAATACAGCCACAGATGAACTTTCACGTGCCTACCAGGTGTAAACCGATAGCAAAATATGGAGCCCTAATAGTCTTAAACGCTGGCACATTGCAACACATCTTTCTTCTGCTCTGCTTCATGAAGTGAAGCGAAGCTGGCAGAAGAGGCTGGCAGGGAATTGTTTTCTCTGCCTTTGCTGGCCTTGCCCGCAGCTGCAATCTGCACACAGGCTACAAAATAGAGCTGACAAGGTGCCCCCTCAGCTCACTCAAGCCAGCGATGCAGGGATGCAGCTTGAAGGAATCCAGCGCAGGATGATGGTGGTGCGAAGCACAGGGTGGCCTTTGCTCAGTGGTGGGGCTGCCCCAAGTGCCAGATAACACAGGAAGGGAGCAGTGAGGCTCCCCTTCAGCGGTGAAGTCCAGTGAAGCACATCAGCTGCTGCCTGGTGCAGCTCCTGGCCACAGCCTGAGCCACCGAGTGGGGACTGGAAAGCTGGAAGAGGGGAAACTGTGGCTGCAGCGTGATGTGGGGATTTCTCTCCCCCCAGCTCGCTCAGACATCAGAAGCAGCGTAGCCAGGGTAGCACCCAGCTCCCAGCCTGGCTTCTTGGGTTATCAAGAAGGCAGGTAAACAGCTGGGCAGCCGGGCTGTACTGGGCTCCTCACCTAAAGCCTGCCAGAGTTTACGCCCTCAGGTTAAAGTTGGAGTTTGGCGATGTCTGCATGGCGAAGCAAGGCTTAGAGCTCAGGCACAACTCTGACCACGCTGGCTCTCCCCTTGAGTTAATCCCACCGCCTGGTCCTGCACAGCATCAGTGGTCAGACCAGCTCAGGTTAATCCCTGCCCACAGAGACGGCCCGGGGATCACATTATTGGTTTCCATTCTGTAGGTCATCCTAGGAGTCCTTTCCAGTAGGTGTCAGCCACAATGGTATATAGAAAAGAAGTATACAGGGCTTGTGAGGAAAGGCAGGGACTGGAAATCTTTGTAGGCTTTAATGCTGTCCTCTTGAAATCTCCACAGAGTTACCTAGGGAAATGTTCTCAGAAGTCTCCACTTCTAGGGAATTCTTTTGCTTCTGGGCACCCCACGTAGAGACACCATAGCTACAACATTCAGGAAAATATGGCACCCATAATTCCCTTCTTAAAATCACTGGCCTGGGTATTCAGTCTATTCTTCTTCAGTTTACCTTTCTGCAACAGAGGAATCATAATAGTTTGCAACCTTAAAAAGATGCATAGAGTTTCAGTTCCCTAATATTTGTCGTCCATGGTCTCCAAACAGAAGCTTATTTCCATGTCCAAACACAATACTTATTTTATTACCTTCTACCAAAATAGAAGCTCACCATTCTGGAGACTGAAATGACTGTTGTTATTTTTTTCCCTGTTAATGCAGATCACTCTCTACTCTGAAAGATTTGAAGAATTTCAGAAAACATTGACCAAAAGCAATGAAGTGTTTGCCACGTTCAAACAGGAGATGGAGAAAGTGAGTAGCAGCTCATACCTGAACTCTGTGCTTGAGACTCTCCTTTTAGATTTTGATATTTCTCACTGCAATAATTTTATCTGGGATGGGGACATTTCTGCACATTTTGGAGAACAATCTCATCAACATCCAAATAAGATCTGGGGCACACTTAGCCACAACAGACAGCAGCGTAGACTTCAACACTGCAAGCTGAATAATTCACTCTCCCTTTCATCTGAAACAGAAATTGCCTTGAAGAACAAACATTTTACCTAAAATCTAATGTGGTGGTTGGGTACAGACCCCTCAGAGATACCAAAGGGGGGGAATTTGGAGCTGCGTTTGTCAGCCCGTGTCTCCAGGAGTGCCCAGAGCTTCCTGGATGACTGACACTGATACAGAAAGGTTGACACAGGCTACATGTCTTCCCACTGGGGCGTGTGGGCAGAGCTGAAGCCGACCAACACCTTCCCACCATTAAGCTCAAGTGATTGTCCCCTTGCAGCTGGTGTACTTGTTTCCTGTAATCAATGAGAATCAAAAAACACACACACCCGCTTTCATAATAAACGATGTTCTGCTCTGCCACCAGGGCCCAAAATCCCGGTGCTCTGATCTGGGCAGCTTCTAATGATCTTCACAGAGTTCAGCCTGCAGAAAACCAAAGGGAAAGATGGTGCTATATAGCTAGCAGTGTGCGTTGGAGCTAGTACAGAGGTGACTAATCCAGAGGGAACTTCCTTGACAGTGCTGACTCAGAAGATACAAGCCCTTCTTTAACTTCCCAGCAGCGCAACACTGCGGTCTTTGTAAAGAGACAAACAGAATAACGTCATCTTTTCTTTGCCTTTTGTTTTTGTGATAGTTTGTACTCCGGGAGTTGGCTATACTTTTACACACACAATCAACTGGTCCTGCTTTAGGACTACAGACTGGAGGCTGAAAGTTATATGGCAGCTACTTAAAACCAAATGCATCCTTTAATATTACTTAGCACAGCCACTACAGCACCTGGTAGCAGTGTTATGAGTGCAGCCAAAGACCTAAATAAAAGGGCTGCCCTAATTTAATCTGCGGCATGGAATTCCTGTTGTAATTCAGCTTTTCCTCCTGCTTCTATAGATGACAAAGAAAATGAAGAAGTTGGAAAAGGATACTGCTACCTGGAAATCCAGGTTTGAGAGCTGTAACAGAGCATTACTGGACATGATTGAAGAGGTGAGTGGTCTTTCTCTTCTCAGGATGCACCTCTTCCCCCACATAATGCTTTAACTAGGAGATGAGATGACCTGAAACTGCCACAAGTCAATAAAAGATTTGTTCTTGAATCTAAGGGTCTTTTTTTTCAAGCTACCTCGATAATTAGATGTCTTTAAAAAAAAAAGACAAAAATCCCAACTGCTATGGCTTTTAGATTGTGCTAAAATCCCAACTGCTATGGCTTTTAGATTCATTACGTCCACGGGAAACTGAATTATGTAACTGTGAATTTTAAGTGCTCTAAAAATGTGCTATTGTTAATGCTCTCACATAGAAGCAAATTGGCATTAGTTCACTTCACGCTACTTTCTTTCTGCATAAGAGCATCCACCCAGGGAATTAATGTGCTCTAGCTAATGAACTTTAAATTCCTGCCTTTCGTTGACTTCCTGTGTAGGCAAACTCTAAGAGCCAAAAGCAAGTACTATGGCTCACCATAGTTTTAAACACGCTGTCACAGGGGCATTGCAGAGGAAATTCATAAGCATGTTGGAACTCGTTCAAATAAGATAAGAGGCTGCCTGAAGTTTCACCCTAAACTTACACTGAACTTGGACCAGGTCTTTCTGGTTAACTTCGTAGCTCTGTGCTACTGCCATTTCTACCGGTTTCTATATCTCTTGTTTCCTCACTGGGTGTAGAAGCAAGAAAATGTTCCAATTTAGGCTGCTCTCACAGAAACTGGAAGCAAAATAAACAAAAAATACAATACAGCTTGTTTTCCCCCAAATTCACATCCACACCCACCAGAAGTCCAGGTAGGTTTTTGGATGCTTATCTGTACAGGCATCCAGTATGTTTTTCCATCTCTACAGATCATCAACGGGTATTCCTGCAAATATTTTTGAGTGAAATTAATCTGAATGCATATGGAGAATGCTAATACGCTACAGTAGCAGGGGTGAATTTCCTCCTGAAGCTTCAGTGCAAAAGACCATAGTTACTGTAGAGCAGTTGATGAAAGCCAGCTACCTGGCAGAGTCCTGTGAGGGCTGCCTAGATCTCAAATTGTTTCTTAATTGTCAGTTCCACCGATGAATTGCATTGCACCCAGACTTAGGCCACACCTTTGTTTGATATCTTTGACCACAGAAAGCCATGAGGTCCAAGGAATACGAGTGCTTCGCGCTGAAAATCCAGAGGCTAGAGAACCTTTGCCGGGCTCTGCAGGAAGAGAGGAATGAATTGTACAAAAAAATAAAGCAGGCACAGTTCCCTGAGGAGGTGAATGGAAATGGCATCTTAGAAGAAGAAGATGACGCTGATACGAGCCCTTCCTCCTCTGAGCAGGCAAGCATTGAGCTGCACACTACTGATGAGAACATGCTGAAGGAGCTGGCTGAAGCTTTCGGGGTGTCCCACAAGGCAGAGGAATCCCTCCCAAGCAACTGCAGCACTCCAGAGACCTGTGGTGCTCAAACATGCAATGCTGTCCTGGTGCCAGAGCTCCCCTCTCCTCTCACCCCACTGTCAGAGGCCAGGAATCACTGCGAGCAGCCCAGAATGAGCACGCCAATGCCCACTGAACACATGCCGGCACCCACTGGAAGCCCACCAGTGCCTACTGGAAATACAACAATGCCCATTGAGAACGTGCCAAAGCCCACCAAAAGCATGCCCGCGCTCCCAGAAAGGGAGCCAACACCCACAGAAAGTGCGCCAACACCTCCTGAGAGCATGCCAGTACCCACTGGGAACACGCCAAAACCCACTGAAAACATGCCAGCAACCCCCGAAAACGTGCCAATACCCACACAAAACGTGCCCACTCCCCTTGGGAATACGCTGATAACCATGAAAAGCCCACCAAAAGCTGCAGAACGTGTGGATGAACCAGCGGAGTGGTCTGTCCAAGGTCAGTCTGCAGAGAAAACAGGGTACACAGACATGGAAGCAGTCGATTGAAGACACTGAGGTGTCCAGGCTTGTCTTCTACAAACCACAGCTCTGCTTTGTCCTCTAAATTGATACCTTTTTTTTTTAAAAAAAGAAACAAAATGTGGGTGCTAAAACACACTCACATATCTGTAGGCAAATGTAATGCACTTCTCTTTGCTACCACTATCCAGTAATAATGGGTCTGCAAATTTTACTGTTCATCTGCTTGAAGCATAATATTTTCTTAATGACAGGAAAATACAATGAAATTACAGGATCTTTTTTCCCAGGCATAATGAGTCATCTCATTCAGCAAAATAATTTTAAAGTGTTGAAGTTTCATGTTTCAAAAATCATTGCAATTCACATACCTATATTTAAAGACTCATAATTAATTGTATCTGTTTGTTACGAGGTTGCCTACAATGTTACGATGATGGCCTACTGGGACACGTAGTGATTTTAATAAATGAGGTCAAAGGAATCTGTAATTATAAAGTAAAGTAGTGAAACCATCGATGTGGTCAGCCATATCCAAGGAAAGGTGCAATAACAAAAGGTGAATGCTTGTACAAGTAAACTACCACTCAGCGCTGCATGGCCTGAACACCCACAAGCTCCTAGCCTCACCTTGAATTGGTCTTTTCTGCTTAGTCGTCTAAAAGAGGTTTTGTTTTCAAAAGGGGAGAAGATCTTTTTTTGATTCCTCATAAAATGACTGAAAACAACAGCAATTTCCAAATTGATGGCAATTCCCAAGGTAGGGCTCACAACCTTCTTTCTGCACCCAACAGAAACCTCCTAGTTTGTCGTACTTTTGGGAATCATGAACCCAACAGAGGGGGTCATGGCTGCTTCCAGCTCACAAATGAGGTCATAAGTTCAGAAATGGGTTGCAGATGATGGCTTTAGGCCAGGAACAGGAAGCAGAGTGGAGCTACAGTGGAAGGTACCAGTATGTATTCCAGAAGATACCCCTGAGATCATGCTTTCAGATGGTCCCATCTCTCCCAGTCACAGCCACATGAACCCATACACCACAGCTTCCTCTTGACCCTGCTGCATGTGCTGATGCTCCCAGGAGAAGGACGAGCACACTTGCCTGTCACCCCGCTCATTGGAGTGGAGCACAAGTAAATAGCCCAGAAGCAAACAGGTATCAGGAAAGCAGGAATCCCTCTTACAGACACCTTCGGGGACTGGCTACGTTCTCATCCCCTCTCTTGTCTAACCAGCTTTTCCTGTCTGCCTGCCAACACGTCACTGCTTGATAATGTAGCCACCTTGTCAGAAACTGCTGGATTCTAGTACCAAGAACAAAGATAAAGAAGGAGGAGGGTAAGAGAGGGCACCTACCCAGACAGCTGTAAGATCTCAAGCAAGGAGAGCAAGAAGGCTTTTGGAAGAATAGTAAAAAAATCCTGTTGGCACAGTTCTTGTTTCTCATCTCCTTCCTCTGAATTCTGTCTAGGCCTTTTGGAGTCTGAGCTGGATAGCTTAACAATTTGAAAAGGGCAATTAAATAAGATGTCCAGAGGCTGGAAAGGGAAATGTTACAATCAAACCAACCCGTGTTCATACGCAAATCCCAAGAAGCTCCTGAAGACAAAGTGGCTCATTCAAAACGAAGTTGAAATACAGGTGAACCACAAGAAAAGGTGCCATCTTTGGCAGACCATGGGAGACTGTGTCCACAGAGTCCCTCCAAAAGCAGGATTTGACTCTTTGCTTGCTGCCAACGTGGTCTACACTCTGGTTGCATAGGCCTGTGTCTACACTACTTGGTCCATCCTTTTTGAGAGCTAACCGTTGGAGTATACAGAGTGTGATTTGCAAAAGTTTGTTTTGATAAGGCCTTATGAGTAGCTATTACGGCTACAGTTTTCAAATGTGGATGCCTTACGTTAAATACCAAGACTATGGGATTTATCCCATGTCTTTAGTCACCTGAAAGTAGATCATTCAAGTCTTAGTTACCACAAGCTCCTTTTATAAGCAGTGGAGAAGAATAGGCATCTTTTGAGAAGTTGTCTCACGGTAAGACTGGCATCCAAGACGGAAGAAATTACTTTCTCTCTGAAGACGTTTCTCTTCACTGATTCTAGAGTCAGCCAAAGACAACTAGGTTAAATTTAGAATGTCTTTTACTAGGTGTCTAAATTAGGTAAGATGAATCCCATCAAACATTCAGATTCAAAGCCCTAAGCCATCTCTGAAAATCAAGCCCCTTATGTGCCTGTGAAAATCATAGAATCATAGACTATTTCAGGTTGGAAAAGGCCTTTAAGATCATTGAGTCCAATTGTTAACCTAGCACTGCCAAGTCCACCACTAAACCATGCACCTAAGCACCACGTATACACACCTTTTAAATACCTCCAGGTGTGGTGACTCAACCACTTCCCTGGGCAGCCTATATTAATGTTAACCTATAACAAATCCTTATCCTAAGATAAAAAGTGACACGCCCTTGATTTACTTTTTTTAGTTTCCATTGACTTGAGTCTGTAGAAATCTAGCTTCCATTACAAGTACAAGTTTTGTTTGTTGTTAAGGTGACTTTTAAAATTAATGCAATTTATATAGCTGTTAATGGGTTTTTTTTCCTTTCTTGGTCTTGTTTGATTCTGTTGCCATTTTAGTAATTACCTGCATGAAACCAACTTCTTTTTCTTCAAGGAAGCCCTTAGAATGCCTTAGTTGTTTTCTTATATATTCAAATATTCAATTACATAATAATAATGATCAACATGGCCTTGCAACTGTAACTTGGTTCCATTTTGCATAATCATTATGGTTGCATCTTTAATTATATAATTGTTGCCTCATACCTTCCAACTTCAGCAAGCAGGGAGACAAAGATCCTATAGATAAGAACTTCCTACATAGTCATGATTGATTCTTACAGCATCATCCCTCATGAATAATTACACAACCTTCTGGGAAAATCACTCCCACTCTATTCTGCCTTCCTCATTTTCACCCTTTTAATTCTTGCATCTGAAACTGCACTCACATACTTGCAATTCCTATTACTCCCTGTGAGTTTCTACCCACGTACCTACCTGTTGCTTCTCTTCTTCCATACCGTCTACCAACTGCATTTATTTATTACAGTTTCCTCCTCATTCTCAGTGTTTACGTACAACACTCAAAGCCCAGGAGAGCGACCCTCCCCGCTTTTAATTCCAGGATTGGGCCTTGCATGTTTGCAGGAGATGGGGAAAAAAAACGTAGGGAAAATTCTGGCTGATCCCAGGCTGGATGGAGCATTTATAGTCACACTATGGGGATGGTTTATGTGTAATCTCATGGCCCGTAGAGCTGTGGGAGGCTGAAGTACCCTCAGTAGAGGCAGAAAATCTATCAAATTTAACCATGCACCTCTTCATCATCCATTGCATCAGACTGGCATTTTAAAGCACCATCACCATCACAGATTTCTGTGTGTTAACCTACTTTCTCTTATTCTTCTTTGACATTAATTGATGGCCTCCTCTTACTCTCTTCTTGTACTGGTTCCCAATAGAAAAGCTGCCTCTGCACGGTAGCAGTGTCTTCATGAAAAGCCTTTGGGATCGCAGTCTGCCTGTCAGCTCTGCTGCACATCCCTCAGGTACCTCCACACTCAAACCCAGCGCACTTCTGTGATCATTCAGAAGTAGTAAGTAGTAGAGACACATGCGTCTTCCCTGCTGTTCATCCTTATCGTCATTCTCCTACTGATACTGCCGGTCTCACCAGTCCCGATGTGTACTGTGGTTCCCTCCTTCAGTCTTGCTTTTATTTCACACGGTTATTCCTATACCACCAGGCACAGATTTGGGGGTGAGGAAAGGTGGTGATGGTAGCTATATCTTCCTTACTAAAACCATTCATTGCCGCGGTGCTTCTGAAACAGCAACAGCCTTTATTTGCAGAAGTTGCAAGGAAAGAACAAAAATATTTTCCCTTTCTGCATGTCTGTCCTTTGTCACCTCAAAAATTTAACAGCTCCCCTGGTGAACATGTAAAACACAATATTTTTAAATAGCCCAGAATTTATCCAGATGTGAGAGGATTTTCATGATGACAGCTAAAATCACATCCATGATGCTAACATGACCCTCTCACCTAATTTCTGATCCCTGTGGCAGACCACAGTAATGATAAATCTTGTTGATGAGTGATTAGCAAGAAAGAGCTGATCTGTTTCAGCTTAACTTTTCCCACAAAACTGAACAGAAGTAGAGGCAGGCATGGAATATACAATCCAGATGACAGAACTGCAGCAACAGCGCAAGTGACCCAGAACAAGGACATACGGTAAAATACAGTGGAACTTTCATTCTAGGCTTCGCTATTAATGTCATCTTTAGATTCACTTTGTCAATCAGATTGCAACCAACCACATATGCAGCCGTCTCCAAATTCACACTGCCTGTCTCCCTTTGCAATGAACACCATTGCACTCATCCATAATGAATTTAGAGTTTTCTTTTTAATTTATTAAGAAATGGCAGCAGGACTCATTCCTCTCCTGGGCCCACACGCTACCCCTGCACTGCTGTTCATACTAACGTTCACCTGTGACCTTTGCTGGGCCAAGGGGCAAGCATAAGGGACGGAGACAACCCTGCCCTCCAGCCAGCCTGCCCAGCAATGCAGCACGGGCCAGCTGGATGAGGGAGTCTGGAGGACAGAGAAGGGCAGACGTGGAGAAAGGATGTTTGCTGTGCTGGCAGGCTCCCTGTCCCCTGAATTTTTTGCACTAAGGTTGTTCACTACTGTGCAATGCTGGGGTTTCTGCCTAGAAAAGACTTACGACATGCCTTTCAAAGATGCAGGAGAAGACGGTGGTTGTGGCTGTGGCAGGACAGTGCTGGGCCAGCGCTCAAACCCCAGGGAAACCCAGAAATGTCAACATCCGCAGTCCCCACTGGCTCACAGCTTCACATGGCTGACAGCTCAGGTCGCCCTGCAGCCCCGGCCACTCATCGCGTTTGACCCAACACAACAAGTCAAGCGGTAATTGCTTGTGGGCCACAGATGGCTGAACAAACCATGGGCCAGCTCCCCCTCCGCAGGCATGGCGAGGAGCAGCGGAGGGCCTTACGTTTCAGTGCTGACCTTGGGAGAGGGGTGGCAAAGAAAGATGCCAGGGTACATGCCATTTGGAAGCAATTTTCTACATCAGCAAAGCAGCTTCCACACCCCTTAATATGTGGAGATGGTCTGAAAGAAAGGGCATATAAAAAGCCAAAAGAGGTAGTGGTTCAGAAATAAGCCCAGAAAAGTGTATTTTACAATATCTACATCACATGTGTACGGACAAGGGTCTAAAGGGAATGCTCTTTGCTCTTTGCCCCTTCTCAAGGGAGCCACAGAATGTAAGCATGACCAGACAGAGCAACTGAAGTGATGCATCCAGGCTGGGGCACTCCTGGATTTACCCTGAGGATGCAACAAAGACACGCATATACACCCATTCATGTTGCCTAATGAGGCATGTGCTCTGTGTCCCATAAGGATGTCTCACAAGGAGGGAACAACCACATCATCCTTCTTCCCTGTCACAGCTGCTTGCGGCTCTGGCTGGAAGACTGGGAAAAGCTTTACATTTCCCTATATTTGGATCCTGGCTTTTTTTTCCTTCCTGCATCTCTGATTTGAGGTTACTTTGCTTATCCCGTTGAAAATATTTTTATGCTGAAAAGAATAAAAGGGAAAGGCTTAAGTGCAAGACTGTCTCTGTCAAAGTTAGCAGGCTCAAACTTTGAGGCGCAGATGAAATACTTGCACTCCAGCCTGAAAGGAAGGCAGCCTAGGCAAAACACTCTGCGCTCAGCACAAAAAGGGATCCTAAAGTTGAGCTAAGATGCTGCCCCTTGTGGCCATGAGCCTTGAGACAAAGGAGAGATGAAGAAAACGTCTCATGTTCACTGATCAAGAAAATAAGTTATGTATTAGTAGAATATTCCTTTTTTTCTGAAAAAAAAAAAAAAAAAGAAAAACGGGGAAAAAAAGGACGTATGGGAAAATCTCTTATTGGCATGAATCATTTTATATGCTGGTTATCAAAATATACCACAGAGAGTGCCTTTAGATGATCCCAAAATGCTTTTCAAGCTATAAATGCTAAGGAATTACTTATGACTTCACTTTGGGCTGAGGGCCACCTGCTTCGGCTTGTAAAACAACAGCAATACACTGCAGAAATACAGAGAGTTAGAGCAGAGGCTTTCACTAGGTATAAAACTTCAGAGCAGAATCCGACCACTAACTGTCTGGTAATAGAAAGAAACCTTTTCAATGACCAGTTTATTCCCTAATTGCTTATTTTTTTGTACCTTGCCCTGACAATTCTGGCACTGCCATCAGCAGAAAATAAAGGTCCAGCTCTTTGCAGGTGTAAATCAGAGTAGCTCCTTTGAAGCCAGCTGAGCTCCCCACATTGTTGTCCAGTGAGAACCCCATCCAAGGGGCTGAATTACTGGGTCATTAGCACTGTTCCTATGAAGCCAACATTTTACCCAGCCAATACTTCAGGGGCTCTGAGAGAGACAAAATGGATTTACTCAATTAGAATTTGGCCAACACATTGCATTTTTTAGGAAAAGTGCCAAAAAAGCAATCTTTACTGACCACAAGTGGCTACGGCCTCTGCTTTGCAGCTCATCCAAACACCAAGTGCTGCAGCGCTCCAGCTCACATCCTCGCCTCAGAAAGGATGAAAGGCAGAGCACCATTTCTTCCACCACTTCACCCACTTCCTGCAGCTCTTCGCTCTTTCTCACACTCCTCCCACCCAATGACGGGTCTAAACCTGTTCCGCTCGCTGCAACTTGCTGGAGAGTCCATGTTAAAAATAGAACAAAATATGATTAGATTCAGGTTTCATTTCACACGAGATCTAGGTCAGGGCTGACAATACCGTTTGAGGTGCTGCAACCACTCTCTGTCTCCCCAGTGAGGAGGGTCCTGCTCCTCTCGCCAGCTTACGGCTCTGCAGACCCTCCTCCACGCCAGCTCTGGAGCTTGTCAGGCTCTCTGGTGAACTAGCCCAACATAAAAGTAATCCAACTATGGAAAAAAGGACTATTTTCCAGCATGTTCAAGTGCTGGATAAAGTGGGAATAGTCTTCTTGGCAGCAGCAAGCTACTAGGTCAGCTCAGGTGTACCGAAATCCTGCTGGCTTACTACTTAATCGCAGTACTACCTAAAGTGGGATCATCCTATTGCCACAGTCAGAGACAGAATACAGGACCAGATGGACGACTGGTGTGCGCAGCAGGTAGTTTTTAAGCTTTTAAAGACTAGCTACTACCGACGGAGTCCTCCTTCCCCCACTTCTGCTGGGTATCACAGCCTCCTCTCCTATTTGGGTACCGGCACCCCTCTGACCCAGCTGTAGGCTGGTTTGGGGTTTAACCTGGCAGAAAACCAAGCTTGCAAAAGAAAAAAAATACTATTTTTTTTTTTGCTGGTGTGGCTCCCAAAAATAGCTTACTGCAGGGTTGGGGTGCTAGTGCTTCACTCAGTGCAGAAGCTGAGAGGAGCCAAAGGCTTTTGAGCATCCATGTGCCCCTGCACAGCAGTAACACTCAGGCCATGAAGATCTCCTCTGGCAGATCACTCTTACTTCACACCACTTCCAGTTTGCAAAGCTGGGCAGTATTCTAGGCAAAAAACCTACCTTGAATGGCAGGCTGTGGCAGCGTCTGTCTTTGCAGCCCAGAGGGAATAGGTGTGCTACACAACACTGTGGACTCCTTAAAGAAAGGGTTGTGGTCTAGGCACCAGGGGACTGGAGAGGCCTCTGAGGTCTCATCACCATGTGCCAGCTCAGCGAGGCCTGCTGTGGACACAGGGCCAGGCACCTTACCAAAGTGATAACAGGGCTGGCTTGTGCGACTTTGGGCACACGGACACCGGCACATGCCAGACCTCAACCAGAGAGGGAACCTTTCAAAGTCCCTCCTAGCTTTAACATTCCATGATTTGCCAGGTGTCAGCAACATTAAAGTTGGGTACTGTGATGCTCAGCCCCCTTTTCAATCCATTCCTTTGGAGGGTATAACTAAAAACAACAACAACAAAAGCAATAGGTTTTTTAAAATCAGCATTTGCTGAGATTCACTGTTTTTTCTGGAATTCCTGTTTTCTCAGTTTAGGCAGTCCCGGTGCCCTATGGCTGGCACCAGAAAGCTTCAGCCTACAAACTGCCAGCTAGTTCAGTTTCTGCAAAACACAGTCGCAAGCTGAACACCTCCAGTGTCGCAGCAATCGTACATGGAAAAAACCTTAAGCAAGTCCCAAGGGGAGAGTCAAGTTGTGCTAGTCATCATGTTACTCAGCTATCTCTTCCCGGGTTTTTCCACCGGTTTCCACAGAATTAAAAATAAAATGCGGGCTCCAGCAGTAACACGACTTACAGCTCCTTCCCCCGTCCCCCCGTTCAAGGCATCGCTCCCACCCACGCACTGCACCCACTGCCCTCGCCAGCGTGCTGCTGCGTGGCTGAGCTTGAACTGGATCACTCGAACGATGCAGGTTAAAAATACCCCCCACACCACCGAGAAGAGCTAATTTTAACTCAGATCACTGCAGTGATCCAGTTGGTTTTTTCTATTTTTTTTTGTGACAGCATCTCATAAAACCCTGACCTGAATTCTGGTCACAATAACTGCTAATTGAACTTCACCCATCCTTCGCTTGTAAAGGAATCCACACATCTGGATGCTATCTCTGGAGCATAATGCTGTTCTCAGAGTTAATGGTAGCCTTTCCATCGACTATTTTAGCAGATGCCTCCTCGACTGAAAACAAGATTTGAAAAGTTGTATTTTAAATCTCATTCTGACCCTCTACACAAAAGAGGGGGAAGACAATACCCAACACACGACGATAATGACCAGCTCCAGTGTTTCGAACTGTGCGTTACATTTTCTGCTCACAAAGAAAATGAAAGCTCTCGTGCTTCCATACGGACGCCCTGCGTTCTCACACACAAGAACAGGACATGTGCCAGCAGCAAGGTGATCGCTCCGGCTTCAGGGATCATTTCTCCGCTCCCAGTCATTCTGGTAGATCCTAATTGGCAAATTCCCTCAGCAATATGAATGTACCGAGTTTCTGTCTTTCTTTGCTTATTGTACTACAAAATGTTATTAAATCAATGTCTATAGACCACAGCATCCCACAACACAAAAGACTCATCTTTCTGTTACACTGGAGGCTGAATGTAATGTAAAGAAAATGAGGCATTTGTTTCAAAGAAAGGAAAAAACCAGTGTGGTCCGTGTCATTTTTATTAGAAGCAGCCTTTTTTGGTGGGTTGGTAATGCAGTGTTACCTCCCGAAATTCAGGGTCACATCTGAATTACATCAACTGGAGACAGTTTTAGTTTTAAGTTTGTGCTTCTAAACCATTGCTAGACTGCCAGACCATTGCACAAAACCACACTTTTGACTGGTGTTATTCTGTACAGCTAGAAAGTCTGTTCAGAAGAGTCTTGGCGACAGAAATAGCAGCTTGACATAGGGTCAGGAATAGATGGACCTGCCACCACGAGAGAAGCCTTACTCAGCAGCAGTTTTCTGCACCTGCCTCGGTCAACTCATTCCTCTTCACCTGTCATTTTCTGCACCATTAAATACACCCACAACACTTTAAAACATAGATTAAAATAACTGCAATTTACAAGCATGGTGCACAACAGCATGGTAAGTTCAGCTGGCTCCCCAGAAAGGAGACTGAACTTCTCCTTCTATAAATGATCGCATTTACCTTGTGTGTGCAGAACAGTGGCTGCCATTAACCAACCCAGGTCTTCCACATCTTCGGCTTATTACGTTTGCTATTATCTATTTCTATGTCTGTATTATACACATACCAATAGTGATTCTTGATGGAACACAGCTTCATCCAGAGTTACTGGTGAATTAACATACGCTATACTACCATCTTAATGATGTATTAATGTAACATAGCATATGATGTAGCACGTTGTATTATAGCTATGAGGCGCATAGACCTGCAGAGCTGCAGTAAGGCGTTTTAATGGTGTAAGCTTTGTAACGCCACAGCTGCAGGGATCCACTGCAACATCGCTGCTCCACTTGGTACCCTTCTTCCCCAGGGAGGAGCTGGGATTCTTGCTGCACCCTGGAGAATCCCATCCGCACTGGTAGATAGCAGAGGGAGACATACAATGCCGACACCGGGTTGCACACCTGAAACCTCTGCAATTTTTGCATTATAATCCCTGCTCTTGGGACCCTGTGTCTCAGATAAATGAATGACATTTCTGCCTCATATTCCTGCATATAAAATTTGGTTAGCGAACATGGTTGTAAGTTATTTTGAGTCCAAGCAACATTTACTTCTCAGTAAGATTCATTGTTTTCATCTAATTTAAAACACCATAAATATTACTATCATAGAATATTTTATGTTGGTAGGGACCTCTAGAGGTCACCTCCCCCTTCCTAAGGGAAACAGGACCGATTTTGAAGTTACATCAGGTTGCTCAGGTCCTGTCAGTTTTGAATATTTCCAAGGTCAGAGACTGCACATCTCTGAGTACTTATTCTCCTGTTTGATTACCTTCACAATTAATATTTTTTCTTTCTGTCTAATCTTCCTTGGTGCAGCCCATGCCCTTGACCTCTCGCCTTGCCACAGTGCACCACTGTCTTCTCCATAGCCTCCCATCAGTAGTTGAAGACAACAATTCATTTCCCCCAAGCTTTCTCCAGGCTCAACAAACCCAGCTCTTCTTCTGTTGAGGTTGAGATGACATGGGACACCCTTGTTTCATGAAAAGAGAGCCCACGTACATGCTTAACTGCAGCACTGCAGCAGCACATTCCATGCCTCCTCGAACTGCTGCTATGCAAGCGAAGCAGCCACCACTTCCCATTCATCCTCCAGTCTTCCCAGTACCTCACCATGAACTCCACCACAGCTTAACCCCTCACTGATTTTGCCACCTTGCCAGCTCGTTGAGGGGTCTGGAGAACGTCTTATGCGGGACAGCTGAGGGAACCGGGCCTGGAGAAAAGGAGGCTGAGGGGACATCTCATCGCTCTCTACAGCTACCTGAAAGGAGGTTGTAGAGAGGTGGGGGTTGGTCTCTTCTCCCAAGTAACAACTGATAGGACAAGAGGAAATGGACTCATGTTGTGCCAGGGCAGGTTTAGATTGGGTATTACAAAAAGTTTCTTCACCAAAACGGTTATCAAACATTGGAACAGGCTGCCCAGGGAAGTGGTGGAATTGCCTGGAGGTATTTAAAAGACGGGTAGACGTGGAGCTTAGAGATATGGTTTAGTGGTGGTTTTGGCAGTGTTAGGCTGATGGTTGGACTGGATGATCTTAAAGGTCCCTTCCAACCTAGACGATTCTATGATGATATGTGATCATTTCCTAATTCAGCCTGGTGAAAAAGCATCAGGCAGCTTTACATTTAGTTAGGAAAATGCTCAAGCAAACCAGATCATTTTGACCTGGCTTTGCTTGTGGGATGACTACGTAGGCAGCTGTGCCAGCTGAGCAGAGAAGCAACCATTGGCAAACAAGTGGGTTCATCCAGGTCCGCTGGGAATGCAAAATCCTCACCCCTCTGCAGCTGCAGCTCCAACAGGATGCGTGACACAGCATCAGCTACTTGGCCCTTACCTCCCATAAGCTCAGGTTCCAACGCTTGATGAAGTTCTTCTCCAGAGGCTTTGGCAAATCTTTCCGAGTCCTCAGCAGAGCAGTAATTGTTAACAATAACATTTACACAGGTGTATGAACTTTACACATGTACTGTTCCTACTTGACAGGCAAAAATGTTACAAGGATTAATAAAAAGAAAAATGCAGCACCACAAGAACTTGGTTAAAGCACACCCATCTGTGTTACATTCAACCACAGAAAACAAAACAAACAAGTCTTTTCTAATCCTTAAAGGTTAAGAAGCTTAAATCAGTCTTGTAAAGACATTTTTTCTTGTCATACAAGCCTACCACTGAGAAGCTACCCTAGATTAGACTAGACTATTTCAGCTGGAAGGGACCTACCAACGATCAGCTAGTCCAACTGCCTGACCACTTCAGGGCTTAGTTAAAGTTAATTGTTCAAATGCCTCTTAAACACCGACAGGCTCAGGGCATCAACCACCTCTCTAGGAAGCCTGTTCCAGTGTTTGACCACCCTCTCAGTAAAGAAATGTTTCTTAATGTCCAGTCTAAACCTCCCCTGGCACAGCTCTGCACCATTCCCAAGCGTCCTGTCACTGAATCCCAGGGAGAAGAGCTCAGCACCTCTCTCTCCACTTCTCCTTTTCAGGAAGCTGTAGAGAGCAATGAGGTCACCTCTCAGCCTCCTTTTCTCCAAACTAGACAAGCCCCAAGCCCTTAGCCGCTCCTCATAGGACACGCCTTCCAGCCCTTCCACCAGCTTTGTTCCCCTCCTCTGGACGTATTCAAGGACCTTCACATCCTTAAATGGTGGGGCCCAGAACTGCACAGAGTATTCAAGGTGAGGCTGCATCAATGCTGAATACAGCAGGATAATGACCTCTTTTGACCAGCTGGTTATGCTGTGTTTGATGCACCCCAGGATACAGTTTGCCCTCTTGGCTACCAGGGCACTCTGCTGACCCTTACTGAGCCTGCTCTCAACCAGCACCCCCAGAGGCCTTTCTGCAGGGCTGCTCTCCGGCCACTCCTCTCCCAATTTATACTTGTGCCCGGCGTTACTCCATCCTTGGTGCAGGATCCAGCATTTGGACTTGTTAAATTTCATCTCATTGATCGCTGCCCAGTGCTCCAATCTATGCAGATCGCTCTGCAAGGCCTCTCATGCCTTGAGAGAGTCAACAGCACCTCCCAGTTTGGTACTATCAGCAAACTTGCTAATGGTGCATTCAACTCCTTCATCCAGCTCATTTGTAAAAATATTGAACAGAAACGTACCCCACAGGGCATCTCCCAGGGGTACTCCAACCAGCAAAGTCTGAACAATAAATGTGTGATAACCACTTTGAAGTCTGTTGGATATGCAATTTTGTTTTAAAAACTTCCGTGAAACAACTTGGCTAAGAGTCACAGCCACAGCTGATGATTAACTACTTAACTGCTAGACTTGTGAAGTGGCTGCTACCTGGTCTGAAAAGCCAAGGGCAAGGTTAAGACACTATGATGAAGTTCACATGGTTTGCGCCCTCGCACTATTGACTCCAGAACTCAAAAGCCTCTCTGAAATACCTTCCACTGTGCCTACGGCAGTCAGAGGGAGCGACAGGACTATGGAGGAAAGTCAGGCTTATTTTGAGGTCCTCAGTACCACATTATAGGTTTTCAAAAGTGCAATACAGACATTTCTAGGTCTTCTTCATGCCTATCCATTTTCAAATTGATGCAGTTAAACCAGTGCAAGTTCTCGCATGCACGTTTATCGTCCCCTGACCTCTGTCAAAACAATCAGAAGAAAATAAAGAGTTCACCATTACGCAGTACTTTTTCTGAAGATTATACACACCCACTTTAAAATTTGGCCCGCTCTCTCTGGCTTGGCTCACAAAACTACATTTCCTCTAATCAGCAGCTGCATGCAGGGGATTCAGTAATAATCTGGCCTGGAAAGTCCAGCTGCTTTAGGTGTAGGTGTGTGTTTGCACAGAGGGGGCAGCCGAGCGGTGAAGGGACAACGAACGGGGCAGCCGTGCTTTCAGCCCAGGAGCAGAACAGGGCTGGGCTCCCCTGCGCTCCTGCCCTGCCAGCATATTTTCATCAGAGAAGGTCAGGCAGGGAGCATGCCAAAATCCACACAAATAACAAACCTCCCCGCGGAGGAAAGCGCCAGCGTGCAGACGTGGTCCTCGGCAAAAGCTGAGTGCAACCCACAGACTCCCCACTCAAAGAGCTCCACGCTGTGCCCAGTGCTACAGGTCTTAACTCCTACCAGCTCTAGCGACAGTAATGACAAGAGAGAGACCAAAGGAAGCCCTTTGTACATGACAACGGTTTCTCCCAAGCCAAATTTTAAATTGCAAGTAAACTAAACTAGTCATCAAACACCGTGATTGAAGCTCTCCCCATCTTCACCAAAATACTAATTCCGCCTTTCCAACACAGTCTGTTGTGTCAGGCCGTTCCTCCCTCCAACCATGCTCTGCTGCACGCTCTCCAGAGGGGAAGTCAAATGTTAATTCTCCCATCACCTCTTTCATGTCTTCAGCCAAATGTATGAGTCAGATTTCTGGTTCTTTTCTTCCTGTGAAAGGGATGTAGAGGGTAATTCCTCATTAATAAGAATATTATAATTCTTACTAAGAATTCCTTGTTAATGAGAGATCCGCCAAACACATGACTGGACTAATTTGTACAGCACTTGTTCCCAGCAATACCTGTACTCTGAATTTCTGACATCCGGCAATTATCTGAAGTACTAGCACAGATCCTCTTCTGGCATAAACAGGCACACCACCATGTCCATGGACTTCAGGAGACAGAGGACAGCTACGTTGCCAAAATCCTGGCTTGGCTTCTTGGCTCTGCTGCAAGCTACTCCTTTCTCATTTGTTCCAGCTACAGACAGGCAGCTCCTGAAGGCTACTTCTATTAGGATCTTCCCAAAGAGCAGAAAGATGGCTGGGCAATCCTGCTCCACCTGCTGCGCCGCTGCTGCACCTCCACGGGCACGCCGCCTCGCATTAAGCAGTCACATCACAGCGCTAACAGTACGCCCTCGCCGATCTCCTTCCAGCACGTGAGGAACGAAGCAAGGACCTTCACGAGACATCTGTGTGGTGCAGGGAACGTGAGCAAGCTCGCGATGCTTTATGTTCCCCTGGGCAACAAGTATTATGCCATTGACGTACAGCAGCTGAGGCAGTTAAGCGTCCTTCCTTTTCCATGCAAACCTTTAAGATAAATAGTCCTCAGAAGTGGGTCACAAGCACGTTACAGGTGAGGGAGGCAGAACACAGAGGCAAAATAATTCAGCTCTGTCATACCGGTGCTGGCCCGCCCCAGGGCTGGCTTCAGCCTCTCCGTGTTGCCTCTGGTACCTGCAAGCACTGAGGTGGAGAGCCAGCTCGGTAGGTATGGAAGGAGCCAGGTCCGTGCCCCCCGCCCAGGCTTTGAGCATCCCCTCAGCCCCAGTGGGAGGGAATATGTGAAGAAGCAAACCAGGGTTTCTTCCAGCCAGAGCCATGGGAATTTAAATTCAACAAGGTACAAGCCCTGCCAATTTTTAAGTGAGGACTGCTTACAAAAACATCAGGAAGAACTGCCATAAAACTTTTGACAGGGAACACCCCTTTACTCTGCGCTTGGCTTGTACTCCAACCGACCTGGCTGCTGCACCGCCTTCAGCAGTGAATTACAGCAGTAATTCGGCAGTATTTTGCTACCGACCACAAGGTTCCCATGTCCTCCCCGGCCATACGCCAAGGTCTGCAGCCCGCTCCCTCTCCGCCGTCAGCCCGGCCAACCAATCTAGCACTGACCGCACCAAATGGAAAGGCTGCCCGATGGCGGGGAAAGACTCCCACGCGGCTCAATATATTCTTTGGCAGAAAACTGAGATTAAAAAGCAGGCTAAACTCAATTACTATTTGTGTAACTGGAGCATCCTGGTTACAGAGCTGGTAACCATAGCAATCATTTAAACAAAGCTTTAAGGAAAATATTCCCTTGTCATTAAAATGTTGATACTTGTTTCTCATTCAGTTTCTTGATCTTCCTCTTGTCTCAGGTTTCAGAGGTGCTGTCTGCCTCCAGCTCTTATTGAAGACAAGAGAAAGGAAGAGCTCAACTCTAAGCTGCTAAGCATCCTCAACTAGTACCTGTGTCTTGTGCCAATAGAACGACACTTTCTAAACATACGAATACGAAAGGATCAGTTTGTCATGTGGGGATTGGGAGGTTTGCAACCATTATACAAGCAGTCGACTGGCAGGGATGTTTCTTAGAACAAGTCTCAGACAATTAAACTGAGCCTACTATTAATGACATTCCAAACAAGGTATTAGTTTGGTCTGAGCCAAACTCATTTAAAAGCTCAGGCACTGAAAAAAAAAAAAAAAAAGAAAAGAAAAGGAAAAAAAGGTGGAAGCATTTGGCAATCAGCAATTTATATTATTATTATTTAAGTCTCCTTGATATTATGGCCAGATTACCTTCTGTCTCCAAAGATTCCATTCCTCAGTTATGACTCTTGTATTAGTAAGAGTCATGCAGGCACCACACAAAGGCAGCACTGATTTGTTATTCTGCAACTCTTATCTGGATAACCAGGGAGATTTTTATTTTGAAAAGATCCTGCAGGAGCTTTTTATTTTTTTCAACAGCTTGTTAAATGACTATGTAGCCAGAAAAATGGGACACAGAAGCAGTAAGATGGATGTGATCTGCACACGTGTTTTTCTCACAAGAAAACAAGCGCAGTGCATGTTTAACAAAAGGGAGTAGCTTCGGGGTTACATTATATAATGGAGCCAGATGTAAACTCTTGTATATACAGCACTCCAGGCAGGTCTGTAAGAAAAAGCAAACCTTTTTCTTCATGGGAGGAAGGAGCAAATTTCTTCTTGCAACACGGCTTGAGAGCCACTCCTGAATGCCATCACGGCTGATTCAGCTCTGCAAGCTTTGCTCGCGCGAGCATCGCATCAGGCGGTCTGTGGGTTAAGGAGCTATTGCGGCCGCTGTAGTTTCTCTGCACATCCCATCGGTGTCCATTGGACATCACTGAATGAAAAGCGAATGTGCAGGAAACCCAGTGACTAATAAACGGATTTAAGGCCAAAATATACTAATGTACCAAGTCAATGACAAAGCACAGCAGTTGCAGCCGTAACAGGAAAGCAGGTTTTGTTTCATAAGGCCAGGCTTTACTAGCATCAGAATGAACAGAAGTTGTTTCACAGAATACTGTCAGAACAGAAAACAAATACGAATATGACTGTGTGAAACCTGGACATGTATTTTTAGGTACACACACCCACACACGTATGCAGCCTGAATAGTTCATCCCCCTCCTCTGATACAATCAGGGATGCCTCCAGCAGGAACACGAGCCCAGGCATGCTGCTAGCCCCATTTGCCCGTGCCACCCCTTTTTAACTACATACTGTATCATGTAGCAGCTTGAAAAGATTTTTTTCTTCAGTGGCTCTTTCTTTCCTCCACGTTCTCACAATGCTATTCAGTTTCTTTTAGCAACACAGTAATTACCACAGCAGAGCAAACCTGAAGTTCTGCAGTTTTGTGCTTAGTACCACATGCCTCCCCTAAAAGTGATCAAGACTGCAGTAATTAAGCTAGGGGAACAGTCTCCCCAAAATATTAGTTCTCATTTAGTTTTCCCCCCATAGGCTTAAGGCTTAAACCATGACCTACAATCCCTTCAGCAAGACATCAATATGGAATCACTGCATTCACCTGCAATTACTTGATGGTAGCTTATTTACATTTCCACCTCATAAACAGATCTTCATATTTTAAGAGGCAGCTATCCGGAGTGCTTTTCAAAATTAACAACACCACACAGTTTTTCAGCTTCAAGGTTATTCAAGCCAGCCACAGTATCTGCTTCCAAAATTAAATCTGAACGGCTACAGCCGGCTCTTTAGTGCGGCCAACCTCCAAATCACACCTCATCTCTCTTGAGCCAGACCCTCCTTCCCCCACAGCAGTATTTGCTTTACCTTTTCGAAGTCCAGATTGCCTCGATCATTTACATCCTTCCTGAACTTCTCTGTGGTAATATGCAAAGGCTGAGAAATCATGTTGTAAGCATATGGAGCAAGGCTTGCTAAAATGCATGATTAGATGATTAGTCAGACTGCCGAAAACCTTACGCAGGAAGCAAGGGTTTGAGGCTCCCTCCCCTGCAACGGGATGGAAGAGATGGGAAACCTTTTCACCTTGTGCTGCCGTATTGCATCCTCCCCTACAGAAGCCCTTCTGGTATTTCTCAGGCACCAGAGGGCATATTTCCATTAACAGACTCAACCAGAAGTGAAGGATTCAGCACTCCATCCCCTATTCATCCCCACTGGCAACAGCCGGCACAGCACACGGGTGTTCCCGAAACGGCTCCCGCAGGACACACTACGCTGCAGGAGGAGCATTTCCAATGTCAACAAAGTGATCAGGACTTCTGTTTTGCAAGAAGTCACACCCCACCCCCCTTTTTCATATAGCAGTCTTCAAAATGACTACATCAAAGCTTCATTTTAACTGACACTGAAAACCTGTTTTGAGCGTGCCCTTTAATATTTAAGGTGACTACAGCAAGTCTCTCTATAAAGAGCAGGTGGAAGAAACCAGTCAAGAGGAGAAGGGGGAAAGAAGAACCCACACTGTTAGCTGTCTGGTATTTATTACTTTTTAATACAGAGAAGTCACAACAAAATATTCTCTAACAACACACGCAAATGATATCATAACCAATTATTTTAATTTCATCAACATTCATTTGCTATGTACATATTCTTCCATCTGCAAAAGTGCAATCCAAGAATGTCTCAACAAGAAACCTTTATGGACAAGTATACTTTTGAGGAGTTTTCTCACCAGTGGCCTTACAACAACATGTTTGTCCTCGATTACCTGGTACAGCAAAATGAAGAGTACATAGGGGGAAAAAAAAAAGAAAAAAGAAAGAAATTGCGTTAGATGCCTCCCTTGTAGGAATATTCCCTATTTTCCCAACTAAATTCATTATGAATACACTGCTCACTACTGGAGATGTTAATGCAAATAGACTATAGGATAGTCTATGGGCTGGCTATAGAACACTGTAACTTTAATGACTCCGCAGCATTAGACAGAACAAGAATTTCAGGCTGTTCACCTCGGTAGATGTCAAATTACACATCAGCATGTAAAAGGCGCTCATTGTGTTAGTTGTGGTTATCAAAATTTACTTTTAAACATCCTACTGATGGATGAATTCATTTTTACACATCCAAAAATATGAAGTCTATCTAAACGCAAGCCTCTCCTATGGAAAAGGGTTAACTACTGGAAAGAAAAGCATTTGCACATGCGACCCCATTACTATTACAAGGAGCATCGTGCACTTAAGAAGAGCAGAATGAAACTCCAAATCCAGAGGACTCTATTCTCGTTTACAAAACATATTTCAGGCAGAATTTAATCTGACCACAGGCCAGATTAAAAAGAACACACAGCATCAGAAAAATGAAAGGTAATGACAAGTAAATTTTAGCCAAACAGGTAAAACAAGCAGCTCTAGCTAGGGAAATTATTTCCCTTTTGACACATTTAAAAGCTCATGACTACATCCAGTGCTCGCCAAGACAGACAGCAAACCAACCGTAGTCTAGTTTAACCTCTTAAGTAGCCATTAGGTCCCAAAGAAGTTACCTCAGCCCTTCTACTTAGGCAAAGCCCAGCCGAAACTCTCATGGCCAACAGGCGGGCCTGACTGCTCGACTGGAATCTGATACACGTTACAAAAAATACCACGTTTTGCAGTAACTCAAGACCAGTTTTCAGTACCAGCAAGAAGCAGGGAAAGCATTCTCTACAAATTAAGGGCAATTTACTTTGGAGTGAAAGTTCAGAGGAATCTTTCTGTAGCTCAGCTGGTTTCCATCGAGGATCATTTTTATAGTGCTACACGTGCTGCTAGCCTCCAGTTGAGAGATGTGTTTTGCAAGAAAATAGGCAGTTCCTCAAGCAGTAGATAAGACTCACCAGCAGAATTAAACTGAAAAGCTGATGGAAAAATTAATTGTTTTCTTGGAAAGATTTGTACGTAGCTCCTTGTCATTGTTAAGACTTTAAATATGCTTCCCCTTCCCATTTTCTCTGCTGCATTCTTGGTTTTGACTTGAATCTACTGTACAACCTTTCATAGGCTTGTGTTTTTAAGGCTGGCCAAATTCCCTTTTTCCGTGTCTACTCATTCTCGATTGTCACACATACATGTCTGGAGAGGCATCTAAGCACTTAAAGAACAGAATTATAAATTAAGCTACCCTAAGGAAAGCAAATGAACAAGTATTTTAGAAGGACCAGATCCCACTTCTCCCCCACCATGTGCACTGTACAGCGACACCTCCCCTTCCCAAGTCCATGAAAAAGTGGGTACACAACACCATGTGGGAACTAACACCCTAGATTCATGGCATGACTGACTAGCACTCAAGACCAAACACTACAGTTACAGATGTATCCTTTTCATTTACAGGAGCTTTGCCTTTGCTGTGCGATTTCAGGCCGCTGGAACGGTCTAGCCGTTGCCTTTCCGGTCTGGTTCTGCCAGGCAACATAACCCCAAGCCTCGTTAGCCACCCTCAACGCACCATCGAAGCTAAAGGGCCCATCCTCCCTGAGGAGTTAATTCAAATTGTAATTTGATTGTTCTCCATAAGGGAAGTCTACACTGCACAGATAACCAGGTTTTATCTGCTAGACACCGTCTTCCAGCCCAGGCATGCTGGGCCAGCTCCTGCTCCTATGGGCAATGGTTACAGTGCTGGTCCCACAGCAACTGGGCTCGGTGTTTGTGGTAGCCACGCCAGGACAGTGTTAGAAGTCTCCCAGGCTCCTTCCCATAATTCTCTCTAGAAAGGAAACAGGTGTTTTCCCAAACCTGTCACAAACAGGGAACAACGGCACAAAACCCCAAGGATGTTCTCCAGACCAAAACCAAGCACAGGAGCGAGGACAGGAGGAGGGCAGTGCCCGTGATGAAGGCTACCACAGCCTTCAGACCAGCAGCAGATCACCAGTGTAACGGTAAGAGAGACAGTCCAGATGTGAAAACCATTAATGTGAGCTGGCTGGCTTCTAAGGACATTACCACTCAGTACGTCATCTGTGCCAACATAAGCCCTCTGCACAGCTCAAGCATTACTCAAAGAGTGGCTAATGATAAAAGGAGCTAATTCTGCAGTGAAGACAGCCAGGAAATAAAACCATGAACTTGGCATCTTTATGCACAGAGAAAGATGGATATTCAGTTCGAGTTTTATGTGCACATGAATTTCTTAACTTAGCAGAAAGCACAATTCTCAGTCCAGCATATGTAAAGCTTTTTTGGCTTCTGACTTTTTTGTTTTCTTTTCCAGGGTGGCAGAGTATCAGGGCCATTTTCTATATCATGATTTCAACAGATATACTCTTTAAAAATATTCTAATTTGGGAAAACAAAAAAACTTCAGAAGAAACGAAAAATAATCCCACCTTGTAAACAGAAACATAACCTTCACCTCTCGAGTGGACAAACACTCCATAAATACACTACAAAAAAAAGAAAAAAAAAAAAAACAAAACCAACAACAAAAAAACCCCAAAACCCAACCTCCCCTAAATCTCAATTGGCTTGAGAAACCAAGCAAGAGATTAATGACCTATTTTAAAAATTTTATTTCAGGATGGGAGAAATGGGAACCAAGAAACGACAAATGCAGAGTCTACAGGGCCAAGCCCTTTCATACAAATTCACTGCCTAATGCATAGTCTATAATGTACAGCACAGAGGCATGTGGAAAGTAAATACACTAAGTTTGCTTTCTTAAAAAGTCTCCAAGTTTTTAGATCCTGGACTTAATGCAATTTTGAAAGACAAAGGTGCAGCAATTAATTGTTTTAAAAAGCGATGCTATGTTTCGTACTCAGTACCTCTCAGCTCTTACAGGTCTGACGGCCCAGATCCCACTTCATGGTCCTCCTTCCACACCAGTCACACCAGTGACACCAGCCCACAGCAGGCAGCAAAGCCTCGGCCCCAGCAGACATATACAAACACATCTCCATTCCGCTCAGCCTCTTCCTTCCCTAAAACGTCTGTGAAGAAACACCTTTAAATAAAGCCTTTTAAGATCTCCAGCTTGTTTTGGTATGAACAGATGACCCAGCTGGGCGTATGGCAGCCCCGGTGGAAGCAGCACTGTTGCCGTACGGTCCGTCAGTGAGGGCAACACACATAAAACACACACGGCAGGAAGACGCTATGCCAAAAAACAAAAAAATAATTCTTTTCAAGATTGCATTTTCTGGCATACGTTTACATTCACTTGTCACGATACCTCAGTTTACCCCGTCTCGGGAAATTGGAAAGAAAGCCCGCTGAGGCGACTGGCGGCCCGTGGGAACCGATGCAAAAGGCTAAATGAACTCAACAGTAACGGGATGGTTTCTTTCCCAGGATTTCCCATTTCCACCAAGCTGGAGGGATGACAACCCTACACAATTACCCACTTTTCAACCGGACATATTTCTCTGTCCTGTATGTCTCCCCACACCCTTCCTATAACCTGTATTACAATTATACAAAAAAAATAAAACCAAATCATTTTTAGCTGGCCTTTACCCCACACTCGGGATATATTCAAAGGCAATTAAATCGGCTTGCCTCCAACCTTCACAGAGATCTTGTCGGGAGGATTCTGGTTTTAACAACATATATATATATACATATTAATATGTACACAGACAAAGAAGCTGCTCTTTCAGTTAGAAAAGAAATTAAATTTCATCACAGAATGAATCCTATAAAAAGATATGTAATAAAGTTGAAATACCCATAAAATAGCTATTACTAAAGCAAAGCTTTCGTCAATAAGCCTCCAAAACTTTAAATGAAGAAAATGGCTTCACGAAGTGGTAGTCTAGATTTCCACAGTGAGGACACTGCTGGACGTTGCTGTACTCAGAGAAATACTGCATGCCAATCCGTACATCTATTACTGGCTTCCCACAGTGCTTACAGTTCAGTCGAGCCTGTAAAAAAACAAAGAAACAAACAAAAGAAACCCTTTTGAAATAACCAAATTCACCTCCGCTCTTCACCTCTGAAAAAGAGAGCATCACAGGCAGCCCCCTGCCCTGCCCTCCCCTCCCCGGCAGGAGAGGGGGCAAGTCAGGAAACTGGCACTAACGGGGTATACCGGTAAGGACATTCCTCACCCGGACTGGTAACTTGCAGGCATACACAATGTTTTCCACGTGATACACCACCACCAAGTTCTGGAGAGTCAGCTACCTCCCACTCTGACTGACGGGAGGTAGAGAATTTCCAAGTGTACATACAGACACGATTGCTTTGTGTTGATTAATCTCTGAACCGATTCCTCAATGCCCAGCACAAGAAATGCTGTCTCAATAAATCATAAATGAATCCCTGAAGAGAAGAGAGAAATTTTATACTTGTGCCATGCAAATCAACCGCTTAGGCTGATGTTTGAACATGATCTGTCTATGAAAGATATCGGCACTTTAATCTTTTGGTTTAACAAATGTATAACTCGATCTACTTTATCGGCATGGCATGGTATTGTATCACTTTAGGTATCTGTTTAAACATTTATAATACATATCGGGTTATACAAACTAAACATCACTCCAAGCACACAAGCCATTCTACAAAATCTAACCAAGATAGGACCAACATTAATGGGGTGGATATGAGAAATAATTAAAGGTCAAGGGGGAGGACAGGCAGAGCTACTGATGTTCAGCAGTAACAAAAAAAAGTAAGTCTTCAGAAGAAAGCTAGCTGAGAAACCCAGCCCATTTGATGTAAAGAAAGCAACAGGCGGTGCGAAAGCCCATCAGGCCGTCTGAAATACTCAAGAGAAGCAGAAGGGATTTGCGACCATAAAGGAGTTTCAGAGTAAAGGTGGGAAATGAGCAGCCAGGGCCAGAGCTGTACCGTAGCTCGACCTCGCAGCCCAATAGGCTAATGAAAGCTTCAGCTCGTCACTGAAAAGAACAAGAAATGTTTTTCTATGGCAATCTTGATTTAAGGAATTTTCCTGGGATGAGAAGAGGAAGGAATTATTAAAGTACTATTACTGTTGAGACAAGACTCAAAAAGGAACAAACCATCACCTCCACGGCCATCTGCTCTGCTTGAAAAGCAGAAATTCGAAGAAATACAATCTAATAGGGCACGGATTTGTGTGATTTTCTTAACCAAGGTCTTGTTTTCCCCCTCGCTACTGTCCAGTACATCAGCTATCTGCTAGTAACCTGACAGCGGCTGCAATTCGTTATCCTGCACGCACATTTGTGATGTACAATTAAATATTTTGAAATAAGGTATGAAATTATTCAAAATAGAAATTAGCAAGGCAATTCAGAGTTAAATTATATACCGTATTTAAATGCCATTCCTCTGTATGCACAGAAGCATCTGTAACAATCACGGTGAAACAATAATGCGTATTATCTGGCAATCACAGTCACTGCAGCTAATGATTTCATAGTCAGTTCTATTACTTACCATGTACTGTCACACTGTCCATTAATCATACAATTAAGGCTCTTGTATAATGAGACCTTAATTCTTGTCTTGTACATTCAACAGAAGCAATTCAGATTTAAATTGGCTGGCTTTTACAGAGCTAGCAAGTCAGCATCAGTGTTTTATCTTTAAAAGTCCCTATTTTTTAAAAAAAGTTACGATCTCAAGAGGTACTAAATTTGGAGGTAGTACCTCTGTCTTCAGTTATAACTATTTTAAGCAGTAGCAGCAACACCACTTGTCTTTTGAGCAACGCGCTTCGGTAAATATGTTAAATTTAAAATAAAATGGCATTTCGCATATTGACAAAGCTGTGTTTTAGATTGCTCTTAAGCACCCACATTAACATGAAGTGATCACAGTTTGAACCAGGGCATCTCTGCGAAGCTCCTGTCCGAACCCACTAACACCACCTGCCTGTCCGAAGGCAACAGCCGGCTCCTGAGCATCCCGAGCGGACCACTGAGCCGTTCCCAGACAAATGCTTCTTCCACGGCTGTCTACCCCACCTGCACAACAAAAGTGCTCTGCCCATCACATGGAAAATTCTCTTGGATGCTGATGACCCCGCTGCCTCAGGCGTGTGTCTACTCTGGAGTAACCCCGGGCCTTGGATCTTTCTCACCCAAGGTATAAATTAGGTGAGCATTTAATGAAAACCAATCATCTGCTTCAGGCTGTGGTGGAGTGCCATCACCTGAGTCAGTCACAGCAGAGATTAAGGAGAGCTGGGTAATCTCCAAGCACAAAGACTCTCTTGACCTTTCCGTTCCCTTGCCTTTTTTGCTACAATTATCTTATGATAAAACAATTCAAGCAACTAAAAGAACCTTGAATACACATAATGCACATTTTTAGCAGACAATTGTTACTACTGGAATTATATGTGATGCCAAAGACACTTGCTAGGGAGCATGCCAAGCAGCAGATTTAATTGTGGATGCACTTAAAAGGGCTTTATTTGGAAACCTAAGTATTAACCACTGACCATGGCATTGGCTTCTGTTTAGCTGTAGGCTGTTGTGCCTCATAAGTTAAGACAAAGGGACAGGGACTCAGTCAGCTTTCTTGTATTGCACTCATAGGTACAGGCTGGAAAAGAAGGATGGAAGAAGGGAAGGGAGAAGGGATACACAAACCTTGGCTTTATTTATCACCGGTTGGAATTTCACCTTAATGACTCTTATTTACGTACGGTACTAACCTGACAACAGGGAGATGCTGCCAGAATATCGTAGGTATACATAGTTCCCAGCTGATGCCAGCTTCCATCCCATCGGGACTTGCACTTAATGCAGATAATTTTGTGAACCCCTTCTAAGCAGTCTACACAAACAGCATAGAGGTGCATAAGCCTTCCTGTGGACAGGAAAGACACTTCTTAAGGAGACTAGAACAGAAGATTAAAACAGACATTTTCTGCAATGTGTTATCTGCCCTTTACTGGTACAAATCGCACCTTATTATATTTTTTTTTTCTTTTTAAAGAAAAGGGTGAATGATACATTAAAAAAAAAATTCTCTATGAGAAATACATAGGGCTTGACTGAAGCTATTTTCCACAGATGCAAAACTGAGGAATTAGTCATCACCCATGCCCACCTTCCCTCCCTCCATTTGCTGGTAGACCTTAGCAAAATATTTTATAAAAGGAGTTGCTGAAGCTCAGTGAGCAGATGCCAGGTTAAGCCATATGATCAGCTACAGTGCCTCCAAAACCAGGATGGTACCCTAGCTTCATCCCCACCTGACAGAAGAAGTGGAGAAGTGTTGAAGCTTATTAGCAAGCTGCGTACAGATTCATTTAACAACTTGCCAAAATCTTCCAGCAAAGAGGGAACTAAGGACCCAGTATTTCTCATGGAAAAATGTAACAGCCAGAACAGCAACTTTCTTTCATGTACTTTTTCCTGACCCTTCATTAACAGTAAGTATATTTAAAAACATTATACATTGCACAGACACAGACTTCAACATGCCATTCAGAACTACAAATCTGTCGAGCTCTATCGTGACCTTAGGCTCTGTACACACAGTGACTTTCAAAACCTGAGTTCTATTGACTTCCATAAAAATTAAGCAGCTCAGACCTGAAAACGAAGTATTTCCACTATGTAAATGTGACTAAACTCAACAATGCAAAATCCAAGATGCAAATTTCACAGAAAACAAAACACTCTACACAAATTACAAAGATCTGGCATCTAGATTACACCCAATTTGTAGTAACTGAATCGATTTCTGGGGTAATAGTGGGCTATTAAAAGTGGGCTGACACAGAGTACTAATTCTGTAATATACCATATTTTGCACTGCTATATAAGACAAAGCTAAGAAGTAGTGCAGTTACAGATCAGCTGCAAAACAGGACTGCATATGATATGCGTTTATTTTGGATTGCAATTTGTGCTCTTTAGCATCAGAGTACTGAACACATCACAACCTGTAATTTAATGAACACACACATCTTGCACCTCTTCTAGATAAAAGGGAATAAAATATTAACAATTCATGATTAGTCCATAACAGACAGTTTCAAAATTAATGTTTTGGTTTTTAAGTTACTTTGTTTTTTAAGCCAGCTATTTTAGAACAATGAGAGGAAAAAATCAGATTCTTCTTAAAGTATGTATAACAAAAATACAAAATAAAGTTGCTAGTATGAGCTGGTAAAAATTGAGTTATTCCAAATTGGTGTTTTCAGCTCTAGAAAATGTGACGTGATGAGACTAAAGTGCAAATATAACAAACTTCCTAAAGTGAACAGTCAAGATTGGAGACGTTCAAATAATTCCACGCACAGAAGTTTTGTCTTGTGCAGGAAGATAAAATAATTTTCCTGCACTGTTCCCGCACATTAAAATACTGCATTCCCCCACCACTTAATTTTTAGGATCCTTGCTATATAGGAAATGAGGCACTTAGATATCTTAAACATGCCCGAAATAAAAGAAGTGATTTTCTGCACTGAAGAGAAAATAACACCCTGGAACAGCACCTTGCAAGCTTAATTTCATTTCAAATAATACTTCTGACAATAAACCATTTTACCCAGGACAAGGAGGTAAAAATGTTAACAATTAATTATTCATACCGTCTTGTCTGAGCAAGTTTTTCGGATGTATCTTCCAATGGGTAAGGAGCAATTAATTAAAAAAAAAAAAAAAAAGGCAGTTTCTTTCTTAGTGGCAAATGTTAACAAGCAATGAGGTTCACTATTACAAAACCAGCTATTAGTACTGGTAAAAATCACAAGCGCAATGTGCATGCCTCCCCACCAAAGCAAATAAGCATTGTTATCTTACACACATATATTCTGTTTATCCTGGAGCTTTTTTAACTGGTATATTTGCCTATCACTTTTTCTCCTTAAAGTACATTAGGCAAGACAGAAACGATAATTTAGCATGAATACAGTTTAGTGACTTAGTGCACAGTGATTTAAGGAAAGAAAAAAAAAAATACAGTTTGCTGAGCAAAGGAATGTTACATAACACATATTATGACCATGCATGGAATATAACAAATTTTATTGAAAGAAGGGAAAATTAAATGTTAATATACGTCTCGTTAATGCCTTCCCAACACTTTTCAACATATAATTCTATGTTTTTGAACACCAAGCTATGAATACTTTGTCTGACTTATTTTAGCCGTGCTGGCTGCCAGCAGGCTGCAGGACAGGCATGTTTTGCTATGTAACACCCTAATCACTCAGTCTGGGGCACAGCTTTCAGGAAGAGCTAAAACTCATCCTAGCCCACATCCATGTGTTTCTCTACAAGAAAATGAATACATGCCTTGGTCTCAACTCAGCTCAGAGCTGCGACATGATCGGGATGCAGTCCAAGCAGGCGGGAGTTTAGAAATAAATCTTAAACCCTCACTACGCCATTGCTGCTTCAACCCACCACATTAAAAGCTTACTTTTACTACGTCCAACCTCTCCCGGCTGGTGTTGACGTAGGCCAGACTACAGTCCTTTCCATATAAAAAAGTAATAGTTCACTGTAAAACAAAACTGATATTCTGTAGCCTGAAAGCAGATGAGAGGCGTCTCACCTCACTGTTAGTACAAATATAACTTCCACCTATGCTGCAGCACAGCATGCTTAAATTTAAAAGGTTGATGTATATCTTAGACTAAAGCTCAAAACAGATAAATCAGCACACACACGCTGTAGAACAGACCAGATTGGCTGGAAAAACCTTCCCATGGTGTACCTAGAAACAGGATGAGAAATCTCTTAGTTGCAAACCCAAACACAAGGCATGGACCTTTCTACGCGGGATTTGCTCTTTGTAATTCCTTCTAAGTGTTTCAATCTGATCCATGTGATTAATGTGGATGTGACTTCAAGCTTTACCGAACTGCTTAAAAATGCAGAATCGGGATGAAAATCTATAATGGGGGGGACAGGGCACAAAAAGCAGTTCCATCATTTAATGAACCCTAGCATGACCGACAGACAACCTGTACCTTGAAGGTGACAGGGAACATCATATTCAATCTCATCGTGTCTCGATGGGCTAAGGAACAGGGTCCCGTCCACCAGCGGAAACTGTTCAAACACTGGCAGCGCCCTGTGGCATAGCGCACAGTTTACAACGTTCCTGTGGCTGGCACTAAGAGCAGCAAGGATGAACTTCCGAAGGTCCTCCCCTTGGCCCACCTGGGCATCGTCTTCCATCCGCACATGGAAAGTATTCAATTTATGCCTGGGGATGTGAGTAAGCAGCTCAGATAGATCGAGCCTTCGCAAAAACTGCACAGGGGCATCAAAGTGTCCTGATCTATGTGCTTGCAAGCCAGCTGCCCCGTAATCAAAATGCGCGTTCCTGAACATGCCCCCACCGGCCATGTTCTTCTTATGGGGCTCCAGGTGAATGGCGTTCTTCAGAAACTCTCCTAAGTATCGCGAGGAACGAGGGCCGCTGAAATGCGTGGGGGCAAGAATAGAGTAGCCAGTGGGTGGGGACTGGCCGGGAGAGACACAAGGCGAACGAACGCCGTAGCTGCCGCCCATGACGCCCTTCTCCTGGGAGTTCTGCCTGTCCATTGAGTGCCTTCGCTGGAGATCATTACTCAAGCCCTTCTGCGGCTTGCTGGCCGGCCTGCCCTTTTTGGCCTCCTCTGCTGACTCTGCCATTGCCCTTCCCGTGCTCTTCTCCAACACTGATTTTTTCTTCTTGTCATCCTGCATTCGCTTCACCTGGTACCAGTCAGTGTCCTTCTTTAAATGGCCCTGCCCGCACCGACAGGAGCAAAAGCGGAAAGCCAGGTCATATCCCTTCTTTGTCCACATGTTTTGGCGACACTGCTTTTCGTTCCAGCTCCTGGCTCTGCCAATGCAATTGAACTGGACGAGAATGCTGCTTTCCCACTCGTAGAAGCACTGAAGGTGCATCCACGTGCTGTACGGACAATGCTCGTTGTTGCATATAACCTTCTGGTAGTCATCCTTCTCTAGGTCCACCGGCCTTCCAAAGCTACAGATCAGCGGAGTAGCACAAGGGGCTTCTGTGGAAGATAAAACAGATACATTATTAACTTAATGGCCTGCTTATCACGATACTTCTTTAAACACTGTGCCAAATAAGTACACGAGCTCTTACTCATGATCTGTATTATCGAAGGGCCCACAAGCACTTGCTCTGGGTCAGAGCAAAAAGCAGTCTTTGCCAAAAAAAATGAAGTACGTGAAAGGAGATACAGAAATGAGGGAACAAGGAAACAAAATGACATTACAGTTTGTTTAATATTCAAAGCCAAAGCACCTCAGCAGCATTAGCCCTCCTCAAGGGTTCGCAGACACCGTTGCAAGGCCTTAAGAAGTAAGGAGAAAGCTTTGTGGATGTTTCTGAAGGGGTGCTTTGAAGCCTGAGGGGCAACATGGGGAGAACACACAGAGATGTTTGTTTGAAAAACAAGTAGGCGATACAGCCTCGCTCTGCGATCACAGGGAGAGGCAGGAATTGATCTTTTCTTTGGGACTGAGCGAGAGACAACAGCTACGGAGAGAAGGAGGAGGCAGAGGACTTTGAAAAGCAAGACAAACAGCTGATGTTCCTAGTACAGTGAAGAAGGCCTTTGTTGCATTCCTCAGGCAAATATAAACTATACCACCGTCACTGACCTCCTGGATAGCTAAATTTCACAAAGGAATTCACTCCGTGATTCCGTGAAATAGTTCTGCAACACAGACAGGTTCAAGAAACCAAATGCCACGTTGTCTTTTATCAGCAAAGTAGCAGCCTTTGCCATATCCTTGAGCAAAGAACAGTTTCTTTCAATTCTCTCCGCAACAATGTCAGCTTCTACACAAAAAAGCTCTACAAAAAGTGTTCTGCATTTATGGACCGTTGATGTCTTCCCCTCCCTCACCAAAGTACCACAGACTACACACAACTCCCAATTCTGGCTGCTCAGTTGCAGCTGGGAGGCACAGAAAGGACAGGAAATTTTCAGTTGGAGTTTCTCTTGGATCTTAAGAGTTTCTAATTATGAAGTTTTTAGATGCTTACTCAAGTATTACAAATATTTCTCCTCTGTATTTCTGACTTCCTACTTCCTCCACTTCACCAAAAATTACGCTCCAACAGCGCTGGCAGGCTGCCTTTTAACCTTCTGAATTGCTGCATTCAAATACTAGCAGGCTGCTTTGGGGTCTTCCATGGTCAAGTGCTGTCTCATCCCATGTGAATCAGAGCAAACGGCTCCCTGAAGTTCCCCAGTCTCACCCAGAGCTCCAGGACTTGCAAAAGAGGTACACTGAGCCTTGCGGAGAGAGACTGCCGTGATCCAGGTGGGGTTTTTTTTCCTTGGGGCTTCAAATTTCTATCCGATAAGCAGGGAAAAAAACACCACTCGGTTGCATTGCTTTTAATCCCGTCCTTGTCACTGCTAGCACAAATAATACAACATAATTTGCAGTGGGATGATAGGTTTTATGCTGCTACAGTTACTTTTATGTAGTAAAAGTCAGTAATAGACACGCTACCCACCCTCACCTGTCCTACAGCAGCAATACACAAACCAGATGCTTTACAACAACAGATCTTTGCTGTGATAGTGGTTTTGCCCCTTCCCAACTAGTTTTTGTTAAAGGCTGTAAACAAATAACCAAACAAAACCTTCAAGGCTATCTTCAGTAAATGCAAGATTACAGTAGCTCTTAAGAATTATTTACCCAGAAGAGACGGGCACAAAGAGCATGAGGAAATTTTCCTCAGCCGTTCCCTGGAAGCTGCCACATCCTGCACCTCATTTTTCTTCCTCCATTTCTAATGCCAGAAGCAGCACAGTTGCAAGGAGAATTGTCTGCAATACCTTTCCTTCAGGGACTCACCTATAAACTGCAAGCAAAGCACATTCGCAATAACATTCTCTTAAAGCAAAAAAAAAAAAAAAAAGCCTATTTAATTTCAAAATACAGACTTGTTCAGTCATTAAAAACAAATTCCCAAACTGGAGAGAACAGAGGTAAGAGAGGCTTTCCCTAAGGACTCTTTGGAAGTTCCTTCTATCCCTGTGACACCCATATTCTTGCTATTTGTCTCAGGTCTCTGAAAAGGCCACTAAGAACATTGAAGTTTTGACATATCTTTGAGAAGCATGAATTTTACTGGCTACAAATGACTAATTTTTCTCCACGTTTTTTACTGTTTATTACTGAGTATAACATCACTGGCCAAGAGCAAAAGTGAATGATAACTTATCTGCTCTGAAACAAAATCTGTCAGTTCACCAGTTCAGAGAGTTCTCCCACCCATTCTCCCAGACTTCCATTCAAGTTACCCTATGCCACACCAAGCATCTCTGCAAAGTTTTTCTTCATTGTTAGTCATTCTTTCATCATATTTAGGGTCTGAAAGTATAGTCTGCAATTATAGCATCCTTATGCAATTTATCTCAGAGAAGCCAGTTACACTGAAACCATTAAAGGCAAATCATCAGAAGTCAGATGTGCAGCAAGATACTGGAGGTACCAATATGAACAGTTCTCACTTACGCATTTCCTGTATTCATCTATTTTGGTACATATTCCTTTCCACCACTGCCAGGAGGCAGTAAGAAAGAACATGCCAAAAATCCACTTATGCTCCCCCTGTGTTTCGGAGTGTAAATGTTCTAACAGTCACAGGTATAATTATAGCCGACCGCTGAGAAAGTTACTATACAGGCATGTCTAGAGATCTCCACTTTAGAATAAAGACTTCACACTTAACTACGCCAGTATGGATGAACAACTGGCTAAAAAAGAAAAACGTTTCCTTGATTAGCCTTTGAACATGGTTTAGGATGTAAAAACGTATGATTTCTAGCCCCCTGAGAAGTTTACAGCTTCTTCATTATGTGGGCAAAAAAATGAAATTAATAAAATAAGTGGCTGAAATACAGAAAAAAAACCCACCACAACTAGTGTATTCCACAGAACGTGTCCACAATTATTTGATTATGATCATGTACTGGGTGTCTACAGGCTATTGTAAAAGTGACTTTCAACAAATTTTTCCCCTTTTCCCTGGTTGGTCAATCGAAGGACTACAGAATGGGATCTTCCCCAGCTTCTCCTTGAGAAATTACAGATGCCGGGTTACCTGAGGAACTTCCCACGTAGCATAACTACGAGCAAGAAAAAGCTTCGAGTTTGGACAGCAATGTCCTTTTCAACATTTAAGTTAACTAGATGACTACTAAGTTTTCAGACGTTCCCTCATCTGATCTTCTGCCTACTCAGTGTGAATTGGCTGATCACACAATCACCATAGCAAAAGCAGATCTAGAGTCTAGAGCAGCTGGAAGAAAGCAACGAGCCTTCCCCCACACAAAAGACTCTACTGAATTGTTAAGTGGTGGCACTGAGATGCTTTGGAAAACATCATTGCTAAGAGGAGAAGCTGGTCCCTACTCACCTCTTCTGGGGACTCACCTGAAACTTCACTACTGCCACTGCAGTAGCATAGGAAATGCTCTAGAAAACCAACAGGTCTCTCTGCCATGTTGCCATGCTCCACAGCACGGTTAATGCCATGCCGGTCAAAGCACCTGCTTTCACCGATACAGGTTTGTTGTTATGGAGTCTGCTGATTTGGAGAAGGCCTTGATAAAGCCGCTGCGGTATTTCCACAACAGAAACTGAAGAGCCCAGCATGGCTAACGAAAGTTGTCTCAGTAGAAAGTTCTACTGCTTCTGTAGTATCCTCGTATTTAAGAAAGCAAAAACCTCCGCTACCTGAAAAGTGTATAGAAACCTCAAGCCAACATTTGGTTCTGCCTAATATTTCAAATTCCAGCAGGTCTATCTATACAAAACAGATTGTGTAGGACTGAACATCCCTTGCAGATTTTCCTCCATTCGTGTCTCCTGCCAAACATAATCATGCCACATGGTCCTAGATAAAGAATAAATGAGAAGCAGAAAACAAAGCAATTCCTTTGTGCAACTTTCTCAGATCACAGCAACAGATATGCCTTAGAAGCAAAAGAGACAGCCTTCAGATCACTTAGTATGGGAGCCACATTAGCAAATGTGAAGAGCTCTTCCCATCGATTCACACCCTTGAAAGTGCTCTGGGTTATTTAATCATCATTTTATAAATGAGACAAAGCACTTATTACAGAATTACAAAACTTTAAAAATTCTTCTTATCAAGCCCTTCTATTTCCCATTAATTAGAAATGCATTTTGAGATTATTCTTCAAAAAGTCAGAGCTAGAATCATCACCTTAATGTTTTATGATAACAGTACAAAGATTAGTCAAGAGAGACAATAAGGTGTTGTAAATAGACATTAACATGGCCAAACTAGCCATCCGCACCTGCAGCCCCAAGCTGGTTTGTCACTTAAATATAATTTGCTTCCAAGTAGCTAATAGCTGAACAGATTTCTGGTTTCCAAAGTTTTGAAATTGAACTTCAGGAAAAATGAATTCTGCTCTGCTCTCATGAGACCCCACCTGGAGTACTGTGCCCAGTTCTGGGGCCCCCAACATAAGAAGGATATGGACCTGTTGGAGCATGTCCAGAGGAGGGCCACAAAGATGATCAAAGGGCTGGAGCACCTCTCCTATGAGGACAGGCTGAGAGAGTTGGGGTTGTTCAGCCCAGAGAAGAGAAGACTCAGGGAATACCTTATAGCAGCCTTCTAGTACCTAAAGGGGGCCTACAGGAAAGATAGGGAGGGACTCTTAATCAGGGAGTGTAGCGATAGGACAAAAGGTAACAGTTTTAAACTGGAAGAGGGCATATTTAAATTAGATATTTTTGAAGACATTCTTTACTGTAAGGGTGGTGAGACACTGGAACAGGCTGCCCAGAGAAGTTGTGGAAGTCCCCTGCCTGGAAGTGTTCAAGGCCAGGCTGGATGGGGCTTTGAGCAACCTGGTCTAGTGGGAGGTGTCCCTGCCCATGGCAGGGGGGTTGGGCCTAGGTGACCTTTAAGGTCCCTTCCAACGTAAACCATTCTGTGATTCTGTGAAAGATTACCAGGTGTCAGAGCAGATCCATTCACCCAGCACACCCTTCTGAGAGAATGCCTAAATGACCATAAAAGTACCACTATTTTACCTCTCAGTTTCAAGATGGTTTTCACAGCCTAAGAGAACAAAACAAGACAGCATGCAGTCCTGTGTAGCAAAATGGCTTTGACATTTAGACACAAGCGCACGGCTGTAACAGACAGGGTGCCAAGTTGCAACTACAATTGCACGCTGCTTCTTTCCACAAGTTATGTTTCCACACAAAAAAAAAAAATGTTTTCTCATATTCCACTGTAGTGATTTTGATCAGTAATTCTGAAATTCATTGCAAGGGGCAGCACATAAATGTCCTCTAAAGCAGAAATAACATACAATATTCCAAACAAAGGTACATTTGAACAAAGATAGCTCATTGTTTAAACAAGATTGTTTTATGTTTGACAGAAGTACCATAAAATTAACCTTTCTTTCAAAAATGAGAACATGACAGAAGACTGCAAGGAAGGAAGCTGGTTTGGGTGTTTGGCTTTTTCTCAGTTTTTCAGTTCAGGTTTATAAACATCAATAAAAGACAGGAATAAAAAAAGACAGTTGAAATAAACTTCCTTCAACAAAAAAACACATTAACCGGTTTCTACTTTTTAATAAAAAACAAAGAGGGTATATGAAGACCACCCTTCCCATTTTATGGCCCAAACGAAAGCAGTAGAACAACAGCAACTTCCCTCTGGTGAAGTAAATGGAGGAGAATGTTGTTTACTTCTGTTTACACACCCATCATAAAACCAAAGATGCACCCAGCAAGCCAAATGCAATGACTCCACGGCTTCAGTTTTGTGACTGCTCTCATTTGTTCCAAGTCCTCAATGTGGATGCCTAAAGCAAAATTCGCTCTTTCCCTGCCACGTTCCCACATTATCCATTGTGTTAAGCACCACAGTTTTTCAGTCAGTGGACAGAAACAGATAATTATTTCCTATACTCGTCAGCGTAGGTTTCAGCTCACCGCACAGACTTGCGATAGCTGGTAAAGCTCAAGGGAGGTGTTAAACATCTGAGGCTGGGGGCAGAGGAGAGAGACACGTGGTGCCTGTTGGAAGACGCAGCCCTACTGTCACCTTAAAACAACTGTCAGGTGACAGTAGGTTGGTAGGGATCTGGAAAAAGAAATTATCTGAAAAAAAGTAAGGTCTTGGCACTGGCTCGGCTGCAAGACACTTACCAGGGCTTGCTTTTGGTCTACCATTACTCTAGCATCTCATCATCTACGCCAAGGACACTTTACTTGCCAGCACATTACCTAGGCCAGAAGGGTACCTGTGGGACACCTACTTTGCAAATCAAGCGCTTTAACCTCTACCACTGCTTTCCCGTGAACAGTGCTCTCTTCACAACCCTACACAGCTAGGAATTGTTCACTCTGCCAGCTTGAACCAGAGCTGAGTCATTTCTGTGGAAGGCTACTCCCTACCAACCATCTGCACGAATCTTCTGAATTTCCTCTGCCATCAGCGTAGCTTTATTTTAATTGGAGTCATACAATATTATTGTGCTAATACTGTAATGCAGCTGTAGAAAATAAACCACCACAACAACAAATCAGACTGAACGGAAAACTTGTATTAATTGTCCAACGTGTTTGCTTTGGAGAACCTTGGAATACGATCTAATATTCAAAAGATTACCAAGACGTGACAAAACAGTATTGCCATACGGTTAACTGGTTAAACAGTACAAATAATACAGCAATACAGAAATGATCAGCCACCTTCCTAAGAGCCTGAATGCGGCAGGAAGAATGCAATGGGAAAAAATATTTCACAAGTGGATCCAAAAGGCAGGCTTGGATCTTCAGTGCAGCAACAACAAATAACAGCCGACAAACAGTAAGAGAAGTCTTTCACAACAGTTTGGCTCAGGGCTTATATTGACAACATTCACTGATGACCGGTGTGTCTCCAAAACTTCTTAAGCAATCTTTGCAGACTGATCGAGATCAAAGTTTCCAGTCATTCTCCAGGAGGGAGGGGGAAAAAAAAAAAAAGACAGCAGTACCTGGCAAGCTGCCTAAAACACAGGCTTTCTTCTGTGTCGTAAGACTCACTCTTACGCTCTTAGTAAGAGAGGCCAATGCCAGCAGTCCATCTTCAGTGAGCAATAGACAGAGCTCAGGCTGGAGTGACACCCAGCGCAGACTCACCTGAATCACCCTCGGAGGGCCACTGACTCCAGACAACCCCTCATCGCAATGCGAGTCTGGCTGATAGCTTTCCACATGCCAGCACCTACATATTGACACTTACCTGCCAATCTGGAACTCAGTGCTACCCCCAAGCACGAAGTAGCAGCAGGATGGACCAACTGCCTATGCTGCTTGAAACCCACCATGAGAATTCACATGGTCTTGTGGAAGTCACCATAATCTCTACAGTTATCATCTAGCCAACTTGGTGAACTTCTTTCCATTTAATACCTGTCGTCCAAACACAGAGAGAGGACAACTCAGTCACCAGCTTTGGCTTTTGTTTAGGATGAACAGACCCTCTCTGCATGGGAGAAATCTTGCCCTGGCTTGTGCCGTAATACCCTCAATCCAACTGAAAATATCACTATCACCAGTTCACCATACCAAAGAGAAGAGGCCTGAGCCTCTACCCGTATCAGCACCAGGACAACTAATGCCAATGCATTCCTGATGCTCTCATGTGAATTCTGAGTTGACTTAAGCAGGTGTCAGGCGACAATGTGTCCCGCATGCCACAAGCAATCGTGGCCAGGCCAGGAAGACTCCTTGCACTCCTCAGCGTAGGGTAGATTCTTCTGGCGACCTCTGTCATGGTGAACGCAGAGATTAGTGGCTATTTCAAGACTGGTGGGCATTAACGTGTTTTGAACATTGGCTGTTGCTTTGTCTGCACATGAATCATCCTCACAGAAAAGCGTTTCCACCATTAAATTCTCTCCCCGTAGCCTTCCAATAGTTTTTAATACCTTGAAACGTTACAGAAAACTAACCCTGGTGCTTCAAGAAACAGACATCCTAATAACTAAAGCAGACTCTAATGCACCCGGCCCCAGCAAGTTTTCAGTGGCAAATTCCAACTCATGCTGGGAACAAGGAGATAACTGTGGCAAACAGTAGATGCCCTAATACCAAGCACAGACGTAAACACCACAGGCTGGACTTGCCCAGATTCAGAGCCAGATAGCCACCAGACCCAGTCCAAAAGCACAAGGAGGGAAGAGAAAAAGGAGAAAAGGTTGAATCAAGTGGTATCAGCACTTCTTTTAGTTTCAAGTCTAGGGATATTTTTGTCATTAGCCTATCTTCTCAAGTTTCAGTATGATAGGCAGTGTTTTTATTTCCCAGGCTAAAGAAGCCGGTGGAAATTCAGTGGGAAAAGGGAGATGGAGCCACCCTAGCTGCAGTACCGAGCATCTCCATAAGACAGCAGCTCCCGAGCGTGGAGCTGTCGGTTCCAATAGACATCTCCCTCCCGGTGCTGTGCTGGCTCCCAGCCCTGCCCGTGTGCCATCTTTGGCATCTGTGCAGTACACAGAGACCTCGGCTGTACGCTGCTCCCAAAATGGGTATCAGTAGCACAGAAGTGGAGACGGGGAGTGCCAGGCACACTCAATAGCCAGGTTCTGACCGAAGCTATCTCCTCTCCCAGCAGGCATTCGAGATAGCAACAGCAGCAATATCCCTCTCAAGCCCCAGAAGGAGGACCGATAGACTCGACCATTGCAGGAGAGACAGAGAGAGAGAGGTTCAAGGGAATGCTCTCAAGATAAATGTCACTGAAGTCTACTGGGAAATGCCAGTGCTCCACTCAAAATCCTGCAAGCTTTCAAAACAGAATTACCCACTCCAGTGACTAGATTACTGCTTCAAGAGGCCTCTCTGAAATTATTTGAATTTCTATCAAAACTGTTTAAAGAAAGCCCATGCCCTGCTAATGCTGTTGTAATTTAGCCGCCTTGAAGATTAGCTGAAGTATTCTACCCTGAGCTGGATGCAAAGTTTACCTCTATTTTTTTCCCCTCACATACGGTGCAGGAAGCACAGAAGGACAGACGTCTGCCAGTCATCACGCCACTTCAACGTAAAAGGATGTCTCAATATGCACGGCTGTAAGCGAGGCTGAAGAAAACTTACAAATGTCTCCAAGGACTAGAAATCATTTTGTCACTACTCGTTAGACCACTGGGAGGAAGTTGCGGGATGAGTACAGATAAAGCAAAGCAATGAGTTCGAAAACTGCATTTCCTCATAGGAAACCTAATAAACATCAAGCCTAACCCTTACTCATACAAGCGCTACACTTGAGCAAATGACTAATCACATGAACACAGAATGCTGTCAGGGCACCAATAACCACTTTGATAGCAAATAACTGTTAAAAAAAAAAATGAAATGGGTGTGTACTTGCTTGCATGAACAGATAGTATTTATTTTATTCAGTAATACCATAGATATGATTCCATTTGCAAAGATTTGCAGAACACGAATTGCATTTGCTACAAATGCATGTAATTGCATAGTTTTAAAAATCCTAAGACTAACATGAAAGTCCTTTCGAATCCGATTTGCATTGATAGAGACAGTGAAATTTGCATTCAATTGATTTCCGCAGTTAGAACTCCTCAATGGAATTATGAAGCAAAATGGCTTTCCTTTAGAAAATTAATAGGTATTAAATTTTGCAGTCACTGCAACAGAATAGAAACTTAATTTTCCAGGTGGTCTCACTGATATCAATGGGACTCCCTCAAGCTAAGTAATAAGAAGGTGCCAATACTGAACATCACTCGAGTGCCAAACTGGAACTGGATGTTATATGCAGCAGGGAACATTTGACAGCAAATATTAATCCACGTTTAAATACCACAGCAATTCATGCTCTAAAAATACACTTTTAAATTAAATATTGCACTGACAAATTTTCTGGCCCTCTTTAACTATCCCACCTCCAGGATATAATTTTTTCTTTTTTTTTTTTTTTTTTAAATCTTAATTGTTGGCCAGTCACAGCTTTCAATACATTAGTCACTGTTGCACTGACTGGTGTTCTTCTTCATACACTTGTCCTACATTAGCATTTTTATTTGAAAGTAAATCAGTCTTGCAATTTTGTGAAACCCAGGTGAAGGGTGTGCAAAAGCACAGCTCACCATTTTAAACCCAGGTAACCACCGACAAGCACAGAGTCCGGCCAGCGTGGTGGGCACTGCTCGCACAACCACTTGGCCGCTGCGGCAGGAACTCCAGCCCTGGGAAACCATCCTCTAGTAAGACCTACAGCAACCACCTCCACCAGCTTCCCCACAGTCTTTTTTTTCCCCTTGAAGGACTGTCATGCCTGGGGATCCTGTACAAATCTGACCTCTGGCAACTCCACCTGACAACCCACCAACTCGCCAGCTCTCCCACTTTCGCAGTTTAGGGGCTCCCCTATGCCAGAGGGGAAAAAGTCTGGTCTTAAAACAGCTGGCCAATACACCGTAAGACAGTGATTTAGAGACAGGCATGCCGTATTTTTTTTAAGTTTAATTTATCTGGCTACAATGAACCCCACGTTAAAGGGTAGATAAGTAGATCAGGTAGATAAACACAGATAAGGAGAGCCAGCTTCTCCTTTTCTCTCATCTTCTCATAGCACCAACGCTGGAGAGACTAGAATGACAAGGACAAGGGGATGAAGCAGCAAGATGCTAAGATAGCGACAATCAGGAGGAGGAAGAGGACTTGGGTCTACGGGTCAATGAGACCAAGAATGGAAATAAGACAAAGAAAATGGATGGAAGAAAGAATTTTAGGGTCAGAAACAACTGTATGTGGAGACCAGAGAGAGATGTTTATAGGATAAATGGATAAAACAGCTGAAGCTGACAGTGTAAGAGCACCCAGGCTCAGAGAAGAAGAAACAGAGAAGGAATTTGCCACTCAGAGCCCTCAGATCTGAAGTAAACCCTGTAGATTTTCCTCTGCTGCTGCTCAGGGTAAAGCATCCCCAAAATTTCTTGCGCTCTCACACTCATTTATGCCTGCAGATGAAGGTAACCAACTATTGCCATTGAGAACGCTGGTAATCCACAAAGCTGGAGTCAGTGGGGAAAGCGCACAACCCCATGGAGCTGCTGGTATAATTTTACATGATGACAGCTCAGATTTTCCAGTTTGGTTAAGAAAAGTAACCCAGAAAATTAGCTAGAAGACTAAAAACTGATTAGGAATATCATTCAACCACTCTGAAGAGAGGGAATCTAAGAAATGAGGCCTTCTAGGACATTTCAGTTTCCCTGTGCCCTGCGATACTGTTAAATTAGTCCATGCCCCCCTCTCCCCATGACCTATGCCTCATTCAATGCAGAAAATGGATGCACACTGGTCAAGAAACATTAATCTATCATATATAGGATTCCTGCTTAGCCTGATAGGAGATACAGGAAAGGAAGACACAGCTACAGAACGTGAACCCTCCTGGTGGGCATCATCCCAATACCTGCTGAAAAGTTACAGTGCAAGACGGAGACAAGCCACCACGTCTGGTCAGTGGTTACGCTCTCCACCTTCCCGATTCCCATGCGGGAGCCTCGAACCCTTCGATCGCAGTTTGAGCTCTGCATGCAAAAATTTAAAACACCATCAAAAAAAAAAAGCATAAGCAGATACCCTCTTGGGGCAGGGGAAAAAAATCAGCCTACTTTTCTCAAACACCATGCCAAAAATTGGCTGATACTAAGGGAAAATTGGGCAGGGATTGAAGCTAAATTTGTCAAAGTGTAAAAGGGAACAACACCTTTCCACTGTAAAGGGGTGCTGTAATGGCAGTTCCATATTACATGGGACCACTAGTCAGAGCTGCACAGAGAAGCCCAGAGGAAATTAAAAATTCTATTTCATTATGGCACGTGGATGAGAGGCAGAAACAACACATGGATCACGTAATGAACTGTGAAGACTTTAAAAAAATAAATATCTGAACCACTGTCCCTTCCCTGAGTGAAGCAGGGTCCTGGTGGGACCGCGTAATTAGACTGTCCTACTGATATCATGATGCAAAGCCAAGGTTTACACAGATAATGTTAATTTTGCAGTTATTCAACATGCTGCTTTCATCTCTGCATACTTCTGCCTTGCCACATTACTGAAAGAAAACAGGTTCTGTTATTATGATCATCTACCGGTTTTCCGGGGTAAAGATAGAGTAGGAAAGTGATAATACCAGACACATGCAAATTACTCTAGAACAACACAGGGCGACGATGCAGGAGAGAAGAGCGAGCCCAGGGACAAGGCACCCACAGGACCGGCGAGCCTGGGCAGCACGAGTCACAGCATGCAGCTGCACGGTCCAAAAGCAGCGCAGCGAAGACCTTCCCTGCACCCAGCACGCTTAATCCGCAACCCAGATAATCTCCCATGAATAATCGAGAGTTGACCGTGTACAGCAGAACTCTATTAACCTCACAACTCACTGCAGCAGGCCGCGTCCTCCATAAACTGCTTAGTGACCAAGTAACCGTTAAGTGTACAGCCTCTCACAAACGTCTTGAGTCTAGTAATGGGATACTTGCCTCCGAGGCCCTGCCTATGCTACCTAGCTTCATTTCAGATTCATCCGTTTTGAAGACTTGGGGGAATCCGTTATCATCATCTAATCTTTTCCTTGCACAGGAGAGCCGGATTCCCAGCTCTGTAGCGCGACAGGAGCAGTTTCTCCTTTCATCTCCTGAACCAAAACTGTTGACAGCTTTGGATTTATCAGTGAGAATATAATTTACGAAACTTCCAGCTCAGGATTATCTGATGGGCAGTAGTCGATGTAAAATAAAGCTAGCAACCACATCTACCCCTCCAGCCTTTATCATTACCTGAAATGAAAGATATGACGAGACACAATGATCCTGTCACGGCAAAGATCGGGTGTAGTTGACCAGCCACTTACAGCAAATGCCGAAGCCAATGCTGTACCTTTGTTGGGGGGGGGGGGGGGGGGGGGGGGAAGGAGGATTTGACAAAAGAGTTGAGAATGTTTCTGACCACTGAAGTGATATGGAAAGGCAGCCCCAACTTGCGAGAAAGCTGGCCAGCACAGGGGAAGGATACATAAGGCACCCGGGGCGGGGGGGGGGACGACGACAGTCTTATAGCTGAAGAAGACTGACAACCTGTCCAGCTAGCAAGCTGTACTGCTACTGGTGCTCATTGGCATCACCTTCCGTGGCATCTCCGCAAGACACAATGCTTCATTATCCCCATGCAAAACAACGACACCAGAAGCGCACCTCTGCTTTCACTTGGGCTTGAGAGAAAAAACTTGGAAATACTGCTTCTCCGCACCTCAAAAACTAAATAAAAGGCAACAGTGTCAAGGACGAGACACCACCTGCAAAGCGGATGTGCCACAGACTATAATCACTGGACTGAAGTTATGATAAAAACGCTCTAGAAATTCTCTAACTCCTGTTAATCTTTCCTCTTTTTTTTTTCCTTCTTCACTGACTTAAAACAAACAGTCAAAAAAAAAAAAAAATAAAACAACCAACCCCCAAACCCAAAAAGGAAATTCTAAGCATTCTCCATAACTCTCTGGAGTAAGTAATACTCTTATAAAAGCAGTCTGGCAAAGACCTTGCAAGCTGAAGTGATTTTCAATTAATTGCTAATATTTTTAAGGGAAAGTTTCCATTAAATAATACACGGGCATCAGACATCTTGAAAACTGAAGTAAGATTCTTGGAACTACCTTTGGCTAACAGCAGCCAGGCAAAACTACTGCCACAAAGCATAAAACCAGTTGCAGCTACCCTCCCGTTTTTTTCCAAAGCATGGAGAGTAAAAAGCTGAAGTCCAACTTGGGAGGGGAAAAAAAGTCAAGAGTAAAGAGCCTGCGCCGCAGTTTGCAAATCTAGCAGCAGACCTAAGAGATGGGGATTTTGGGCTTAGCAAAAAGTGTAATAAAATGCCAGCCCACCTTTAGCTTTAAGCTGAAATACCATTTTGCAGCAAGACTGTCTCCAAACGCGGATGGCAGTGCGAGTTTCTGCAAGAATACACCTTACCAAAAACTGCTCTGAACCCCAAACCAACCCACCCAACCAAAGGCAGCATAAAATGGTCGATGAAAAGTGAGCGCATTACCCTGACAAACCCAACTGCTGTAAAACGACGAACAAACCGGACCCAAAAGTAGGACTCCATTTTTAATTGTGCTGAAATAAAAGTCGGGATTTTTCAACTCGGCACTGAATAAACCCAGACGCGGCCGGAGCCGGTGGGCGCTGCACCTCCCGCCCGCCGCCGGGGATGCGCTCTGCCCCGCTCACCGCCATCCCGGCCGGGCGGCCCCCCCCGGCCCCGGCCCCGGCCCCCGCCCCCGCCGGCCCGCAGCTACGGCAGCCGAACGCTGCGGGGCCGCCGAGCTCCCACCGCGGCCGCGGAGGCCCTCCACCTTCCAGCGGGTCACCGGGCGGGGGGACGCCCCGGCGAGTAGCCCACCCCCCACCCCTTCCCCGCCCCGCCGCCCGTTCCGGGGAGATGCCGGCGGCAGCAGCGGCCGCGCAGGGCCCCGGGCGGCGCCCCGCGGGGCTCGCCCCTGTCCCCGCCGGCAGCCGGGACCCGCCCCGTTCCTCCCCCAGCCCCGCCACCGCCCCCGGGCGCCCGCCCGCACATCCCCTCCCGCCGGGCCCCCCCCACCCCGCGCCTCCCACACGCCCCCCCCGGCCGCCGCCTGCGCCACCGGCGGCCCGCGGGAGGCCGCGGGGCCCGGCTCCGCCGCTCACCGCTCTTGACGTCTCCGGGCGCCGAGCCGCCCGCCGCCGCCGCGCCGCCCGCTCCGCTGCCCGCCCCGCCGCCGCCGCCGCCGCCCGCCGCCGCTCCGGCTCCGCCGCCAGCCGCGGCGCCGCCGCCCGCCGCCGCCGCGGCTCCGCCGCCCGCAGCCGCCCCGTTCTCCTGCTCGTCGCCGCTGCTGTTGGCGCGCTTGTTCTTCTTGCCCTTGCCGCCCTTCTGGTTCGGCATCGCGGGCCCGGCCGCCGCCGCCGCGGCGGGGCGGGCGGGCGGGCGGGCGGCGGCGGCTGCGGAAGGCGCCGCCGCCGCTACCTCCGGCTCATGGCGGGGCCGCGGCGGCCGCGCTGCGCTGCGCTGCGCCGCGCCCGCGGTGGGCGGCGGGGCCCGGGAAGGGGGGGGAAGTGAGGGGGGAGCCGGGACGGGGAGGGCGAAAGGCGTGTCCCGCTCGGCCGCCCGCCGCCGCCCCGCTTCCTCCCGGAGCAGGCGCGGGCGCTGGCGGCAGCGGGAAGCGGAGCGCGTTGCGGGGGGGGGGGCGACGGGGCTGAGCCAGGCGGGGGGAGCGGGAGGGGCTTATCGGGAGGGGGAAAGCCCCGCTCCCGCCGGTGGCGCGGAGGCGGGAGGGGGCAGAGCGCGCCCCGCCGCCGGGAACCGGAGCGGCAACCGGAGCCGCCCCCCCCTCCCCGCGTCCCCCGCAGCCGGGGCGGGGCGGGCGGCCGCGCCGGGAAGCTGTCGCCGTGGGGCGTACCGCGGCCCGGGGCGGGGGAGGGGGGGGCAGCTCGGGGGAAGGCGGGTGCTGGGGGTCCCGGTGCGCGCTTCCCGCCGGAGCCCCCGCCCCGTGCGGTCAGGGCTGGGCTCCCTCCTCGGCATCCCGGGCGGTGTGAATGTCCAAACAGCTGGGAACAGCTGGAAAATGTCACCTGAAGGCGCAGGAATAAGGGTGAGGGGGGTGGGGGGTTCTCAGAATAATGCAGTCGCGTCTTTGGGGGGGCGGGTTAAGGAGCAAAGAGCCCTACAAACATTACAGCCCCAACTCGAGATTTTTCATCTCGTGTAGTTGGTGGTAGGGGAGCTCCGTGGGTGACGGAGAGCAGGGGTGAACCTTTGGGATACAAGTTAGATGGAGGCTGTCAAACTGCCCCTGGAGCAGAGCTGGAAGCCACCATGCCTCCAGAGAGGCGATGTGGAGAGGCAGCAGCCTCAGCTTCTGCAGGAGTCCGGCCTCAGTGGGAGGCACAGCAGAAAATTGGTAACAAATATTCACGGGATTCCTGCACCCAGGGAGGCGAGATGCTGCCAGTCAGTTGCAAAATAGCAGCGCTCGCGACGTGCCTTTGCCTCTCCAACCAGCAACAGCTCCTCACTTCTAAGTGTCACTTGCTGGTGTGCTCACATTGGTACCTACCAGTTTATCCAACTCGAGAATGAAAAATACAACCTTTCCTAAGAATGGCGTGCCAACTCCCAGGCTGAGCAGTTATTCTGAGCCTAGCAAGCTTTTCCTTGCACATAAATTAACTTTTTTTCCTTCTGACCCAGATCCTGCAGATTAGGTTTCCATGATTTCCTTACGGAAGAAGTACAGAGGCGTGCAAGAATGCGCCTTCATAGAGCGGTTGTGGTTAGTGGCCTGTGACTGATCCAGGCTGGGAGGACAAGAGCTTGCATGAACTGCCGGGGCTCTAGAGGTCAAGTCAAAGTGGGTAGGTCAAAACCTGTAATAAGTGAGGTCAGTCTGATGGGAAGGTGCTACATTTTTTAAGCTGGAATCTATCTACGATAACTGGCCAAAGTGTTCGCCTGGGATAGTTCCCAGATTTCTTCCTACTAGAAACTGGACGTACGTCCTGGATCATTTTGTACCTGTAACCAATGCCTTAGTATTCCAAGAAAATCATGCACTGTATTTTCAAATACTCTTTGAAGCAGCTATCACAAGAAGTTTTGAGTCACACGGCCTAATTTCTTTGCCTGCAGACATCAACATTTTAGAGATGCTAAAGCAGTTTCTTGTGTTGGTGGAAACCTGAAATGATGTGCTTTTCAGTATCTTGCATTCCTGTAGCCAAACGTCCTGCCTTAGTTCAAAGCTTTGAAGCTTCTAAATTGCATTTCTGTCTAGAAACCAGAGGAACAGAGAAAGTGCTGCCAATTTCTAAGGCCACAAGTTTGGTCAAATCCTGATCCCCACCATCTCAATTGCAGCATTTCCATTTGTTTTGGCAACTGCAGATTTCACCCCTAGTTCTTTAGGTTTCCAAGAACAAAAAAAAAAATAATCAAAGACCAAAAAAAAAAAAAGAAAAATTAATTTAGCCTGGAGAAGAGGAGGCTGAGGGGATACCTTATCACTCTCTACAACTACCTGAAAGGAGGTTGTAGAGAGGTGGGGGCTGACCTCTTCTCCCTGGTGACAAGTGATAGGGCGAGAGGAAATGGGTTCAAGTTATGTCAGGGGAGGTTTAGGTTAGATATTAGGAATTTTTTTTTCACTGAAAGGGTTATTAATCATTGGGATAGGCTGCCCAGGGAGGTGGTGGATTCACCATCCCTGGAAGTGTTTAAAAAAAGGGTAGATGCGGTACTTGAGGACATGGTTTAGAAGTGGTTTTGTCAGGGTAGGTTAATGGTGGGACTTGATGATCTTAAAGGTCCCTTCCAACCTCAGCAATTCTATGATTCCATGAATCCTTTCCACAACCACATTCGCAGGCTCGTAAATGTGCTTGCCTGCAGTAACAGGGTGTCAGACCTCCAGGGGAATCTTTGAAAGTCTTCATGTTCCTATAAAACAGTGAAAACCCCAGAGATGCGAAATAGGGGCCTGATTCTCGTGTCCAGAGTAGGTGTGGAGTGTTGGACTAAATGGTCCAGTTTGAGCCAAGAAAGCTACTTACCATGCATCAGAGGAGCTGGAGGAGTAACTACTTAAATGCCGTGGCTGGATACAAGAGTGTAACACCTCAAACATCAGTTTGGCAAAAATTAAGCTTCCTGGTTTGCAAGGTCAAATCTTGATGTCCTGTCAGCCTTTATGCTCTGCAAGGGTTGTGCAGTGTGTAGGTGAGACCTCCTTGAGGTGAAATAGTAGAAATACATGTGGAGATCAAATAATTCATATGGCAGTTTCGGGAGTCATGGAGATATGCCATAATGTTCTGGGGTGAAAAAAGTCTTCCACAAGTGTGGCAAGTACCTGCTGGCTCACACAGAGAAGGTGTCTGCCTCTCAGGCTTTTCTTGTTCAGATCTACTTAGCGCAGTAGTGGCAAGCCCTCTATGGGTACAAAGCACCATTACTAAATTCATAGCCAAAGGAAAGGCCTCTTGTTAGCATTGCTGAGGACAGATTTGTAGCTATGTGGCAAAACTTACTGAACCAAAGACCTACGTCAGTTAACAAAGAGCAGAAGCGTTGTGAGTTAAATCATAGAATCATTGAATTGTCTAGGTTGGAAGGGACCTTGAAGATCAAGCCCAACTGTCAGCCTAACACTGCCAAAACCACCGCTAAACCATGTTCCCCAGCACTACATCTACCCGTCTTTTAAATACCTCCAGGGATGACTCCACCACTTTCCTGGGCAGCCTGTTCCAGTGCTCGACAGCCCTTTCTGTGAAGAACTTTTTCTTAATATCCATCCTAAACCTCCCCTGGTGTAACTTGAGGCCATTTCCTCTTGTCTTATTACTTGTTACTAGCGAGAAGAGGTTGACCCCCACTTCTCTACAACGTTATTTCAGGTAGCTGTAGAGAGTGATAAGGTCTCCCTGAGCATCATTAAGGGTGTGTCTGTGGTCAGCACCAAAAACAACCCCTATGGCATCAGAAAGGGAGTAGCACAGATAGTGGCCTTCATCTAGGCAATTCAGGGATTCTCACGGCTCTGAGCCAGCCACGAGCCGAGTTTGTGACCTAGGGCAAGTTTTCAGGAGAGCAGTGAGTAGGAGCAGGCGCAGGAGGATTCTCAAGGTACATACTAGTTTTAGACAGGGAAACTCATCTCAACTGTCTTAATGCTGCCTAATTTCCCTTGCCCGGTCTCGCAGAGGAACTAGACTGCCACAGTCCCCTGGTACACACACTTTCCTACTTAGAACCGTGGTTGTTTGTGGGGTCATGAGGATCCCTCTGCGTGAGGGTGAGGGGTCTCCACCAGCCTCTCCACAAAGTCCCTCCCATTCCCCATCCCATGGAAACGATGTGGCTGTGCTCAGGTTCACAGGTCCATACTGCACGCTGTCAGCCCGGGCTTGTCCTGGAGATGTGTCTCTCGGAGGAGTGCGATTAGTCCACACCAGCCAGTACTGCAATTTCTCTCCCCACAGTCCCATCCTTTGCAGAAACTTTGTTTTTCATAACTCAAAAATAAGCGCCTCATTTTCTTTCTAGATATTGTGCACAGCGTAGTTGTGACCATTTCACTCTGAAATGAGTTATTTTTAAAAGCCAGGTAAGTAGTTCCATTATTCACACAAATTTTGAAAAACTTAACCGGACTTCTGTTCACACCTGGATATTTCCATTTATCATACCTTCTCAGGAGTTTCTTCATCAGAATAGCTGTGATCTCCTCCTTTAATAAATAAACAAGCAGGATGTTAGCAAAACAAGCCACCTTTCACAGCTTTTTATTCTTACTTGTTCATATTTTTTGGTATTTTATTTTTTCCTTATACAAAGGGCTAGCAACAGTGCCAGAAAGCCGACCTTAGTAGCTTGATTTGCAGATGTTCACCAATTGTTCAATCTCACTGAATTTTGATGTAGAACATAAAAGGCACGTCAACACCCAGCTGTAGTAGCGTGAACAGCGTCACATTTGTATACTTCAAAAGAGATGCACATAGAAAGGATCAAGAGCCTCTGAGAAAATGTACTGAGGCTGTTTGCTTCAGAGAAGAAAAATTCCTATAAGCAAAGTATTTTGGTTTTACGGGTATTGGCCAGTATTTCATTCTTGGTGTAATCTCCTTTGAGGTTAAAAAATGAGCTGAAAGCATCAATAACAGAAATAAATGACCGCAGCTAATCAGTATGATGGTACAGGAGCAAACAAGATTTCCTCAATGGATACAGAACAGGCACTTGAAATCAGGGTCATACTCTGAAAAGAGACTCAATTGACAAGAAATAGGAGTAGATAAAATAGTGCCATTTTACTGAAATTGCTGACAGAGAAAGCGAGCGAGCCATATTCCATTCCATGGCTGTCAAAAAGCGTGAGAGAGAGCTAATGGGAAGAGGCAGTGAATCATTTTGGGACCTTCCTGTCTGAAACATTTAACACAAATATCCTGTATTATAAACATTCTACTTAGGTACCTTTATGGAAGCACGGTGTGAAAAAGGAAAAAAAAAAAGAAAGAATCAGTGAAAACTCAAACTCAGACCTCTGCAGTTCTGCACAACTTTAAAACGTTCATTCAAGTCCAATTTCATGCTGATCAAATAGAACTACCCATAAGCAAGAAATAAAAATAAAACATCCTTTGTGGGAGGCAAAATAGACTACTTTTGGTTTATTTTATTGCAAATTATTACTGTCACCTCTCCAGATACCTGGTTGCTGCTCACCCAGCTACTAAGATAACTAAAAACTCACCTCTGGGCTCCAGCTGGTTATCTTTCAAAAATACCCTCTTAGAAGAGAGTTGAGTCCGTCATCCTCTCCCTCTGCAGTCCCTGTCTGTGGTTTTCACTGGTGCCACAGTGGTTTTCCGCCTCCCATCCCCTGTTATTAAAGTCCCTAGGTGAGTGCCTGGGAACACCCACGCTGCCGCTCCCCTCTCCTCAATGGCTTTGGCTGACACTCAGAAAGCAAGAGGTGAAGTGACCTTGGTTCTTCAGCCCACTGTCTCCGAGTAGTTTTGGCCCTACAAGTCACTTATAGTTTTTCCAAAGTGGTGTTATACGAGTCCTTCCAATTTTTAAGACAATAAAAGCTAGGTTTCACGAAGCATCTTTCTCTGCCCCTAATGTGGAATAATGGCAAGCAGGCTGTTCTCATAGCAGCTGGGCAGTGAAGTTTGCCAGGGAAAAATAGTTTAATCAGAAAATGTGAGCGCCTGAGCTCAGAAATGATTTGTGGCAACCGGCTGAATGCAGACTCTCGTGAAGCCCCAAGTATTTTTCAAGTCCTGGGAGCTTCGGTTCCAGAGCAGCACATTCGAAGCTCTTGCAACTACTGAGACAAAATTGGTGGCATGCGTTACCTTCACTGCTGCTCTTTGGAAGTGGGCAGGTGATGAAGTTAAAGGAAATTATATCAATTTCACACAGTTATTGCTGAGGTGACAGGCAGTGTACAGATTTTTCAAGGAAACATCATGCCTCTGTGAAAAATACCTGTTTTGTGAAAAGTCACAAAACACGAATTTGTCCACAACCTGGAAATTTTTCCTATTCTCCATGAGTGTTTAGTGCAAATAAGTTGTTGGCATTTCTTCCAGGCATTTCTCCACAAAAAAAAAAAAAAAGGAAGCACAACGTGTAATCTGTGAGCTGTTACTCATTCTTTGAATAATAGATGCTATTTTTTGCAAAGGCCCCAAGCGACGCACAGGCAAGTTTTCTTGGTGCCTGTAGGAAGGTGGTATAGCAACAGTTGTTGAAGGAGAAGGGATGGAGAAGTCTTCATATCAGTTTTGTGGTGTTTACTTTTGAAAAACTGTTTTGAGTTCCCAAACATCCAGTGGGGAAGAGTTTGCCATCCCTGGGATCCCTCTCCTGCATTGAGGGGAGCAACAAGCAGGGAGGGGATCGGTCTCCTGCTATTGCTAACTGTGTATAAACACCTGGATTTGGGGATTTATAACGAGGTCTCAGGAGACTGGTTCTGCTATACTAATTGCTATTACTCATTTGAACAGAAAGATTGGTTTAGACATCTGTGGTAGGGAAACTGCAAAGCACTGCAGAGCTGTACGTGAAATTAAGGAAAGTGGTGTTCTGTGCAGTCCCTTGTGCTCAAGTGAGTTCGAGCACTAACAGTCCATGAAAGGTGAAGGTCCTGACTCCAGCAAAGCATGAGCGTGATGTTCAGCTTGTGCTGAAACCCATTCCCGCCGCCCTAAACCTTATTCCGTGGTACTGGGACCAGAGCGGTTGTGGCCGCAGCGTGGGTGTGAGGTTTCTCCAGCCCCCCCCCCCCGAGCACAGCCAGCGCAGCAGGCTCACCTGTCCCTTCCCAGTCACAAGATAAAGCCCCGCATGGTGGCCCCGGTCAGTTATTCCATAGTCTGTGTCTGACGACGTCGCCGGTGTTTGCGATAACAGCGTATGCCCTCCGCTGTAAGCGGCAGGGCAGGCTGAGCGCAGCGCTCGCTGTTCTCCCACCGTCCTCGCTCTTACAAACAGATGGGCCTCGTCTACAAGTCATGTCTCAGTTGCATTTAGCTAACAAAAGCAACAATCAAAATCACCGCTGCGTCCACAAAGAATAATGAGGATTGGAGTCTCACCCAGCGTGCTGGGAGGCTCATTTGCATTCCCTCATCTGACTGTTCCCCATTTTTCCATTTTATGAAAGGACACCCGCCCTCCATATGTCTTTCTGTCCCTAAGACAAGAGAGCTAAAGAGCCTTCATTCGTGGGTGGGGGTAAGATCATGTTCATCCCATCGCCTTTATACATAATTCTTACGCGTCACACACTTCTGCCACAATTATCATCTAATTTATGCCTCTCCAGAAAAATACACCAGTCGTCTCCGCGGTCGCCCTGTTTATCATCTCGGGCTGCGGGAGCCGGTACCGGCCAGGTGCGAGGACAATGGCCGGCTATTCATGTCTCTGCGCCAGCTGTTCCCCTCAGCACGCACCGAGCCTGGGTCCTGCTGCTGACAGCCCTGTCACGGCTGCGGCTGCTGCCGTGCGTACAATCTGATTTTAGGAGCTAATCCAGACTCATCATTCTGAAAGCGTGCCTAAGTATAGCGAGGGGTAAGTATATTTTACAGAAAGGCGTATTCCAGGCTTTAAACCTGTCACAGACGAGCTTATAGGTCTGTGTGAGCTTTTGAGGTAGACTGGTATGATTAGATAAACACCAGGTAGTGAATCACTACCCTGCTATCGGCATCCACCAAATTCTGTGTGCCAGCATCCGGGTCAAATCGTGACTGAAGCCACCAGCGACAGCAGTCACCGGTCCAGAGCCTGACAAAAAATTGGGCGAATGCCAAAGAAGAGCCCACAGTATATCTCAGCTTCACAAAGACCCCAGAGCCAGCAGGGAGCCCGTTTCCTTGGGTCCACCCGAGACCACAGGAGTCGGTCTGCACCAGGCAGCTTAGAGGTCCTAGGACAGCGCTGCTGCTGGCTTTTTGCTACATGGACCTCCAAATGAGAGGAGAGGAGAGGAGAGGAGAGGAGAGGAGAGGAGAGGAGAGGAGAGGAGAGGAGAGGAGAGGAGAGGAGAGGAGAGGAGAGGAGAGGAGAGGAGAGGAGAGGAGAGGAGAGGAGAGGAGAGGAGAGGAGAGGAGAGGAGAGGAGAGGAGAGGAGAGGAGAGGAGAGGAGAGGGTACTGCTGTCAAGGAGTTCATAACGAATTGATGGCACAAGAAAGAACAGAAAATTTGCTTACTAAATGTCACAAGGCCTTTGAAGCCTGGGTTGATGGTCCAAGCCCTAGTAATTTGCTTTCAGGGGCATGAAATCCATATTTTCCCATTTAAAAAGCAAAGAGGACTTTCTGTGTTTTCAGGGAAATTCTGGTTCTGGTTTCAAGTTCTGCTGTTCACTAAAACATTATCTGTGAGGTTTTTAAAAATTGCTTTGAACAAAACATTTTGTAACAAAGGGGGAGGTATAATTTGTAGCTGTATGAAAACAATGCAAAAAAATGAGAAATTAAACTCAGAAAATCTTTTCGTAGCCTTGATGATGTCATTCACAGACCTCTTCCAACTAATTCTTTTTAAATTCATTTTTCAACTAATTGCTTTGCTTCCAAACCTTTTTCATTAATATTAAATGGAGACAAAACCAACTGTCTTATAGCTATGGCAGTTACATTCAACTTGCATCAATGGAGCTTCTCCTTCCCCTCTTTCTTCTCCCAGCTCAGTTTATTGTATTATCAGTCAAAATTCCCCAGTGAAGAATATACTTCTGCCTCGGAGATTTCTGCTCTCTTCCCTCCACCTGAGAGGAGGAATTTGCTAGTACTTTGACCTTTCTCTCTCTACTAATCTAACTTGAGTCGGTAGATACCAAAGATAGCCTAGTTATTTCATATTTTTCCAGTTTTATCTGCCGATAGTCTGTCATTCTTTGTGTGGACTCAGGTGCCTGCAGAATAGTACATTCTGTTCTTCTGCAGGCCAACAAAACAAGACAAATGGGATGCTATAAATACAGTAATAAAACCCCTGAATAAATGAGGCTTTGAGAGAGGTCACTCAGAAATAGCTTCAATTCCAACATATCCTGTATTACTGACTCAAAATCGCATACATAGCCAATTAAACTGGTAGTTCATGCTGAGATACAGGCATGGGTCTGCTGGCTGTTTTTTGTGAATATTGACTTTCCTTCCAGGAGATCTGCCTTCTCTTCCCAGCCATTCCACATGCGTACAGTGTGATGTTGAGCGAATCATCCCCTCTTTAAAATTTCCCATTCGTCAGAATAAGGACCGTGATATGGCTGCCATTGGTAAAATGCCTTGAAATCCATAGATGATGTCAAGCCTTACTCTGAAAAATCACCAGCACTATGCATTTGCGGAGCAACTTCTAAGAGCATCAGAATGAAATCCTGAAATTATACAAAAATGTATGCATTAATTCAGGAGTATTCTAGTTAAATAAAGTTGCCTGAAAAGGCTATCTTCCCAGTTCATGGACAATCAACCTTTTTTTAAAAAATCAGTTTTGGCTCAACTCATACCAAACTCAGAAATGGTTAATATTTCCTGCAAAAGGGAAGTTCCAAGGGGAAAAAAAAAAAAAAAAAAAGAAATAATCAGAAATACCAAGGAAGGATGGCTTCCAAAAGAAACTGCATTCCCAAGTGAATCCTGCACTATAGACGACGGGTGGCTCAGGTGTGGAGTAAGGAGGAAAAGAAAATTATTCTTGCAGGCTGCCTGAAGAGAACCAAACATGCCTTTTGTGTTTAAATTACTGTTCCTCTTCTTTTCATGTTTTAACCCTAGCACTTAGCCAAAACTCAAGGTTCTGTAGTAATTTCCTCTTAGAAAGGGAAATTAATGATAATAGAGGTGGGCGTCTTTGACACAGCTCCATTTGTTTACAAATACTGTACAAAATCTTGCTTCCTCGAACGAGGCAGAAACCAGCAAGCCGGAGACAGCTTCTCAGAAGGGGGTCCAGCATGGCCAGTCGCCAGCGCTTGGCTCAGCAAGATCCCAGGAGATTTTCCAAGCACCGTCTTCCTCACGCTTATTCACACCGTAAACCCCTCTCGGGTTCGTGGGTCCTCCTGGGCTGCTTGCACAGAGGCACCGTCCAGGCAGCAAGTGTTGCACCTCAAGGTCTCTCTCAAAGCCCCCGCTGCTGGGCACAGCATCAAATTAGCAGAGTCTGCCTCTGATCATTTCAGAGAAAAGTTGAAAACGAGCTCTCGGTGCAATCTGAAACCTCAAAAAGGAGAAGATAAGAGAACCTCCAATGTACCTTCTTCACCATAGAAAAATACCATTAATGTGAGGGCATTTGTTACCCTGGGTCTGGCTGCTGCTTTCAATATCTGAGATTGGTGATTTTTCAGGATCAAACTCCATTAGGTAATAACTCATACACTTCTGCCACAAGAAATATTTGGGATGATGTGAGCAGGATGGGGGTGGGTAAAGGTGATAAATAACTTAACACAAAGGTGGTACAGAGATGCCAACAGAATCTCCACTTGGCACAGCTGTCACCGCCAGACTCAACCTCCTTCCCATTCCTGTCACAGGCTGAAAGGTCTCTCTGGCTGTAAGTAGAAGTCTCTTTTTTCCAACTCCCAAAGGAAAAGTGGATCATATATCACAGACTCTCACACCAGGAAATGCACATGAACTCAGTGTAAATGATAATAATGAAATTGTAGTATATACATAATTTCCAGCAGCAAAAAATCTGCTACCAGTGAGGAAGGAAAAAAAATTTGCCATTGTTCCTTAGTTTATAGAATCATAGAGCTGTAGAATGGTTTGGGTTGGAAGGGACCTTTCAAGGTCATCTAGTCCAACATCCCCTGCAATGAGCAGGGACATCTTCAACTAGATCAGGTTGCTCAGAGCCCCGTCCAACCTGACCTTGAATGTTTCCAGGATGGGGCATCTACTACCTCTCTGAGCAACCTGTGCCAGTGTTTCACCACCTTCATGGTAAAAAAATCCTTCTATCTAGTCTAAGTCTTCCCTCTTTTAGTTTAAAGCCATTACCCCTTGTCCTATCGCAACAGGCCCTGCTAAAAAGTTTGTCCCCATCTTTCCTGTAGGCCCCTTCTAAGTACTGAAAGGCCACTATAAGGTCTCCCCAGAGCCTTCTCTTCTCCAGGCTGAACAACCCCAACTCTATCAGCCTGTCCTCACAGGAGAGGTGCTCCAGCCCTCGGATCATCTTTGTGGCCCTCCTCTGGACCCTCTCCAACAGGTCCATGTCTTCCCTGTGCTGAGGGCTCCAGAGCTGGACGCAGTGCTCCAGGTGAGGCTGTGGGCTGTGGGACAGATCATTAAGGCTCCTGTAACTCTTTTCTGTGTTACAAAAAAGAGAAGCTGGCATTGGAATCTGTCGGGATGCCCTGAGCTCTAGCAATTCTAGCAAATCCATAGAGGTTTTATGGAAAATAGCCCCAGGCAGATGATCAAAAGAGCAGAGAGAGTGAAGGTGATGTTCAGTCTTTAGAAACACTGAGAATAGCTGAAGTTTCCTGGAAGAGCTGAGCTTCTTTTTCTAAGTTCCCTCATCTCTAATGAGCCAGAGTACTTCTGTCAGGTATTGAGTTCAGATTTAGATTGCAGTGTTGTTCACTACTGTGTTACAAATGTCAAATAGATTTAACATCCAGACCTGTAAATCCTTTGCAGTGAAACAGGAAAAAAAAATGAAGTTACAGAATGAAGACCAGTTAATGGGAGTGTACGCATGAACGGCCTGTAGGATTTTCTCATTAACTGCTGTGCTGATTTATATTGTTGTCATTGCAATCTTTTTGTATTATGTTCCATTATATTCAAAGAATATTGTTACAATTAGATTGAAATTTGTCTTCAGGGGAGGCACTGCCCTCACTGAAGGACAAGCATGATATTCCCGGGCAACCTGTAATGCAATCTGCCACCTACGGCTGCCGGTTCACATCCACTGGATCTTCATCGCCATGCACAGGGCCAGCCCAGAACCTGGGGAATGGTGACCAAGGTGGTTTCAAAACACCCACATCTGTACTAAGCCTTCAGGTAAAAGACAAACAACCACCTTTGTGTGGGATTGAGGAGGGGAAAGTCCAGACACCTCCCTCCCCGGTTCAGGAAGGGTTGAAAGCAGCTGCTTCTGATGAGGTTCGTGCTGCTGCCGCCGCCGAGAGCGGCCCGAAGATGTCCTGCCTGGGAGGGGAAGTGTGCACACATTGCAACTAATCACACTTTGTACATCAGACTGTAAAAACAGAGACCAATTAATCATCATTTCACCTTGCCAAGTAAGTAAATACTACTACCGTCATCTTACAGACAGGAAAAAGGAGTCATCGAGCTGTCACAGAAAGAGCTGGGGCTGGTGCCAAGACCAGGAAACAGGTCTCCCAAACTCTCCAGTGTGCTAGCTTTCATCCTGCTTTGCTCAGGCAACAAAACTGATCTCCACGGAGCCAGACTCGAGCTAGCTCCTCTGGAACAGGGGAAGGCAGCAGCCAACCTGTCCTGATGTCCCATGGACCCTCTGGGGCAGTGGGACCCTGCTCTTTGCCAGGAGCATGTTGCACTTCCTAACTTTTGGCTTCTTGTAACTTGTTCTTTGTTAAGAGGAACTGGGGTCTCGAGGAGCCCCATGCGGTAGTTCTAGGGGCTTCTGGTTGCTTCTATAGTAGCAAAATAGCAGGCACAGTGGCAAGCTTTGAAGACCAGCTAATGTTTCATTTCAGTCTAATTTTCAACATTTCTTATATGTGCATACAAACACAGGTGCAGATTAAAAGATACTCGTGAAAAATAAAACCAGTAGCCTGGACTTTCCTTCAACTTGGAGGCATCGTGGTAGATTCTTCACAAGTCCCATAGCTGACTCTGTCCTTTTCAAAGGCAGACCAATACAAACCTCTTGCTCCCATTGTTATAACTCAGTTCATCCTATAGACTCACTGCATGTAGGCCCATGAGACTGCCTGTCTTGAATTAAGCACGCAGGTATTGCTCAGCTTCCAGCCCTTTCCTCTCACAATAGAACAAAGAAAGAAACTATAATAAATAGATAAATAATTTTTAAAAACCCACCATCAAACTTAGCAGGGAAAACAAGACGCTTGGCCAAACCTAGTTGTCTGGGTGAACTGACATTTAATTTACCCTGATAACACATCAATAATCCTCTGTGCTACAAAAGAACTATGTGGTTCAGCTTGTTCGCTCTTGGGGTTAGTGCTGAAATCCCCTAGCCACACGCTCAGGAAGGGATCCTTTTATCAAAAAGCTTTGCTCTTTGCACCACAAGTATTGTACGTAGCTGATATTGCCCCTCCACTATACCCTTGAATAGGACTGACTGCAGTGATGTGGCAGCGACGTGCTGACAGCAGAACTTAGCCCCACTTTGATGGGATAATGCAGACACACAGATTTGAGCTAATCCATTCCAGAGGGTTAATATCAAGGAGAAGGTCTCTGTGGACATTACTAGCTTGGTGGCAAAACTCCGCTGGTCCAAATTCAAGAGACTAGTCTCAAGGAGGGCACTGTATTAGGATGCTGGGACAAAAGGAAGGAAGGGTTCAGAGGCTGAAGTCGCTGGCTCAGCAACAGCAATTAGAGCTCACCATAGTTCTGAGGTCACATATACCAGCAGGGACTCCAGCTGTATGAGAAAACAAAAATGTGGTAGAGCAAAAGGACTATGAGGAAGAGACAAGGGTTTGAACTTGGCTGGAGGAGTCCGTCTCCAAACAGACCCAGCACGAGTGAAGGTGGTGGTATTAGGCACAAAGGGTAGAGGGGACAGATTTTGTGCTTGCAGCTGGTTAGGGAAGACAATAAGCTCTGCCCTTCTCTTTCTGGAAGGTAAAAGGACACCCTGTTCTGCATTAAAAAAAAAAAAAAAGGAAAACAGGAGAATTTCCATACTGGAAATTCTTACCCCACCTGTGCAAATACCTTTGTATCCATTGGCAACAAATCTGGAAGGTGCATCTGCTTCCAACCAACACACCAACACCCACTGATCCAACCTCACATGCTCTTACTCTATGCCCCCCCATTTTACCAGATCATAGAAAGGGAGGAGGAGGGAGAAATCCAGCGGATTTACTCTAATCCCTGAATGCAGCTTTGGATCTGCTTTGTGTGGTCTCTAACCCGCCCCCTGGGCTATGTAAACAATATCCTGTGCTGAACAGGCCATTCTGTGCAGCCCGTGGAGAAGAAAAAGGAGACAAAGGGTAGTGAGAAACAGAGACAGTATAGAGTTTAGGTAACCATAATATAGTAGTGGCAGAGTTTGTATTTTATGCCAAAGAAAAAAAAAAATCCCACCAATTTTCTTGGCTTTCTTACTAGAACTTGCTGAAGTTAAGAGGCAGAGAGTGGTTTTACAGATTCTGACACGTTCAGCCAAATGCTAGAGCAAAAAGCTCGGGAAATACCTTTCACATTTGAATGTACAAAAAAATACATCTCATGGTTTGTATCAGCCTGGCTTTCTACACGCCTAGGATTTCAATGTAAGTCTTTGCCAAACATAAGGAGTTTTTAAGGGTGTTAATCACATAGCCCTTTTTACAGAGTGCGAAGTGATTTGAAATCATTGGGGAGCATTAATACCTTGCGGGGAGAGTTCCAGGTTAGAAAACTGCAGTTTGCAGCACTGTTAAGACATATAAATCACTTCAGCTAATGTGGAATGTGATGATTTGAAACCATCGGGTTTGGAAATGGAAAAAAGATGTGATCTTGAAAGATTCAAACCGCTTTGAATATGCTAAGCCCAATCCTACAGCTCTGATTGAGACATATTCAACAAACATCAAAGTACAAGCTGCAAGATCAAATACTTTCTGCTGGAAAGCTTCCAGCAAAACTTAGCCTTTCTAGCTCTGCATCTATTTGGAAACACCGGGCCTAATTGTACAGTAGTTTGTGCTTGGCATAATCACCTGCTGTCGTGCAAACTGGGCATAAAACACCTTTTCTGATCTAGTAATAATTGTACATCTTTTTGCCATCTTTGTGAGGTGCAAAGCCACGGTGAACAAATGCTTTGTTCTGCAAGGAGAAAGAAGTTGGGGAGACAATGTTCTTGCTTCCACGAGATTGCAAGGCTGTAATAAGCAGAAAAAGATGGCAAAATGAAGGGCACCCACAAAATTGTGCAAGTTACATAAAATGGAAGTAGAAAAAGAATGGAAGCCCAGCAGCTTTATTCCTACGAGCAACATCAGCTGAGGAGTAGGAAAACATTATCATCTTTACCATCTTGTCCTCTAACCTTGCTCACAGGCAGTCTTGAGGACTGCAGGGAAAACACAGCTTGCATCCAGTTTATATATTATTTATGCTCAACCTGCACTGTCTGAGACCTAGTACTGTGCTAATAGGAAATTTTAAGAGAGGAAGGCTCTAAAAAGGATTTAGGAACAAACAGCTGTCAATTGGTGATGCTCAGTAAGATGTAATTAGTGACACTGGATCAGACAGGGTGCATTTAAACATCACACTCACTTCTAAAAGCCATTGTGTATCCACAGAGAAAAGAATGAAACACATTTCTAAGTTTACCAAATTTCTAAGCATACCAAAATCGTTCTTCTGAAGAAGTTTCCCTGCCTTTTGCCATGACTTAGTTCAGCAGTAAGGATGGTATGAGAGACCAAACTGCACTTGTATGTGCAGGTTGTGAGGAGTTACGTATTTAGCTCGACTAATATTTGCTATTGCAAAAGATATCGACCTTTTTTTGGAGGAGCTCAGTTGCTACCTCTGCCTTGTAGCACGCCTTTGCAAGTCTGGAGGGGAGTGGTGACAAGCGCTCTGCCTGTCTTCCATGGAGCTCCACTCAACCTTCGATGACAAACTGTGTTTTTCAGGCTGCTGTGCTCCTTCTGCTGTCTGCGTTTGCACCGCCAAGATCCTGCCAAAATAACCGAGCCCGGGCCCGAGCCCTTCCGAAGGGGGAGGATGGAGTGTGCTACCAGGAACAGCTCATACAGGGATCCAGAGTGAAACTCTGCTTATCTACCGTCCTCGGGGAGGACTTGTATGTATATATGCTCATCCATATGTATGTATGCTCTTACACACAGCGCTTACATAATATGCTTTAGACTGAGGTTAAACACTCTAGAATTATAAATAACACCTTCCATGCAGCCTTAATTTGGTTCCTTGTGTAAGTGCAATAAGAGATAACCTTTAATTAAAAGTTCTTTTTTGTTGTTCTTTTTTTTTTTTTTTTTTTTTCACAGGGATCTTGTCATATGGTGAGAACAGCGATAAGAGAAAGAAGCAAGATTGGGAAGCAATGAGGCTCCTTGCTTCCTTTGCTCCACTGTGTAGGAAATGAAACTTCTGCAAAGAGCAAAGGCAGAAGGCTGCAGGAGAGAGCACGTCTTTTGGAATAAAGCAAGCGAATCTTACAAAATAAAACTGAAGTTGTGTCCGTGCCGCTGCTACAGACTTCCTCCCCGACCGTAACCACAGTTCCCTCAGTCTGCCTCACAGATAGTGAATCTACAGTTTAGGCAGGACAGGGCGGAAAAGAAGGGCCAACATCAGAGTGTCTGGCAGCTTTGAAAAAAAAAACCAGCAAAGACCGAGTCTTTGTAAGAATTGGAAGGCACAGACACAGGAGACGTCACTCAGTAGGATTGGGTACCTACTAATATCCTAACTCTATGTGGTATGATACAGTTCTTCCATAATAGAAAATTTGCATTTGGCAAAATTCCCCTTGGGACAGTTTTTAAGCTGGACTCCAACACGTGAAACACCCAAGTTTTCGGAAAGACCAGTTACTCTACTTGAAAACGACAACAGAAAGTACTTCCCCAGTTTTTCTTCCCATTACCAGCGGTACATTACACGACTTCATTTCGGAGGCGAGCCAAGGAGTAGCTTAGCAGCTTGTTAGAAGGAATAAACTGAAGACATGAAGGCATCTGCATAGCAGATGTCACCTGAGCAGTCCCAGGCCTGTGCTGGGCTGTGCCTGCACGTCCAGCGTGGCCCTCAGCCTGCGTTGTGCTGACACATCCCTTGGCCGACGGACAAATTCGGCCACCTCGTTACAGCAGAGGAGCCTGCAGGCAGCTCCCGCTCGGTTCCTGGGATTATGCCACCCCCATGGCCTTGCCTTTATCTGCAAGTGCAGCAAGAAGTCCTCCTGCAGACATCCTTTAGGAATAGCATTGTTTTCTTGTATGGAAATTACTCAGTAGCTCGAAGGACCAAAAAGGAGGAACCTTTCCTTGGAGGAATCTGCCATGGGAAAATCTGTCTGGTGCCTGTCCGATGCTGCGCAAACGCGGGGTGCCCAGCACCTGAAGGGACATTAGAATTACTCGCTGTCTATGTTCCTCTCTTTATTCTATCTTAATAAAATGGCCATTTTATTAATCCATTTGTCATTGGACATTTCCTACTGAGATACAGAAAGAGCATCTCTCTCTCTGTCCCACCTCACCACCACCCCGGGTCCAAAACAACGTCTTATATGACAAGAAAAAAAAAATATTTGAAAGCTACTAAATGTAAGTTTAGATGATACCATCATTTGCACCACTACATCAGTAAAGCAGATGTTCCAGTCAGGACTGGGTTAGCAGTGTATAACATGCATGGACAAATTCAAAGAAACAATACTTACTCTGGAGAGTTTCCATTCCACAGAAAAGCCCTTGTGCTACCTGAAAAGCCACAGGGATGGGCTCTGTGATGAGATACCTTCACAAGAGCTTTTTCTAGGATTTATGGGCTAAGACCTCTCAAAAGGTTATTTTGTCTACCTGTTATGCAAGGACGGAGATACTTTGTAATGTAACAGGTAGGGTTATGCTATTTGGGCTTCAGGGGATGGAAGAGAGCAAGGAGGGATGTAATTCTGTTTAATGTAAATGTCCTTGAGATATAAACTCAAAAAAATAGAGACCTCTAAAATGGACTGCTGTTTTTACAGAGACACAAACTCACACTTCGCTTTCTCCAACGAGGGCAGAGATGGAATCATAGAATAGAATCACAGAATGGTTTAGGTTGGAAGGGACCTTAAAGGTCATCTAGTTCTAATCCCCCTGTCCCCTCCCACTAGACCTGGTTGCTCAAAGCCCCATCCAGCCTGGTTTTGAACACTTCCAGGGGTGGGACTTGGACAGTCACCCCAAAAGCCACATCTCAGAGCCATGGGAGGTGGAGAGGCAGCACACCCACCCCTCCCACTGCAGACCACCAAGCGAGGAGGAGCTAGGCGGGTGCTTCCCAGATGGGAGATGGCAGTGACCCCAGAGCAGAGAACCATCTTACAACTGTGGGCAGGACGGGGCTGAGCACCCAGCAGGACCTCAGGCTCACTCAGGCTTTTCAGACTGGGCTACCTGCGTTGGGGATGGGAACGTCCATAAATAGTGAGTGCAGTGATGAGACCTGCGATTTTTACTCTGATTGCCCCCTTGCTTCTATAGCCGTGGCCGCACACGTGGCTTGATCGCGTCTGAACTGCCCCATTAACTCCTAAACGTTTGCAAAAATAAAGGTCCTGTGAAATGCAGAAGCATTCTTAGAAATTTGATGCAAAAAATGTATTTCACTGGTGCCCTCACCTTAACAGTAAAATACCCTCAGATTTTAGATTTAATAAAAACCTTGCCCTTGTACTATAGACAGTGGCTTGGAAATAGGATCCATTCACAGGCAGAAAAAAGGGAGGCAAAGAAAAAAGCACCTCGAGCATTCTTTACCAAAGAGCTTTCCAAAACCTCATCTTTACATCAGCCTCTTGATATTTTTGCAGCCTGACTCATAAAACGTTGAGTGTGTGTGGGAGAGGTAGAGTGGGAGTGAAGGGATGGCACTGCCATTTAAAAAATGATTATAAATAGATAAAATGCTAACTGTCTGCATTTTACCCTCAAGACACCATTAACTGGCCGAGATTATTGCCATCATCTATAACCAATAATACAAAGATGATTAGTTTTGTTTCTTAAATTTAAAGGAGAGTGTCATAAGACTTGACAGCAACACACGCAGCTTGCGAGGTGTGGCTTGCAAGTTTGGGTGATTTTTCTTTTTTTCTTTAAAATGGAGATTATCAACATAGCAATTTAAAATACGTGCTTGCACAATCGCTAGCAGTCTGGATTGCAAGAAAAGAAAAATTCGCGGTGTCGTTTACTTCGGGCTGTTTATACCGTTTACTTCCTCTTGCTTCTGCCGAAGCGTGTGGGTTTCGTTTTCCCTTCCACAGAAGCCCCGGGTGCGTTTCACCCCTGGCTGTCACCCACCACCACATCCTGCCAGCGCTCGGGTTGGGCTGCGGACCGCCGGGGGGAAGCTCCGGCTTTGACATCCAAAGGCGAAGCCTGCCGTCTTTGGATGTTTTAAAAACGTCAGAGAAGCATGTTGGGTACAGAACAAAACTTAGTGATGACAGTGGGAGTGTGGTATCACCATTTTTTTTTAACCCTTCGTTTTCTGGGCTGCATGTTGTTATACTTTTAGGACAGGAGGTGTTCAGCTATGCCAACAAAGCTGTCAAGACCCTTTCTAGGGCGCATGTCTATGAACGGGGTCCCAAGCATGACTGGGAGCTCTTTTTCTCACTATGTAAAGTATCTGAGAGGGAACCAAGCTGGCATGTCCTACGAACTTATGGGTCCCTTCCAACTTGAGATATCCTATGATTCTATAAACTCCCAAATGTGCTTATAGAGAACAAAACAATTCTGAGGAGTCCCACTAAGGCAGTTCCTTACTATCAGGCCAGCTGGCGGGGCTTGCTTGAGTGTAAAACACAATACAAATGTAAGCGCACAGAGCATGCATTGTGTTCCACAATGCACGCAGAGACGGGTTAGGGAATCCCGCTCCTGGCCCTGAGCAAACCGTTCCACCTCGGTGTGGCTGCCACAGGAGCATAGACCAACTGCCTAAGGAGCCCCAGGTACCATTTCTTACACACTGACTTCTCTTCCTCTGCTGACATGTTTTTCAGTGCACCAGGTGCCATGTCGGGGTCAAGGACACAGGGCCCAGCAGCAACCTGTGCTCATCTGCTGCAGGTGCTCACACCCTTCCAGACAGAACCATTCCCCAAGACAACGAAAGGTCTCTTAGTGGACAATCAAGAAGAAAATTACAGACATTTCTGTGCAGGGCTGAGGACTACTCAGCGTCCATGCTTCCCAGCACAGATCCTGGGGGAGTTTAGGCATGAGTGTGGGCTGATCCCCTGTGCACATAAGTCTGGGACAGGGACTCTGGTGTTCAGCGCAGACACAAGGTGGCAATGCCTCTGGGTATATGGAAGCTCGCACGATTTTAAGTTCCCCAGCTCCAGTCAAACCGTAGAGGCCTGTGGACTTGGAGCTACCTGAGTGCCTTGCAGATGTTATGAATCACATACATACTTGAATTTAGGTACTCGAATGCCACCAAAGGTACCTATAATGCAATTATAATGCAAGATCTTCGGATCTTGACTTCTGTGTCAGCTGCCACATAGTGTTGAACTCCTGCTGAACAGTGGTGCCTTCAACTGCTGTTGCCTTTATGCCTTTTTCTTTTTTCCTGAGAAAACCGAAAGCAGATTTCCAAGAAAATCATACTGTGCTCCAAAATACAACTTTATAAAGGAAGCTTTTCAGAACATTAGCTACAGAGACAGACCAAGACTAATAAAGACCTGGCAATAATATGTCTTCTATCTCCAAAGCTTAACAAAAGACCTAATTCTGCAAAACACAAACTCTCAATTATTCAGCAAAGACCACAAAATGCAGCTCACTATATTCCCATTCAAAATAATTATCATTTACTGAGCATTTCCCCACTGGGAAAAAATAGTCAGGTTTTGAGTACATGTTGTATCAATGAATACACATAATATGCATATACAAATACATGGTACATACTATTGTCCTCTCTGGAGAACAGCTTTGAGGATGGCAAGGTGGCCCTAAGACTCTTAGTGTCACTCAGCTTGCAGTGGTTGTGGTCCAAAAAGGAGCAAGGTCATGGACATAATGCTGCTATATTTGTGAAAATGCTGTGCTCGCAAACGCCCAGGTCTGACTCCAAGCATTTCTCCGAAAGGAAGTTTGATCGGGATCTGATCTGACAAGACTTTGGAGCGTGTTTGGAGATCGCACTGCTCCCTCCCCAGGTACCAGCCTGGTATTTAACCTCCCCAAGCCGCTCAGGTGCTCTGGCGGAGATAAGCATAATTTGCAATGACATCTGGGCTACGCTGCAAGATAACGCTTCTTCTGGTGCGTTATTCAAAATACCTGCCAGGAGACGAGCTTCAGCTGCTTAAATATGCATCTACAGTGCATTTATGGCTAAAGCTGTACTCAGAGTGGCAGAACTAAACTGAACGGCCACTCTCGGGAAAATTTTATTAGAACAATTTCACATTAAACAGTTTACATAACTAGTTCTTAAATACACTGGCTTTCTAGAAACACTGTCAATCACTTATCCTGAACTAGACCATTCCACTTTCTTTTTTAAAAAAAGGAGTATCTGGAAATATTGACCATACGGATTCCTGATACCATTGCACTGGAACAACTCTTCAACCTGCTATTGATTTTCTTTGAGAATGTCATTTCAGATCAAAACACTGAAGACATCTTGCCTTGAAAATCAAATCCTTAGGAGATCAAAGTTGTTATGGGTGCTGGAACTTTGAGCAAATGCAGACTGCCATTTTTTAGTGTCACCTGTAACATTAAAAGTGTTGACTTGGATCCTGTCTGCATGTTTTGGAGAGCACTAAGCAGTTCTTTTGTCCTTGTCTTTTTCTCCAGTACATAATAAATGCACCAAAGGGGACAGTTTGGCTCTTTATCATAAGCTTAATGGACGGTTTCCAAAGTAAAAATTGACTGCTCTGTAGGGAAGCAGAAAAAAAAAAAGCCCAGAGTATTTTGGCATATATCATCATCTTTTGGGTTGCAAAAGAAAGTATGTCATACCGACTTTTGTCCTGACAGGTATTCAGGCTTAAATATGTCACTGGGTCATCAAACTCATATACTTCAACCCGGCCAGATCATCTGTTCCAAATACCTGTCAGAACACTGAAACATATTTTTTGGTCTAGGGGTTCATTTTCCTTCTAATTGCTTTTTTCCTATCTAGTCGGACCCTTCATGGCCGACTTTGAAATGAATCGCTTTCTTACACATCAGAAAAAAAGATCCATTACAGAACAAGTGTCCCCTATTTACTTGAGAAGGACATGAACAAGAATATGAATTTTGCAAAATTATTGACTTTGCCAGCTTCCAAAAGAAATGCATGTTCGTTTTTTTTTCTTTTTTTGAGCACTTGAAACCACAATTCCCATCATACAATTATCAGACAGAGGAATTTCAGGCAACACCGAACATGAATTATGTTGCAGGGTGTACACCAATCCTTTAGGACTTTTGTACTAGGTAGAGGTGATACAAAGATATCGTTAATGGTTACTGTTTTGATATGGAGCCATAAGGCCAGTCCTGTGGCATTCACTGGTTCACGGTGCATTATCTTAGCAAAGGCTCTGCAACTGTTTAAACACACTTAATAGTGACAGAAGAGAATCTCAATCTATTTCTGAAACGTCCCACTATTTTAAAATAAAACTGCTAAGTATCAGTAGAAAAATCGGTTTTCAGCATGTAAGAATTTCCTGCTACTCTCACTCTTGTTCTTTCCTTCAAACATTTTTCTGGGAGAAAGAAACCAAGTAAAGATAACCAACTTTGCACAGATATGAATGGCAAAAGCGACATTGCTGTCACCGAGAGAAATCTATTGAAGCAGAAAGAACACCCCCAGCAAAGCTTTGGAGGGCAGATGAGAAACAAGCAAAACACAACATGCATTTTCAAAATTCATTCCAACATGAGAGAGGTATGGAAAAGATAACATTGCATACATTTCAAGCCTTCATTTGCTCAAGTTGCCAGCAAAAACCTATGCTCACAGGAGAAATTGCTGCGAAGTTTAAGATGTTACCACCCCCTCGCCAGAGGTTACGCAAACCTGCACCTCAGCACCTTCACAACTCGGTCAAAACCGCTTTGAAAAGCACATTTATTTCCAGTCACTGGATATTGCATGGCAACAGCTGAGGTGAGTATATATACTCCACTCCATCAGTTACTCTAACCATCCCTGCTAAAAACATCTTAAGTAACATCTAATTAGTAATTCAGTAATATCTTAAATTGTACCAGCTAGATTTGCCTGGAGCTCACCTAATCTCTCTTTGAGGTTCCACCGCACTCTCAGATCTTATGTAGATGGAGACTGAATTAGCTAAGCTACTCTTCCACTAATTTCCCAGCATTATCACAGGCAGGTAACAGCCCTACTAACAACTCTTTTAGGCTGTTGTCAAAGATCTCTGCATCTTCCTACTTCCTGGCAGTCAGGAGAATAACTGGCTATTTTGGAATCTCTGGTGCTCCCAGCTGACCTACAAACTTCTTTCAGACCCATGGCTGGCAAGGTCATGAACTCATCACAGGGGACTGCTGACTGTCCTACCGTTTACAAAAATAGGTAATGCCTTCCCCATAGTTAGCTTTTCTATTATTGTGTCAAGTGCTCCACTACATCTTGTGTCCAGGCCATTTGCCATGGTAATTATTTCCTTCACAGGGGCACGGTCCCACGCACATGAAGCAATGTTAGTATTTTATTTTCTCTGCAAATAAAAAAACAATTATTAGAAACAAAGTCCACAATGCTTGCATATAACCTGAAGTGAAGAAGTCTACACAATTCTGGGGCCAGTAGACACATTAAATGTTGCACCAAAAGCAAGTTCTTGGATATACATCCTTGCAAACATTGCTCCTCTTCTGCTTTCAGAAACAAGGAAAACAAATCTCATCTCCTTCGGGCAGTACAGAGTCACATTCTCCTCTCGTTGTTCAGATTTCTTTGAGTGCCAAGTTTCTATGTCTCCTTCTATTCCCAGAAGCCCTGAATACACTTATTAGCATTGTTAAGAAGATACATCCAAAATGAGAGAGACATAAAGGTCTCTTCTTAGTCCCATCTCAGCTCCAACTCAGCACTGAGCCTTAAATTTATCGGGGTTTGGTTTTGTTTATTTTGAGGGCTTTTTTTTTTTTTGGTTTTGCTTCTGTTTTTTTTTTTTTTTAACTAAATTTTCAAGACTAAGGCCCCTTCAGTGCTTAAACTCGCACAGAGAACTGTCATGGCTGGGGCAGGCTGGTGCCCTCCCATACCAAAACCAGCATCTCAGACAATCACAAAGCATTCGTTATCTGTCAGCATACTCAGGCTGTCCTGTGAAGGCAGACAATGACTCAGACTTTCACCAAAATAGAGGCAGAGGAAAAACAACTGTGGTTTTCTGGTAGCGCAGAGCTGCCTGGTCTCACCCCTAAGGCAGAAGGCCTGGGTCTCAGTCCCCCTTCTTTCCACCTGTGGAGCACAGGATTGCAGGTACTTGTCAGCTCAGGCCTGGAAGCAGAATAGCTGCACTGGAGTGGTAGGGGACTGGAGCCAGTAAGCTGTGCTGAGCTCCTTCTCCACTCCAGCTGGCTTGGACCCAGACAGCTCAAGTTTCTCTGCGTATCACTTCCCTGCTCTCCAGATTCTGGGGCCAGCACGGGCAGAGGCAGCCCAGATCTGTTTGCACACAGGATTTAAGTTGTTTTCCTGTTGCGCAAAGCAGAGCAAACAAAGATGAAAGGGGCAGCAGCTGGAATTACACAGCTTGTAGAGATCCCATAACCATGCACGTATTTCCTGTATCTGGAAATAAGGAGACACTTTCCAAGCACTTTACTTAGCCACCTTTTACAAGTGCAAGGGGAAATTAACCCATCCTGGGACTTTAAGAGCTGCAGCTGCAGAGTGGAAGCACAGAGCAGTAAGCAGTTTGCTTACCCGCTGCTGCTTTCCTCAAACAGCACTTTCTCCCTACTAAGGGAGCATTTTTACCTGCTAAGAAGAATTAGCAGCAAGCCAGAAAACAATCAAAAGGCCTTTATTTCCCCCTCCCCTCCCACTTTCTGCCTGGAGTGATTTAGAGAAAGAATAATTTCTGTGAGGATAATAATCACAACCTGAAGCTACTGTACCATCTTCTGGTTAACACTGTATGAAGGCACTGAGAGACCTCCTCACCCACTTCCTTCAAAAATCTAGAGGACAAAAAAATGAGAGTATATTACACTGCCAGAGGCGAATGAGGTACATCTATAATTCGTGGCTTTTTGTGCACAATCTGGTCACTTCAAAGGACGGTCATTCTTCAACTGAATCATGTTGCAAAATTATTTCTATCTCACTGTCATGCTTTCTGTACAGTTATTTAACTATGTTCCTTACAGGAATTCAGTTTGCTTTAATTTCAGATTGCAAATAAAAAGAGAAATAACACCAGTAAGAATTACATAAATTTAAGTATGTGCTTTTATTTTATACTTTCATGGCACATTTTGATTTGTAAACATTAAATTACCAGTCCTCTTCTTCATATGTTGAAAATAACCACCAGACATTTCAGAGCATTACCTGAGATTTTAAAAAAAAAAAAAAAAAAAAAAAAAAAAAAAAAAAAGAGAGAGAGAGAGAGAGAGAGAGAGAGAAAGATCTGGCAATCTGGCATCTTTTACCTTACTCACATACAGTACCATTTTAGGAAGAATTATAAAAGGGAATGTTTTCCAAAATAGGACAGTTTCCTTTTGACTATAAAGATATAGAAAATACATCAAAACACCTTAGAATGATCAGCCTTATTCAGAGGATGTTGCAAGTCTGTCTCAAACAATTCTACTAATGCATAGCTGAAACACTGCATCAGTCCTGCAGCAGCATGATATCAACGTTGTCATGAACACCTTGTAGAAGTAGCTCCCCTTGATAAGTGACAATTTTCCGTCGTTTTGCAGCCTTAAGAGTTCCCACTAGGGCTTCAAAGAGGTTGGCACACTTTTCATCAGCAAAGAGCACACCAAATTTCACGCTCACTTGTCCATCAGCATCTAAATCAAAGATACAACATGAAAACACATGCAGATTTTCTTTGGGTTAGGAGATTACTGTAACAAGCACTCAGAACACAGAAAGTAAACCCCATGGTGTTTCCCAGTTTACTGGGGGATATATTATAAATGCTGATAATAAACAGTAGGCAAAACTCCTGCTTGGCATAACTTTCCCTTTTTTCCAGAGATTCAAGGACCAAATACCTGCTCTGTGTATTTTTACTAATGACTTTCTGAAACCCATGACCAGCACAGGCTACTGAACCTCTTCAAAGCATAAGGAGGAAATTAGTTTTAAATCATTAAAATGTTCACTTTTTTCCCATTTATTTACTTATTAATATTTAAAGTTCATATTGAAAAAGGTGCAATGTGAATTCACTTCTCACATAAAGCAAGAATTTTAAAATATATGTTAAAGTTAGCTAGGTTATTTCTAAAAAGCAGATGCAGTCACACAAAATGCAAGATGTATCCACTTCGGCGTTGAGAAACAAATGGAACTGAACTGAATTGCCTCAGAACTGAAATATACAAGCAGGTAGAACATTCACAAATTGCATAAATATTTGTAAAGAAAGAGAAGTTTTAACAATGAAAAACAATCTTCATAGAAAAGGCTACGATCTAAGAAAGTTTAAGGAAGGTTGGAACTACATCCATAACTCCTGGATTAGTTTTAGACATACAGATCAATTCCTTCCAAATAATACTACGATGAACAGAACTGAAGTGTATGAAGAGAAGTTCAGAAGTTACCAAGGAAGGAGGTGGAAGGAAAAAGTGAAACTTTCTTCTTTGATGGCTGTAGCAGGTATTGGAAGTCTAAAAGAAAAGAGTCATTTTGCAGCTGATTTTATCGGGAGCTGGGTTTCAGGCCTACATCCTCTGTGCTGCAGAGGCTTAAACGTTTAACTTCGTAACAGAACTACTTTAAAGGATGGGACACAGGGAATACCATACAGTCAAACATTAAGGAAATAAGCACGTTTTCAGGTTACCTGAGCCTGTTTAATTAAATTTGCTGAGTTCATAGGTTGATAAAACATGACTATATCTGTATGACATGTCTGTCATATACATACATGTATGTGTAATATTACTACATCTGTACAGTCAGAGATATGACAATACTTACTTTTGGTCCCCAACCGCCGAATCTCCTCAACTAAGAGGTTAATTTCATGCTCCACATTCATTGTGGTCTAAAAAGCAAAATAAATTTTGGTAAAGTTATTAGGAGACCTGTAAACCTTTTGCACTGGTCCTGGGCTGTTCTCAGTTCATCAGGAACGTCACAGCACTTTGTAAATCCCAGTAGCCTGGAGACACATGGCTACAGGATAATCTGAGATTTCAGTCCTGAACAGATAAAGAGCCTCCACACCTCCATATTTGAGAGGCTCTGAAGAGAAACTACAAACTAAGTAAATTCTAAACACAAATATAAGGAGCTAATCTCAAAATATGAAAAATGTGGGAAGGTCAGGGCCGGGGAGGAGGGGTTGTTTGTTTTAAAGAATGAGGTCAAGCTGCCACAGAAGCAGAGCATCCTGGTAATGTCACAGGTCTTCAGGGGCTTTGCAACTTTCTATCAATGCCCTCAATAAAAATGGAACACCTTCCTTTAAATTCCTCTCTGGAATATGTGCTAGATTTGGGTTTTAAACCACACCACAGCTTTCCACTTATCCTGGCAAGATACTGCAGACAGCCAGCTGGTTACAGCAGGTTTGCACACGCCATGCTTGAAAGGACAGCAGCTACTGCACGCCTGCTGCTAGAGCTCAACTGAACCAGAGACAAACTATGCAAGCGTCCCAAAAAGGCCAACATATACTTCCATTCATAGCAATCCCAAGGAACTACTACACTGCCAAACTTACCCTGTGCACCTCTTTGATGTGAAACAGGGCAATTTTCACCAGCGTGCACCAATGCCTTGCAACAGTTGAGCCATGTGCAACTTAGTAGATGGCAACACTACAGTCACACAAAACACTACTGGGCTACAAAGCATCCATGGTTAATAACTGCAGGCACCCAAAAGGCGTTTTGGGGTCTATGCTGTGCAAAGCAGCACCAACACAATGAAACCTTTAGGCGTGGAAGTCCTTAAGCAAAAACTGGCATCCACATTAGCAAAAGAAACCAGGCCCTGCAGACACAGCAAAGTATCAAAAATGCAGCTTCCGCAGGCGAACAATGCAGCCTGGAACAGCAGCTATAAAAAGAGCGCCTGGAACTGAGCACTGTCCAAAAGGGGCTTGGTGAGCACCAAGACCCTCTCACTGAATAAACCAGGAATTCTGCACAGATTTGGTAAGTAAGTGGAGTTAAAAACTTGACATCTGGATGCATCACAAACTCTTCCTAAGGCAAAAGCTTCCCCTCCTTTCTTTTTTTTTATTGAGTTAAAATACGCAAGAGTGACATAGTTCCACCTCCTGACCCCTCATGATTTATCCAAGAGGCAAAAAACCTTTGTAACAAAGTCTAATTTTCAGATCCCAAATTCACTTGCAAAAATCTGTCTTTTTGACATGCAAAATTGAGCAAGCTTAGTATCAGCATGGGTTTCGGGCAAAGCCGCATCCAAACCAAAGTTTCACCCCTAACGCATGGCAACGACACACGTTCAAACGGTGGATGTCAAGAGACTAACAGCTAATGTTGCAAGAGGATGCAAAGCTGCCACAGTACCACCCCTGCAAAGCTGCCTTAAAAGGGCATGGCAACAGGGCAGCAGAATTTTGATTGCTTTGGATGATTCTGACAAACTTTTAGATTTTGTTTAACTGAGCACTGAATAAATTGTTACAAGCCACAGAGGAAAATATCTACCAAAAAGCTTACACTATCGTTATTAATTTGTCAAGCTGCCAATTTTAATATTGCTTGTTACAATGGCATAATTAGCTTCTCCTTAAAGACATTCCTTTAACTTTGAAGGCTTTTTTACTTTAACTTTTAAATCTTTAAATCAGCGTTAATTTACAATTCTTTTTCCTCATACACATACACTGCCAATTTAAATAGCAACATTTAGAATAAAAAAAAAAAATTAAAATTCTGCATTATTGTGCAACACTTTTGAGATCAGAGAAGCGTTGCTGTGTGTGCGGAGCAAGGGAGAAGGGATTCCAGGTATTTTAAGCACACTTAAATATTTACTTCATATTGTCATATACGCGACACACCAACGACCAGAAGTGCGCGCCAACGATTAAACTCTAGTATTTCGGATGGCAATACACTGCTGGAAGCCAGCATGATTTTTTCAGTACGTGCCACGAAAACGAAACTTTCTCTTTATTTGCCGGAAATCCACCTCACGGTTACCGAGCACAGACCCATCCTTCCAACCATCCGCACCGACCTCTCCCGTTGCAGACCCTGCAAACAAATACCCGAGAAGACGGAAGACGGCTCCGCGGCGGCCCCGCGTTTGGAGGCAGAGCGCGGCCCGTCGTTCCCCCCGCTCGCCTCCCCGGGCTCTGCCGCGGCCCGGCCGGGCCGGGGCTCCCGCCGCCGCCCGGGCAGCGCCTCTCTCTCCCCGGAGCGGAAGGAAGGACGGCTCTCGCCAGTGCGGCACCCCCGGGCCCGCTCCCCCGCTACTCACCCGCTGTCGCCGCCGCTGTCGCCGCGAGGGGCCGCCGCCGGCGGGAGCCGCCTGAGGCAGCGCGGGGGCAGGGCGAGGGGCGGGCGGCCGTTACCCGCCCTCCGCCGGGGCTCCGCCCCGCCCGGCCGCCGCGCGGAGCCGAACCCGCTCCCGGCAGGGCGCCCCCCCGGCGCCGCGGTGCGGCCATTTTGGGTTGGGCCGTTGCTGGCTGCAGTGGGAGTCGCGCTGCCCCGCCAGGGTCCGTCTCCCCGTGGCGTGCGAGGGCTCGAGGGCTGGCGGGGGGCAGCGGCCGGCGGGCATCCCCGCCTCGGGCGCTAGGCCCGGCTCTGCCTCGGCCCCTCGGAGGCGGGCGAGTTGGCAAGGCCGAGCGCTGGCCCTGTGTTCCCGGTTGAAGGGCTGAGTCGTTCTTCGCACCCCTCACCTGCCGTGAGGACCTCACTCCTTTCTGCATCAGTGACTCCCAACTTTGTGCCGTCTACAGGTTTCCCCAGCGCACCGGTTTCCTCCGCGTCTTCAGTAAAATGCCCCCCAAGGCCAGCTCTTCCCTGATGCCCTCTCTTCCAGTAGGTCCGCTCCCGACATAGTATGCTGTGTTGCGCCTCATACTCTCCATCCCCGCTGGCTTCCCCGGGTGACACTATGCCGTGTTCTTTTCTTACACTCCTCCCCACATTAGTTTTCTCCTAGAAAAGCAGTTCTTTCCAAAGACAGTGAATGAGCTAGGTTTGTATCATTTACCTTTGATAAAGTCATGTTGCGGTTTATCTAATTTTTAATCCAGCGCCACGTCCTTGCACTCTGCACTGCAGAGAGAAGGCAATTTAATTTCTTCCGTTTTGTATCTGGGTATTCACTACTGCTCTTGCCTCTCTTACTTCCTCTTCACCTCGCAGAAATGTCTACGTCTTCTCTCAAGGACAGAGGCACTAAACCCGCAAGCTGCGTTAACTCCCACGAAGCAGCGAGGCTGCTGCCAACCCGCTCCTCAGAGGCAAGGCTCACACCAAACGCCTCTGGAAAATTCTCACTGGCACAGCTCAAGGCATTGCCGTTCCCGGCTGTCTCTCCCCGCTCATTGTCAGGCATGACTGCCCCTGAAGCAGAGTTGGTATGAGAAGCTATTTCCTGTCCCTGCAGTTCACTTTTTCATCCATTAGCTTCTGAAGGTGAGACTGAGATGCTCTCTCAGGCTGTGAGCTGTGCCAGTTAGGTCTGATCCCTTACTATAGTCTCCCATCCCTGGTGTAAGGATGAATAAAGAGCTAACAGCACCTTAACCCACTACAGCAAGCTCTGCTAGGGCTCATTTGGCAGAACCTGCAGCAAGATAAATCGATTTGCACAGTGGAAATGATGCCAAGAAGATCAAATTCTAATCACTCTAGGGATGTATAACTGCAGTCCAAGCCCTTTCCTTTTCGGAGGGATTTTTTTGATGTTGGTGTTTTTACTAAAAGATTAACTTTTCCTTAAAATGATCACTGTTTATCAGTAACAGAATCTTTGGATAGTCAAAAAAAACCCCATGCTGCTTTCTGCTCAAGGAGCTCAAGCAGGTGATAGCATATCAAAACATTTTCTGGAACAGATTAGCTGTATTTAACATCAGTAAGGGGTGCTCTTTTAAAAAGAAAAAAAAAAAAACCAAACACAAACCCTGATAGTTAGGAAAACAAGTTAAGATTGAAAGGGCTACATTCCTAAGTTGATAATGAAATTAATGAAATTTAAATGTCTGAACTGAATCATAAGACCGTGGAGAATCCTCAGAAAAATCTGAAGAGCATTGACGCTCTGTGCATTTGATGGCATAGGTGCTCATATTAAGGCATACTGCTTTTCTTAAGATCATAATTTTGTTGGCCAACATAATGCTAAATACTACAGTAAAAAGGATAGACTTTTAAGGAAAATCTGAGATAAACCTTTTAAAAGAGAATCTGATTAGTATGTTAGCAAATATGGCAAATATTCCAGTTATTTAGCAGTATAGAATAAAAGTGCTTATTTTCTGTTTTGATTGTTAAGAACGTGCTTTCAGTTGTATCACAAATATACTCAAGATTTCTTAATCATCAGAACAGCATTACATTTGCACAAATAATGTAGGCCTTTGCTCTGCGTAATGTGATTCTTATTATGGATAATTTATTTTTGATCAAGTGAAAGTTTGGGACTTTTCAGACCAAAGGTATTATTATGATTATGATGAAATCTATGTTAGAAATTATTTTCTAAGTCTGTTTTGAATCATAGCCCATATTTTATAAGCAGATCAACTATACATCTGGGAAAGATGAACAAAAATCTGTAATTTCTTATCTTATTTTCTTTTAACCCTTTTTTTTGAGGAAGTACAATTTTTATTTTTTTTAAAATTCTATGTTTTGAAAAGTGTCATGTACCCCAGTATTGGTCCCCAGGAACACACCAGGAGATTATCAAAATACAGTATGCTTTCATTACTATTTCTTTCATGGCCCTTCCTTGTCATGTAATATGAAAATAATTCTAGGTAAATCAGTGCTCAAAAACATCTGTCACCGTGACAATTAAGGGAACGGTGATGCTGCCAAAGTATGAAAATGAGCTGCGCAGCATCAGCACTAGGTGACTGATTATGTCCTTACAGGGGCAGCAGCAGTCAGCAGGAAACGTGAAAATCATGGAGATGGTGAGTTTTGGTCATCCTGCTTCCACAGAATGATACTTAAAAAAAAGAAGGTGCAGAATAGTTCTTTACAAGCACACAGGATACACATGGAAATATTGCTTATGCATATTTCATATCACTGGTTAAGGTCATCATTGGACTCATAATTCATATTCCCCTTGCTGCATTTACTAAGAGTGCTCCCCAAAAGTCATGAGATTCTGCCTTAAAACAGACTATTCTAATTCGACCTTCCTTGGCATCTCACTGTACTGTTACTGTCCCCCCAGATGCACAATTTTACATCAAGATAGCCAAACAGAGGAATGATGCAAGATTTAAAAAACATAGCTTGAGAACATCACAGTAGATGTACTGGATCTGATCAATCAATCAATTTAACCCAACATTTTGCCTCCAGCAGTGACCAAGAGCAGGCATTTAGAAACAGTATAATTAACAAAAAGTATCGGCGTTTATTGAAAAAAGTCATTATTCTGTCTTCTCCTTTCTCCATCATGTTCATGCCTATAGCTCTTCCATCACTCATCTTATTTTCAAGCTGAAGAGCCCTAGTTTTATTTAATGATGAATGCCTTTCCATGCTGCTGATCCTTCTTGTTGTTCTTTGTAATTTTTCAAATAATTCCGTGTTCTTATTTGGGATTGAATTAGTAGAACTGTCAGCATTATTCAGCATATGGGCTATAGTATATTCAATGACATAATGATTCCCAAAACTTTACTTGCTGTTTTGAAAAGTGCTGAGTACTATCCGTACTGATTTCAAAAACTGTTTCTAAAGTGTTAGTAATTAATTGTTCTTTCACAGATAATTAGGATTATTTTTCCCCCAGTATATTACTTTGCATTTTTCACCGGCTGTTTTACTGTGTGATTTGAAATAGGACCACACAAACTTTGTCACCTCTTTTCCCATATCATCAATGACAACTTTGAACAACACAGGTCCAAACAGAGATGGTACTAAGAGCACACTAGTAACCTCTCTCTCTCATGGAAGTTGACCACCAGCTCTACCTCTTTGTCTCCTCTTACCTTTCAGCTGCTTATTGATTCTGAATGGAGCCTGTTTTCTTACCCCATGAGAAATTAGTTTTGTAAGTATTTAATGTTTACAGTAACCCTGTTGTAAACATATCTGTTGTAACAGGTTTCTCCAGAGACAGGCATGTAGCAGCATGGGCCAAACCTGGAAAATGTAGGAGAACGTTACAAGGCCATTTGCTAGGTAATGGTCTTTCTTTTTTTTCTGTTTTCCAGCATATATTAATTAAATATTCTCACTTTACTGGTATTTCTTGATAACCTGTGCTGTTTTTGTTTTGCACAATACTGTTGTCTTGAATTTTTGTTGCATTATATGTGCTTGTGAACAGGCAGACATATGCACCCCACGTGCATCCACACAGTTTTCTGTTGAGATCCTCCCCAGCTAAAAACCATTAGAACTGCCACCATGATTTGCAGACTTCACTGCTAGAAGAGATTGTCTTATCTATCTTCTTACATAGTACGGGTCTTACTTTGTTCTTCAACACGTTTTTATTTGACTTGTTGATTTAGTAGAGGCATGAGTTTCTGCCACATGTGCCTGCATCCAATCCTATTGCTTTAACACTCGCAACTTATACCTGTGCAAAGTGCCAGAGATTTTCCTTACTGTCTCCAAAGCTGGACAGTGCTGTGATTCAACCAGGAGCGTGCATATGTGTCTTGTCTCAGCTCAGCCCCAGCACGTATCTGTGCCGTTGGCCTGCCGTGAGTCACTTCTCCACCTGGGTGTGCCATATTATGCAACCCACAGTAGGGCTGTGACTCAAAATGAAGTCGTAAAGCCACTTCAGCCCAGGCTAAAACAGGTCTTTAAAACTATGTCTTCGCATGACTTAAAGATTTCAAGTGGTAAAGGATCTACTACATTCCTTATTCTTGTGGACTTCGTAACAACACAGAAAAAGTAAGGTATCTTTTTCCTAGTACAAGACAGGGCCTTTGGCTGCAACAGGGCATTAAAAACCACAGCAAGTGAATGCTGTTACAGAAATCTGAGGGGAGTAAGCAATATTCAGAGAATATTGTTGTTAGAGATAGTCAGAAGAGCAACTATATTGTTTGAGACAAGCCAGTCAACCAGGAAAATGGCACTCTATTCTCTTACAAACTCCATATCCAAAGCATCTCCATCATTTTGGTCCAATTATTAGTCTTACTTGGCCACTCTCTCTGTCTTAAGTCAGCAGTTGTTTCAAGGGAGAAAGTTTTTTTACCAAAATGAAAAGTATAGTGATGGTCTGGAAAACTTTCCGATAATTTTCCTGTAAAGCCATGCTTTAAAATATGAATTGTGTGGGCCCTTAGCTTTACTTTTCCTATAATGACCAAAATAGCCCAAACCAAAACCAAAACAGAACAGCAAATACCTCACTTTCTCTTTTTTCTCTCTTTCTTTTCTCAGTGAGATGAAAAAGTAACCTAGCAAAACATAGGCATTTCTTTTAACATAAAAGCAAACACGATGGACTAGCCTCAGAACAAGAGAGACTACAAATATAAACACTGTGACTGCTGGTAGTCTTGGCACTTGAATGAGCACTTCCATTGAGGTAAACTGAATGATTCACTTAGGCTGTTACTCCCCTGAATCTGTCCAGGAGAGGGGTCTTATTTCAGAAATGCCCTCAAGGCATCACACCCTTCTTGTTATCCACTAGGTGCCTCAAACAATGTAATGCTGCTTCTTCCTAAATTAAGCATGTAAATCTTTACTACAGTTGAACAGAAAAGGAGTACTTAAAATATTGTTGTAAATCACTGAAATTACTTGCTCTACACCTAACCCACAAGTAAACCTCTGTATGGAATGACAGAAAGATGCTGTGTCAGTACAGGCTAAATGACTGGGCCCATAATCTTAGTTATACAGTACACACTGTAAAAAGAACTATGAGATGACTCTAATCACGTGTCTGAGAGTAGTTACTCGAAAACTGTAAGACTGAACTGAAAACCTCCCTAAATATGCACAAAGTCAGAATTAGTAGGGGGTTTATTTTGAGCGCGGGAGATGCTTTTCTGCACAAGAGGATGTGAAGTGAAGAGGATGTGCAGTAAAGTCTTGAGGGAGCTGAGTATCAAAAAGTGTTTGGAGACAGTTTACAAAGAGAAAAGGGAATATATAATAAATATATAACTGATACAGATATCAGCTGAAGCAGCTGATTGCATTCAATGTGTTTTATGGTGTTCTTTGCTGCAACAGCTGAATATCTGAGAGAGGAACATGAAGACTACTTTTTCAGATTCCTGGTATCAAAAAATCTCTTGTAACAAGGGAACAGCAGTACATGTCCTGATATCTACGACAGCATGGTAACAGCTGAATCATCCAGTCCCTCTGTCCTCTTGTTTGGTATGCATCGTGAAAAAAAAAATCACCTCCCCTTCTGCCTTTCCTTCTACATATATACATACACATACTGACATTCTGGGGACTTTTTCAGAAAACCAAAAATACTGGATTTGCATAAAGATGTCAAATAATGGTAGCGAGATGACAGTTACATTTATATAGAACTACTATTCACATTCACATCAAATACAGCTCTAGGTGTAATATCTTTATTTATTAGTTTCATATGAATTGCCTTCCTAAAGCTCAAGTATTTATAATGACTCATGACAGAAGTACATCAAATCTTTTCCTGAAGGAAATCTTATTGAAATGGAACTGTGGATTGACATTTGTCAGAATGCATTTACTTAATATATGAAATCTTGTCAGGGCAAAACTCATTATGTTAAATTTTTTTTTAGTGAAATGTCAAGACCTCTGGCTGGCCATATAAGCATGGTTCACAGAAATTTATAGTTTAGTTGGCTAAAAAACATAAGTAAACTTTCTTTATCACCAGATTAATGACAGTTAATAATCCTTTAATGCAAAAATCCTCTTTATAAGCATTTTTAGGGATAAACCTGTAATTTTATTAGTCTATATTCCAGGTTCTTAGCTCAAAAACTGTGTTTAAGGTGCACATTGGATCATTTGAATCTGATAATCTTCAAAATTACACTGAATTTATGCTCTATTTTGAACTTTATTGGTATCTGCATATGGGGAAGTGTATTTTCAGAGTCAAGTTTATATATAACCTGCCTTTTAAGAATTCTTTGGTTTCAAGATACCATGCCAGCTCTGAAATCCAAATGAAGTTCAAATTCGTAACAGATCAAACTTTATTAATCTCACTGGCACTGCAGCCACAAGTCTTTTTGACCCTAAATAATTTGATTTCCTGCTGTTTGAAACTGCAACAAAGAATGACGATCAGACTCCCAACGCAGCTTCCCAGAGCACTGCTAACAGTCTCACCTATTGACCAAATACCCCAGGAGGAATTTCTGTCATGGTGTAGAAGGTCAAACTGTATACTGATTTCAAATAGTAGACAAATATCTACCAGGGAAGTACTATGAGAACATCACATTAATTTACACTTTTAAACACACCATATGGTTTGATAACAAATGATGTGCCAGTTTTCTTCTTCATCTAACACCTAAGTTTTATGAATTTTCAAGAATTTTTAATCTGCAAAGTTAATTGTAATTGTGAATCCCAAAATTCTGGGATAAGTCTTACCCTTTTAAACTTTTCTTTGAGGAAATTTTTGTCCAAGCACCTCTGACATGATGGAGAAGCTTAGATTTAAAAACATAGTTAAGAAAATTACTTATAACCATCTTCTTGTTTGGTTCATAGTTATTGAATGTAATTGTGTTGTATGTATATAAATTATATTTGCTTCTCAAGGCGTTGTGATGTCATATTTTGAAGAATATATTATTTGTTCTCTGTCACACGAGTAGCACAAATGAATCTCATTTCCCTTACTGAAGGAAGCACAAAAGCTGCCTTGCACATAGACAAGTGTTTTCTTTGTGAACTGTTACAGAAAATTCCCAATGGACTTCCTCTGAATCTAAGTCTTCTTTATGTAAGTTTAGACCAGCTTCAACTTCCTTCTGCTATCAGGAACCAGCACATTACTCCATTTTATAAAGTTTATTTCCATTTTGAATTTAATGGAAGTTTATAAAATAATATTAGATGACATGAAAGTATGCTTCTGATGGTGTGCAAATTTGGCAGAAACTGGGGGGGGGGAGCTGAGGATTCCAGAATTTATGTATTTGTTTCTGCTCTAAAAACCCTAAATAACTGTAATTACAGTGCTAACAGGAAACAGAAATGGTTTTATTTTTTCTTTAGACAATCAGTTGCATCATAGACTAAGCAAAGTAAGTCAGTGTAAGATGAGGAACTTCCCAGCTACATAAACAAGGTATGCATGTCCATCAGAAGGAAAAGGTATGTGTGGGCACAGGTACAGTATTTGGGATAAGGTACAGAGGAAATATTAGCCATCTTCCTCAGGAGTACATTCAGGACAGGTGGAGTCTTAAAATGGAAATAAAAAAACAGAATAGGGACTTGTTCTCAGTTATTTTACAGAGTCACATAGCTGGAATTGTAAGAGGACAGTTGACAGAAGTCCTCTGGGTGGAGAAAAACTGGAGAAACAGACTCTAAAACAGAGGCAACTGATCATTAGGTCAATCTGTGGATCAGTTCTGTCTAGTATTAGGGAGGCATGCAAAGCCAAAGACTCCAGCCAGCCAACTTTCCCTCTTTCCTCTTATTGATTTATTTCACTTGCCTGTGGAAGCAAAGGGGAAAAGAGATCTGATGGGAAAATGTAGTGAGAGCCTAACCTCTTGTTTTTTCTTAAAGGGTGGGTTGTGACCTTTCATGCTCTAATCCTTTAGAAGACTTCCCTTGACCTCAGCTGGCAATTTCTCAGTGCAACTTTCAGAAGAAAGACTGACCACGTTGCACACTTGTTTAAAATGGCTGATGTTGCACTAGGATGTACATCAGCCATGGAAAACCCTTTATCTGCAGATGCTAGTAAAGTAGGACTCTATGAACTGCACAGAGAACAATCTCCCTGAAAAGTCTGTGGACATTTAAGAAATCATTGGGAAAAGTGCAGTGGCTAAGATTCCGGGTAGGAGTTGAAAGATCCCTAATTTTCAGTCAGGATTTTAAATTGTATTACCCGTGTATAAACCTTACATCAGTATTCATCTCACCAGACTTTAGCTACCTGAAAGTAAGGTGTCTATTTTAAGTTGGTTACTTGACTGACTCTCTGCATGTACACAGTTATGTCTCTATAGTAAAAAAGAGCAATAAATACCTTGCCTTCCAAGAAGCACCACTATAGAGAGAGTTTCAATAAGTAGGTCAGAGATGACAACTAGCTTTTAGATAGCTGAAGACACATGGGACAAATAATAGTTCTTTGGTCACAGCTGTAAGCCGAGACACACAAACCAAAGTACCAAGGCTGTATTGTTGACCCCATTCTGTCAATTAACCAAAGATTCTCCAAGCAAACACACAAATTACCCTCAGTATTAACAGCTCATCACAATAAAAAATAGTCATCAATGAAGACTTGGTACATCAGTTAATTGGTTACTACAGATCAGAATGTTTCTGTTACAGAGGCGAACACAAGGTGGAAAAACTAGCATCTCACACCAGAAGAAACACAGGCATTTTTTCGTTCACTTACTTTCTAAGGAATACACATCCTTTATTTCATTACTGGGAAATAGAGTTTGTATGCGTTCCCAAGCCAAAAACTGACTGCACAGGCTATTTTTCTCACAGGTCAGATGTGAGGAAACAGAGCCATTTCACTTCCTTCCAAATCTCTATATAAAGAGAAGAGGAAAATGGGACCAGACCTATTGTTCTTACAGTTTCCTGCCTCCTTTTTCACTATACCTCATTCGAAAAAGCAAGGGTCTGCCACTTTGAGTGCATCATCTCTATTTAGTGTATTTGGGTATCTAAGAATATATGAATGGCTCTTGCAGTACACAGACAATATCAGAAAAGCCTTTGTTTGATAAGAAGGTCGTACATCAAAGGTAGCCACTGCCTCTGTTTTTCTTTCATATAAAATATAGTAGCTCTTCATTCAAACTGTTCTCTCTCTTCCAAGATCAAACTATACAAATAAATAACCTGCCCACAAAATCACAATAAACTATTTTTGCGTTTTCTCAGCTGTTTTTCCTAAGTCATCGGTCATTTGAATGGCTGCAGTATGTTGATCAAATATAAACAAGAGAAAGGTTTGCATTATGAAGCACATTTGGCCCTTTCTTGGCTACACTAGTCCCAGGCTTTTTGCCAGGGTTGCAGCAATTCTCATTGGAATGAACTGGGAAGTGGTACAAGAAGTTTCTGCTCTCTCTCAGCAACAAGATCTAACTAGAGATGTGGGGAAGCAAGCATGAGCCCTCTGTACACTCCCAGCAAGCCCTGCTTTGCTGTCTGGTGCTATTTCTTCTACCTGTACAAGAATCTCCGCAAAGGAATTGCAGGGATTGTGCCTGAGGCTTGTCCTCTCTGTTTCTCAGACACCTATCAATACAAGCACTATCCAAACATTTCTAAAAGCTGGCCATGAAGTAACCTACTAGTACATGTCTCTGGGTCAGGAGAGGAAGAGGAGGATGAGATAGCCTGCTACCTTCTAGCACCTGTTCAAACTAGGAGATGTAGGCTGCCACCACACCAGGTAATAGCAGTGCTTGGGTTCCTGCAGAGAATCAGCGTTGCCTTTTATCACAACCGTTGTTTGATCTGTTGGGCAGTACAGAAGAGAGACCAATTTGGGACATAACAAAGGCACACAACAGTTACAGGAAAAAATGTGTGGCTAGCAAAAGATGCAATTGTCTCTCTGTATGTATGCTCATATATTCATTCTATCCTGCCAGTTTCTAATACGCTTATTTTATGATTAATTTAAAGAACTGTAAGATCTGAACCTTTTTTCTAGAAGGAACAAGGAGAAATAAAGTACTTGGCAATGATTCCACTTAAATTCAGAGAGCTGTAGCACTACGTAGGCTTAGCCCCAATTCTACCAAATACAGTCCCTCTAAAATGACTGGAACAGAACATGATGTTTCAAAAATAAAGAAATGTAATTTATTCAGAGCATTTGAATGTGTGTTAATTAAGTATGTTTCCACTCTGCTGAAATAATAGGTTTAATTCAAATAACATTTATTGATTTTACATTACAGGGCTGTCATTAGCATTTGCTAACCAAGTCAAGTTTAGCAGGAAGTTATGATGGTAAGAGTTTTGCTTCAGGAATTATTTATACACTAACAGGAAAACTACATCTTTCTTCCTTGACATCTTGAGTCTCTATTAAGAGAGACTGAGATCAATTTGCATTAGCAAACAGAAGTAGATTCAGTTCTGTGTATGTTGTATATATCTTACTGTCAAACTCAAAAAATGTTTTTTTTTGTGAATACGAATGGTAATGCAATGAAAATGCTACCATATTTCAAAATCAATTTCTACTCCCAAGTACCCTAATGTAAATGCAAAGTTACCCTCCTCAATGTGATTGAATTATTCAGGGCCCGCTGCGAGCTGGCTGCCAGAGGGGCAGCCACAGCCAGGGCCCAACTCCATCCCACGGGAGCTGCCTTCACCTGAGGCTCTGCCACAAGGCCTGGTCGGAGCTGCAGCCCCACCACATCACAGCCCTGCCTGTCCCTGGCCATGGGACACACATGCAGACCTCCCAGCCCTGCCCAGTGCCCTGGCTGGGGGCAGCAGGATGGGATTTTCATGGGCAAGGATGGCCACTGCCTGTCTTGTCATCACCCTTGGCTCCCGGCTTTCTTTGGTGATCTCTGACAATAAATGTGGATAAAGAGATGTAATTGGAAATAGATCTTCAAAATAAGTCAAGATGTTCGGAAGGAAAAAAAAAAGACGAGGACAGAAAAAAATAACATAAAAATTAGAAAGTGTGAAGAAATTAGTCTGTAAAACATATTAGAGCAAAGCTATATATAGAGAGAGACCTTTAATTATTAGATTCCTTCCTACAGCCACCACAGATGGAGCATGCAGCATTCTTAATATCCCTCCCATACCTGACTCAAACAGCAGTGCAATAGCATAACAGTGTTGTTTTTAACAAAAGAAGCAGATTTGAAAGCACACTGGGGTGTTTCTGATCTAGAGGACTTTAAGAAAAAGAAATAAACCTGATTATTGCTATCTTAAACAAATACAAGACACAGAGGGACTTTTACATTTTATTTATCTTAACATATCAAGAGCAGCCCACATCACCATGGAGAAAAAGGAAGGGATTAAAATCCTTGGGAAACTGATCTTAATGGAACACAGCTAAAAGAACAGGCTGAGTCAAAGTCTGACCAAGAGGCAGAATCACACTGTGAAATAACAAACTGGTGAATCCAGAACAGAGAAGGTACCAAAGCACAAGGAAAAGGCGAGCTGGAGTACAAATCCCAAGACTACCAATATTGTGGAGGATTGTATTGCTAGTGTGAGGAAGAAATATGTAGAAAGAAAGGTTAAAGAAGGGAATTAAAATCCTTGCATAACTGATTAGGCTACAAAGCTGGTGAGGGGTCTGGAGGACAAATCTTATGAGGAATGACTGGGGGAACTGGGGTTGTTTAGCCTGGAGAAGAGGAGGCTGAGGGGAGATTTCATCACCCTCTACAACTACCTGAAAGGAGGTTGTAGAGAGGTGGGGGCTGACCTCTTCTCCCTGGTGACAAGTGATAGGATGACAGGAAATGGGTTCAAGTTATGTCAGGGGAGGTTTAGACTGGACATTAGGAAACATTTTTTCACTGAAAGGGTTATTAAACATTGGAATAGGCCGCCCAGGGAGGTGGTGGATTCGCCATCCCTGGAGGTGTTTAAAAAAAGGGTAGATGTGGTACTTGAGGACATGGTTTAGAAGTGGTTTTGTCAGGGTAGGTTAATGGTGGGCCTTGATGATCTTAAAGGTCCCTTCCAACCTCAGCAATTCTATGATTCTATGATTATAATTGAACACTGTTAAGGAAAAAAATTAGTAAGAAGGAAAATAAAATATAAGTGAAATGGAAAAGGAAAGACACATTTATACATACAGCTAAAAGCAGAGCATAGGAAAAGGAAGGAGGAGTGAGTATGTGTGTAACATGGGAGAAAGAGGTGTGAAATTTTGCTTTCAGGAATTCTTCCGACTTCATAACCAATTTCTGACAAATTCAGTAATGTGCCAGAAGTTTCCTGAAGCAGCCATTAACAACCCTTCCAGATAGAGATCATTAGTCAATGGAATAATGATCCATTAGGAAGGGATAACATCCTCTTCCATCAGCAAGTTGCAGTGCACTTCCACATTCAGGGAGCAAGAGGAAAGAATAAGAAGTATGAGAACAATGAGAACTGCTCAAGAATCCAGGGAGATGGGAGCTAAGTAAATAAAGGTAGTGAAGGAGGTATAAGACTGTTTTCAGACTAGCTGGGGTTTCAGTAATGTAAGCTTTAGGGCTTCAAAACAAAGAAAGATATTGAGGGACCACAAAGGTAACCCAAATAATTAAAAAAAAAAATTTAATATAACCTTATAATACTTCAAGGCAATTGTTATCAATGTATAAATAATTTTATGATGAATTATGTATGTCAGATAGTGCCAAATATCACAAAGAAAAGTTAATCTCTTACCCCTCCTGACTCTACAGAGAATATATTTATAAAAGAGGATGTAGACACTGCCGTGAATAATCTGGAAATAAATATGGCAGCAAGACCAGATGGATTTATACTTAAAATGTTGAAAGTCTCTGCAATGAGTTTTAATTTCTTTAAGAAGAGACTTATTTGATAGTATCATGCAAGCAGGAGGCATCCTCTCCTTTTGCAAACACATACACTTGTGCTGGGGTGAGGGTAGATGCCCCCCACCTTCTGATATGCAGAGATGAAATCTCATGTAGAAATCTGCCAAAATCATAAAGGAATAAAGGTTTCTCCTTTCCAGTATTTTCTACTTTGATTTTTTTAATCAAAAAAGTTTTCCTTTAGAGGCTTTCATTTTACTGCTTAGTCCTTTCAACCAATTGATGTATTTGAAAGAGAAAAGGGGGCAATTTTTAAAATATGTGCAACTTTTAAAAGCACCACAATAGAGACACACAAATAAAAAGCTTAAAGGAGAGACTGAGGAAAACTGAGCAGGCGCAATGGTGAATGATATGGAAAAGATATTATTCATTCTCCATTGAGGAAATTTACACAGAGAAATATTATTAAATACTCCACAGATAGTAGATGTCTCCAGCCAGGATCCCATACATATTTCAGTGGTGACACAGCACATGAGGGAGGCTGCTGAGAAAGAAGTTATTATTTTCCCTTCCGGGATGTGCCTGCACAGAGGTGCAGGAGGGACCAGAATGACCACATTGTGGTGAGTAACAACATCGCTTTAGATCCACCGTTTGCTTGGTGAATGCTCACTGCAAACGTACTCTCCTTGTGCAGAAGGAAAAAAACAATACCTACTTCATTGTTACTGTCTGCTACATGGCTTTGTGTGGAAAGGATTTTTTCGTTCACCATGGAAAATCTCATTGCCTAAAATGTGGTACTCCCTTTTGATGGAGAAACAATCCCACCAGGACTGGTAGAACAGAGGGTAGTTCTTTGAAATATTGATGCTGTTTTGTAGAAGGTAAAATCAGCAGCAGGTGAAACCCGATCATATGACAAAATTGATGTTTTTCAAAATTGCAAAAATGTAAACATCAAGGTTGGAAGGAGGTTGTAAACTGTAACACACAGAACATACACACAGAAATATACAAAGTACAAACATCTGTAAAGTGTCTATATTTGCATTAAAATGTTGCTTCTATACAAAGGAAATAAGGATGCTTTTAGAAAAACAGAACGGGGACTTCTTTCATTTGTAAGTGTTAACACCATTCTCAAAATATTCTTCTGTCTAGGAATAAAAGACCCTATCTCCAAAGGTATCTTCTTTTTAAAAAAGATCAGGCAGTAACAACAGAACACCTCTAAAGTCTGAGACAGCAGGTATTTTTAAACATCTCCTATTCATTTCCAGCCTTAATCTACTTGTCTTTCCACTAAAGAATCAGGATAGAACAAGTTCCCGTAACTCCTGATGAGATGTGAGTAAAGGAGTATATTGACAGAGACTGTAAAACCTGCTCCACAGCATTATGTATGCGTAAGTATTTAGAAAGGCAATGACAAATAACCTCGGGGCCATTTTTCTAAACTTGGGGAACCAGGTGCAAGATGGAAAGTGGCCCCAAATACATACTTAATAAGGTTGAAAGTTATTTGAAGGTGTTTTAATAAAAAATAAATAAATTTGAGCACATAGCTTACTTTTGTGTAAATAAGGTAGTACATGAGACCCACTAACTATAATAAAAACTTAGAGATTCAGAGGCCCATCAAAAGCAGGTAGATCCTACACATGGCACTCCCATGACACTTGATGAAGACAAGACCCTGCATATGTGTATGAATTATGTTTATTTTTAGAAATGAGTCTCAGCATGTACAACACTAGTTTTTAGAAACCAATGTTAATTTCACAGCTGATAAAAGATACTGAAACTTGAGCAGTGTTTTAACTGGCATTTCCTATAAATGCATAAAGCATTACTTTTTTTTTTTTTAGTAGCAATAGATGTACATATTTCTGGTCACATATCAAGTTGTAAAAGTATTCATTTTCTGAAAAAAAAAAAAAGTTTTATTGATGTATAATTTGGCTTTGATTCTAAGGGTTGTTATGGGCAGCAAAACAACCTTGCACTACCTTCCGTCTGGGTCATTAGACTTGGCCATCCTACGACAATGATGATTTTCTCTGACTTTGATCTCTCAAAAGGATAACTGCTTTGATATCAGTATATGTCATCTAAGAGTTACTTCACAGAAAGTAAAATACAGTAAAATTAGGCACCATGTGGAGAACAGCTTCTCTTAGCTATTCAGAGTTCTGAATTCTAAGATACATTAAAAGGAGAGAATGAAAGGTATAATACCTAAAAAGCCAAGAAAAGTTCCTCTTCTTGCTCTGTTTAAATCATAACTCAAGGCAGTTAAGTTTTTAATGTACCAAAGGCTGAATCTACTATATCAAAAATGTATCACTAATGATAAATTTTGGTGGGTATTTTGCCAAAACCCTTCTTCTTTGCTTATCTAATACCAGCTCTGGGAAATGCTGAGATACAGATCTTTCCAAACCAAAAGAACTAAAAATAGAGATATGGTTTCATTGTTTGGGTCAGATGCACTGAAAAGTGCTAACCCTGCAAGTGCTTTCCCCGTTAACCACTGAAAAGTGCAACTACAGAGAAATTAATATATCTTACAAACATGCAGGAATACTATTTTCCTTAGTTTGTCCTGTAGCAAACAGCATATACTCCAGCCAAACAAAACAAATCCTCATTGAGAATCCACTGAAAAGATTTAATTTTTTTATCTCAGTAGACGCTAAGTCTGACCTGATGGGAACGGGTATTGTTCTGAACAGATCCCTCCTCAGCCTAGAGGTCTGCAAGGGGCCTATTGGGTGGGGGGATCCCACAGCCAAACACAGAAACATTGTATTGGGACTCTCCAAAGCAAAGATGGTCCCCCAACATATAGATCTTGCAAATTAGAAATGAATTTGCTACACGTCATGTCATTCCTATTCTTTCTGCTCAGTCTTTGAACTAGCACAAAGCAAGAAGGTAAATTTACGGTAGAGGAGTTGGAAATGAGACTCAACAACCTCTTTTCCAAAATAGCTACCAAAACTGTTTCAGACTGGTGCTGTACGCAGTGAAAAGCCCAGCATATTCCCCCAAAGCATACATACAGCTCTCCAGTAAGCAATGACATGACATTTTCACATGACACATCAAGCTTTTAGTGAAATATAGTTATTAAACTTACTTCAGAACTGTTTGGCATTTGGACATGTGGGAATAGTCCATTCTAGCGAACCTCCTCTCTGTATTCTTCTTTGTGCCTTGCACAAACTGTGGCAGCCAAATGATCATCATTAATGTCAAAAGAGTGGCTCCACTGCAAAAATGCAAATAATAAAACAGCAACTCAATTAAGATGTTCAGATTACTTTTAGAGATAAAACTCAAAATTATCTTGACAGTAAAAGTATTTTGGGGTCTTTACACTAACTTATGAAGAACTTTATAGCTACAGATATATATTAATCTTTCTAACTCCAGTGCCTGAACTAGCATACAATCACTGAACCTGTAAGAAGCAAAGGCATTGAACCCAATCATCTGCTAATAAGTGATTTAAAAACCTCCTTTACAAATGGCTCTGTATAACTAATAGAATTGCTGTATGCAATTTAGCTGTGGAGGAAAGGTTACATTCGTTTTACTTGCAGAGATACTGATGTGACAATAGCCCCAATTAAGTGACCTACAATGCTAAGATGGCCTTATCTAAGTCTATAAAACCATAATAACTAGATATAATACAAAAAAGCTATTTTTTATAGCCCATTTTGAGGAATTTTAACTAAGAAATGTGATCAACCTGTGAGGTTTCATGATTAATATCATTTGGGGTTGCAAAAGCTTGATAATAGTACATTTCTGGGAAGATCCTTTTGTCTGTTTAACTATAAGCTAACATACACTGGTTTTCAGTGAGCAGCAAAAAGATATACTGCATATTTCAAACAGCAAAGATGAAGAGGCAGAAAGGAGGAGATGCTTAAGGGAAGTAGAGCAGTTGGCAACCGCAATCTGGAAAAATTGGAAGAGTTGTGAAGGAAAGTAAAGTGGAAAAAGGGAAGAAGGATAAATTAAAAATGAGAGGATGCCTCTAAGTCTGAAGTACTGCACTGCCACCTTAGTGGGATTTAAATCAGATCAGGTAGTCAGACGTGTGTAGCAGGAGACCATGGCATTCCGCATAGGCCCTCTACTCGGTCAGGGACGTCAGACTCCCTCCAGAAACCAAAGCAGCTTAGAGGGAACTAACTTGGTTGGTGTAGTGTAGTGAGAGCATGGATGTACCCAGAGAAACACACAAAATCCAGGAAAACACAGCCAAGAGATACAGAGAGCGAGACCTCTGGCTGAAGGGATACATGAGCTCTTCTCTATTCTTTCTTGGAAGACTGATGTACGGAGCGATTATCCAGTCCACTTCTGGTGTGTTAGGTGGTGCTGCTGCATAAGGCATTGATGGTTGGGAGAAACAGCATACTGAGGAAGGCAATCACTTATAGCCGGGCCTACGTAGCCGAACGGGTAATTCCTCACCAGTTAACCGGCAAAACCTGTACCAGTGGCGCTCCCGCGTGCCCCGCGCCCCGCGGAAGGCCCTGCCCCGCCCCGGCCCCTCCCGCCGGTGTCGCCCGGGCAGGCGGCCGGCACTCGCCTGCTTTCTAGACCGCTCCGCAAGAGCTGAACGCTGAGGAGCTTCTCGCAAGCAAGGCAGGCGGCCCGCAGAGCCTCGCGGGGCCGGGGCGGCTGCGTGGGCGGCGCTGCCGCCGCGCACCCCACGCGGAGCTTACCGGGGACCTTCCCCGGCGGCCCGCGGCAGTCACGGCCAGGCCAGCGGGCGGCGACGCCAACGCCGCTGTCTGGAGGAAAGCGGGGGGTCTCCCCCGCGGGGAGCCCAGCGCCCGCGGCCCAGCGCTGCGGCCCGCCACCCCGAGGGGTCCCCCTGAGGCGACCCCTCGCGCGGCGCCCGGTCCGCCCCGCCACACCCACAGGGGGCGCTGCCGTGCCCGCGCGCCCCGCGCATCCGGGGCTTGGGAAGGGGGTGGTGCGCACGGGGCGGCCACCACGCCCCCTTCACGCCTCCCGGGGGCGCCGCCGATGGCGTTTGTACCGTGACGCGAGGAGGGGGCGGGCCCGCAGGCGGCGGGGAACGGCCGTTGGCTCTTTTCCCCGCTAACCCCGCCCCTCCCCACACACACAGCGGGCCTGGCGCTTCCGCCGCCGCTCGGGCGGTCGGCGCAGGCGCAGGCGCGGGGAGGGGGGCGCGCGCAGGCGCGCCGCTGGGTGGGCGGGGCGGGTGGGCGGTTGGTGGCGGGCGGGGGGAGGGGAGGGAGCAGAGGGAAGGTGTGAGCAGCCGCTCGCGCGCGGCGGTTGGCTGGAGCGCGCGGCGGCGTCCGTCCGTCGGTCCGTCCGTTCCCCCCGCCTCCCCGCGACGGGCCGGGCGGCGCGAGGCGGCCCCGCGCGCTCACCGCTGCCCCCTTCCCTCCTCCCCCGCCGGCCGGGCCGCCGCCGTTGGATGTGGGGTGGCGGCGGCAGCGCGGAGCGGAGCCGGGGTGTAAGATGGAGGGCCTGACGCTGAGCGAGGCGGAGCAGCGCTACTACTGCGACCTCTTCTCCTACTGCGACACCGAGAGCACCAAGAAGGTGGCGTCCAACGGGCGAGTCCTGGAGCTCTTCCGCGCCGCGCAGCTGCCCAACGACGTGGTCATGCAGGTAACCGTTGCGGGGCCCCGGGGGAGGGGGTGGGGGGAACGGCGGGCCCGGGCACCGCCCCGCCGTGACTGCCGGCGGGGAGACAGCCCCGTCCGGGGCTGCCGCTCCTCCCCTTCCTCAGCCGCCCCGGCCCTCGCCCCCTTGGCTGCCCGGCAGCCTTTTTGCCGGGGGTCGTCTTGCTGGCGGTGGCGGGCCGGGGCGGGGGGAGGCCGGAGCCGGAGCCGCCGGGAGGCTCGGGAGCTTTGTCCGGCCACCTGAGCCCGGGCGGGAGGGGAAGGCTGAGCCTCTCCGGCGGAGAGGGAAGGGCGGGGGGTGCAGGCAGTTGCTGCGCTGAGCATGCCTGTAGCAGGGCCCTGCTTATGTGCTTGTGGGGCCTCTGGCTATAAGGCTAGGAAGGGGCTGTAGGTAATCTCTGCTGGTGATGTCTAGCAACTGGTAGGCAAGTGTCTTGTTTTCTTGGTGTCGGCGGAGGCCAGCCGAAGCGCGAGAACCTCAAAGCATTTTGGGGATGCGGGGGAGATTGATTCCCACAGTCTGCTGATGAAAAGCAACACGAGGAAATCTGGGTTTGTATATCGTTGGGTGCGACTGATGCTGATACACTCCACCTAAGCCGTGCAGTCTTTTTTGGACATCAGTTCCCGGCAGGTATTAACTTACCTGTAGTCATCAAAATATTTCTAACAATGAAGAATGCAGTGTTAAGAATGACACGGGCCCATACTTGCAATATGTATGTGCACAGTTTTAGCACTTACTTCCTTGGTCAGCTTACGTCTAAAAGGTGTAGCAGTATTGCAGAGCTGCCGACATAGAAAAGGAAAAGTCTGCTCTGATATAACTTGTGTAATTATTTTAGGAAAGTATTTCCAGTGAATCATTCTTATGAACAGCTATTTGTAATAATTTGCTGCTTCTGCAGTTCCCTCTGTCACTGTTCAATGCTTTCAAGTTTATGTAGTGTTTGAGTTGCTATGGGTAAAACAGTATCTAAAAAGCCCTGCTGTCTTGTGCAGTTTCATCCTCAGTCTAGTGAGATAAGCAGCGCTTTTAACAGAGCATTAAAGTTACTGTAGCCGGAAATACAGTACACAAATTTCAGTGTTCTGCAATTTAGTACCAGATTTCAGTACAATACTTAACTAGGGTTACTGTTTTGGGCTCCTAAGAGCAACTTGGTTTGTTCAAATGAGTTTGAGATGCAAAAAAAGTGGAAGAGGGATGAATAAGAAATGATTCTTACTGGTAAAACTAGTAATCTCTTATTTGATGACTTGCTAGACTGGACTTAATGGTAAGAGAGTCTGCATGCTCAGTATTATGAGTGAGGTTTCTCAAGGGCCACCCACTGCTACTTTTTGTGTGTGGCCAACCAATTTCAGAAAAATCATCCCAGGAAAGTGGGTGTTTACATGTTTGTTGTGTTTAAAATCTATTTTCCATCAAACTTGTCTGGATCACTGTAAAGACAAAGTAGGCTAGTGCTAGAGATTTTGGTTTATGCAGGGATTTAGTGCAAGGACTTGGAATTTTAAATACAAATGGCCACAGATTATATCCTTATCTGTTGCAGAGGAGGTCAGATATTTTCTTGCAAAGTAGATCACATCTGAAGAAGAGAAACTACTCAGGCATCATTCCATGGGTTCTAAATAAATTAACTCAAGAAGCAGACCTGGCTTATCACTGTAGTGATCTCAAGGAAAACCTTGCAGTTAAAACGGCAAACAAGATATTAGATTGCCTGAGGAATGAGACTGTAAATAATACAAAGAAAGTCAAAATGCCCTTAGCAGCTTGACCCACTACAAATATCTTGTGCAATCACTGCTGGTAACCTGTAAAGTACCTTATACTGTGAGGGGAAAGTATCTAGTTGTCTAGTTATATTATGTTCTTGAAGTATGGCTGTACCTCAGGTTAACAGAGGCATGAACATTGGATGGGGGTTCTTCCAAGGGAAATTGCATTTGATGCTTTTGGAAGCTGTGGCTTTGTAACTGAAACCTTTAGGTGATACAACTTAAGAAATAAAGAAAACGTGTGAAGAAGATGGAATTTTTGTTTGACCACATGGTGATGTGTTCTTACCTGTTCATTTGAAGCACCTGATGCTTGTGGGGAAAGGAGCTTGATTCAGTTACCCAATTCTTATATAATCCTGGAATGCAAGTGTAGTAGTAGTCGTCACGTGAATGCTAAGTCCCTTTGTAGGTGTGCAAAACATAGTACAAAATTACCACTCTTCAAACTCACGGGGACCAAGCAGTCCAGAGGAACTACCTTGAATTTTTTTCCTCTTCAGTAGTACAGTTCTGTAGATACCTGTGAATGATTCAGATCTGATTCTGTTGGAAATGAAAATGCATGCATTTTTAGACCCACAACTTGCTTTGCTTGCAAATCTGTTGTTTAAAGGCTGCATACACACGTAACCTTTCCAGCAAAGAGTTATGTTTATGTGAGATATATGTCTTGCAGCAGGAAAAGTGAATGCATGTGGCTAATTGTTCCTACTCGTTCTCATTTCTGTCTCTAAGGGACACTGTCAACTGTGTATTAAATGGGAATAAATGAACATTTAGAGAGAAACAATTACGTTTGCTGCTTAAAAGTCATATGCTCACAAAGCAACAAAACCCTCGAAAAGAAAAGCTGTATGTCCCCTTAGTACACATCTACAAAAGCACAGCCTTGTTACCAGAACAAAAATACCACAAACTCTGTTACAACCTTAACTGCACATGTGAGAACACCAGCCTTTATTAACCCATATTTCTGCCTTTTTGTGCACATCCTTGAAATTATCATTAAGGTAGAAGATTTGCATAAAACAGCGAATAAAAGTATGTGTGTTGGGATAACAGGTCCAGCTACTTCACAACAGTTAGATGAGTCTTTAAATTGCTCTCAGGGTGTGGTTTCACATTGCAGCTCAACCATCTAATGGTGAGTTGCCACTGAAGGAGGTGGTTCAGTCTTCCCTCTTCCCCCAGCCGTGTGCTCCTGCTTCTGCTTGCAAAGACACTAGTGCCTGTCAGATGCTGGCATCAAGAGCTATGCAGGCAGAAAATTAATCAGTTTTTTGTTGATTTTAGCTCTGTATGTCAGTGCTGGCACAAGAAAGGAGGCAGGAAAACCATTTGCTGATGGAAGGGAAGAGGAGAACTTTCCTCTTTCTACTGTAATTGAGTATTTCAGTTGTGACCTAGCGTGGGTTTCGTGGTAGCTTAAACCACTAGAAGCTGGAGCTGCCTTATGCTGGTGCTGACATTCATTTGACAGTGAGCTGGTTCAGGGAGCTTGTTCCACCAAAAGTTAGGGGGTTTTGTCAAGTTATTTTTCACTTGACTCAGCTGCCTGACCTCGTGGCTCAGATGTACGTGCATCGGTGTCTGTATTGGCAAGTGGTACGACACAACACAAATGATGATGAGGAGCTGCTATCTACCCTGTATCTGTATTTCAGAAGCTTTCCTTTGATAAAGTTCTGGCCTGGTCCTGTAGACTGAATGTTAGCTGAGATTCATTAGGTGCACTCTTAGGGTGTATCTTCTAGGTTAGCTTCGTACAAAAGAAATCTAGTTGCCTATGCTGGAGTGGCTGCACAGTAAGAGCCCAGTGGGGGTGGTCAGGAAATTGGCTTCAAAAGCACAATTTGCATCTGACCTAAAATGCTAATGTAGGTATGCTATTAAAGTCAGTTCTTGGTACCTCTGTACTGGTGGTGAAGTTGCTTATAAAAGCTGTGGTCAGCCAAAAAATGTATTGTGAATTTCATTAGTTGTGCATGGAATTAATATAAAAGTTGTCCCATTTGTTCAATTTGTAGAATTCTTATTTGGGTAATTTAATCACAGAACGTTTTATGAACTTGCACTCTTTTCTTTGAATCATAGAAACTTCACAAGACAAGAAGCAAATCAGTTTTGCATATGATGCTCATCTGAAATCAATGAGTCAAGGCATCTTGCTTTAAAATATGTTACTATAAAACAACAAATATGCAAGTATCTGGACGTACCTCCTCTAAAAAGAATGAATTGTCATCTTGAGTGTTGGCATTGTACAGCAACGTTACCTGGCTTCTAATTTAGTGTTAGAAAGTCTTTGAAATGACAGATGAATCATACTGTTATGTCCAGTTTCTTCAATTACAATATGCTTGCATTAGCCCATTAAAAACCTAGTGTAAAGCCTATTTTTGGGTCTTGTTAGCCAGTTTCAAACTTTTTTTTTTAATTTCTAAGGAGTTTTTACAGACAGATTGGTTTTGATTGTTCTTTTGTCATTGATGGAAAAAATGTCTACCTCAACTCTCTGACGGAGTTTGCTGCCTTCACATCAAAAGTTGTAAGAAAGTGCATACCTGTGATGCTCATGCTTCGTTGTGAAGTCCAGGCTCTTAGCGTAAAGCCTCATTCATCAGCTACAGTTTCTGTGCTGTGCAGAAAGCCAGCTAACATGCAGGCATATGCTGTCTTCTGTTGTTCTTGGGGTGATAGCTTTTGCCAAGCATAGGGAATGGAGAACATGGAATGGTGGTTTCCTCAGATGCCAGAGCTCATCTGTGGCATGCGGTGCAATTGTAATTGGAATTATAATCCATAGGCAGAACATGGCAAAATGAAATTGCACATTCTTAATTTAAAATGTTGGCCTCTGTTGGAGAATGGATGTAGAGAGAAAGGGATCTAACAAAATAAAGACTTGTTCACAGTGATTTTATTATTGCAGTTAGTGTTTCAGTGAATTTTCCTACACAAAGGCTACCAGCTTACCAAATCAGTAGAATTTACTAAATGGCTACTGCAAATGGAAGTTGAGCCGTGCTTAGGATTACCTGTGTGGTGGAGACATGCAGAAGACTCAACCTCATTCTGGTTAATTTGCTGAATTTATTATCTCTTCAGAGCTGGTGGGGTAAGAAGTTAGAATACCTTATGTGCTGCAAAGCCCATGTCTTCCTTTCAGTGTATATTTAAAAATACATAGCACTTTCAGATCTTTAAAAAAAAAAAAAAGTATGCTGTGTAAAAAGCTTTCCTCTCTTAATACTGACCTTTACCTAATCTGTGAACGAGCCCAAATTTTAAAAAGAGATCACTTAATTGAATTCAACCCATACATTTTGGGTTTATATTTTTTATTTTAAAGCTTACAGTTTTTCTATGTGACATTACTTTAAGATATAATTAGTTTAGATTTCTTCTGAGGCAATATTTACAACAGGTCATTACTAAGGTGTTCTTCCAGTGTAGAAATGTGTACGTGTAGCATTTTTCTTACTTGTTCTTAATATTTTGTTAGCCTGAGCACCATAAAGTTGATAAGTCTATAGCCTTTTAGGATTATAATCATAGATAATTTATATATAAAATTTATATATAGTGTTTATATATTTAAAGGATGTTTGTACATACATTATGCTGTATCTCACTTCTCGTTTAGGAAATAAGAATTGTTAGAAATCTGTTGTAAATATGAACAGTATCTGGATCCACAGTTAAGAATATCCAGTTTGAGTTACGTATTTCCCCCCCCCCCCCCTCAAATGTTATTGTAATAGAGTATTTTTCTTTCCTCTCTGCTGAGCAGTAGGTTAGTTTTGCTTCTCTGTAATGATGAGATATATAAGCAGTCTTATTTTCTGTGAGTGCCAGAAATGGCTCTTAGTCTGCTTTGTGTCCTGTGAACTGTGCTTTGAGTTTTCTGCAGAATTCTGGTTAAAATGTTTACTTTAATGATGTTACCTTCACAGAGACTACAGTGGGCTGCAAATTGTTTTCTCTTTACAGTTAATTAGAGTAGTCTCATATCAGCAGTGTTTAGTCAGAGAATATTCTTTGTTTTTGAAATGAAAGGCAGGAAGTTAATAGCAAAACTTTAGCAGTGATATTAGGTGTTTTAGACTTATATTTGTTTTTAGCTGATTTCTCTATGTAATTGACTGGCATTCATACTGTATAGTCACTTACATAGTAAATAAATCCTTCATAATTCTATATGCCAGCACAGCACTCAGCTAATTTCAAATATCACAGATCAGCTTTGTTTGCAAGCAGTTTCTTTTTTTCTTTTTAAATGTGCCGTCAGACGACAACAGGGATAATTAATGTCCATTTTGACGTAACTGGATAGAATTCTAAAAATCTCTTCAGAAATATCAGGGGCTTTGGCAAATGCAGCTGTCTTAGAATCACGTGAGCTGTACAAAATTATGGATTGTAAACTTGATCTTTTTCCTGTAAAGATGATTCTTTTGTATTAGGAGTTTTGAGCACTTCACCCACTCTCTGTGAAAAATGGCAAACGTGCCTTCATCTTAGTCTAATCTTCAATAAATATTATTGCAGATACCATGGAATTCGAGGACTTTTCTGTCAGTCTGTATGACTTTTCAATTGTATTTGCTAGCTTTCAAAATATTACTCTTTACAGACGAGTTACACCTAGGTCATAAATATTTGCTGTTTAGATTAGTCCTTCTTTTAGAATTCCTGGACTTCAAATTGGAGTTTTGCTCTTTGCTTAAATGAGTTTGAAGTCAGAAGTGACTGTAGTCAATACGTTGACTACTGGATTTTTCTTGTTGGAGTTCCAGTAATGATTAGCATAAGAATGTATTTCCCACTTGTTCTTTTTCCTTTATCATTGGTTTAGACCATAGGGATATTGTTAAGCCAGCGGTTGTCATTCTTTCTGAACTAATGCACTGAGTTGGTGATTGTGTTTGTGACATGCTTGTTTTTCTGTCTGGGGTTGGTGTCTAAAGAGTTAAATTATCCCCTGTACTTGTTATACAAAAAATACATTATAACTTTGACATGGCTGTCTGTGTATTGGAACTGTGTTTTGATAGGTTAAAGGACTTGGAAAAGATGACAGTGTGACCTGAATTTCTGGAATGATTGACTTCTGACATCTAAAATGCTTCTGAAGTATGGTAACAAAGCAAGGAGTAGATTCAGTTTCAAATACATCTTTCAACTTCAGTAATCTGAGAAAAGGGTGGCCATGACAGAGCTGTGTAAAATTTGGCATCAGGTGCTGACTTTCTCCTGCTTCAGACTATTAGTTGTGAATTTTGTAGAAAGTCTGTTCTTACTGCAATAGTGCGTGAGACTTTTTTCTGAATTAAAATGTCTTAAATTAGTTAAGACCTGGTGTTAGCAGCTGTATTCTGAATCTCAAATGTAGCTCTGTAATTGTGCAGTTTTTAAAATTTTAACTGAGGTTTGTTTAAACTTTGATAGACACATTGTTAAGACTTGTAAAGGCGTTACTGGGAGAAAGAGAGCAGGGCACAGCTAAGTAACTAATTAACACTAATCAGATTGATGCTCAGAGGAAAACAGATTGAGATGGAAAAGCTGCATAAAGTAATGGGTACAGTAGCTTTAGGTAGACTTGTATGGAAGTGCTCAGATTATCAAGTCCAGATCGGAGCAGTCCTATTTGGCCTGGCCACAGCATGACCACTAATTCTGGGATTGGAGAATGCCTTAATCTTCATTTTATGTTAGCAAAAAAGCAGAAGCTTGTGTTTATTCTTTGAGGCTTTTTTGTCTTAGTTTTGTTTTGGCATAGGTGATGTGTGGAGAAAATATTAAAATGAAAAAAGTAACAAATTAATTATTAGCAGGTGGTATCGGTCACTGGAATGCTTAAATTATAAAGGAGCTCTGAAAGGAATCAAAATGTCTATATAAATGCTGCTCTCTTCAGCGTGTAGTGCTTAAGTAGTAATTTTGCAGGAAAAATATTCAACTTAATGCTGCATGGGAAGAGCATCCACAATTAGAACATTCATGTAACCTCCCTTGCACTATTTGTTATTGGAGTAGTAATTTGAAATACTAAATTTATTATTGTTGTAATATACCTCTCCAATGCCTGCTGAAGCTAGATACTTTCTTGGCACTTACATGGGTACTTTGGCTGCTACTTTTTGTTCCAGAAAATACAATTGCTTAAGTCTTACAGAATCATCCTGGAGCCTTAAACCGTCACAGACTGGCTCAGGCATTGAGAGTTCTTGCTTAAGTGTGTTTCTTCATCTATTGCTTGAACTCTTCATGGCACCACCAGGAGAATGGAGACACCCTTGTTTTGAGGGCAGTTCTTCTTAGCAGCCTAATACGTAAATATGTCTTTCCCTTCTAAGGAGGGTTTCTTTGGGTAAGGCAAAGAAGGAGGAGTTGCAAGTGCTCTTGATGTGACATTCTGTTCAGTTGCCTCATTTCAACCCTTTCTGCCCCTCTTAAATGCAAAACACACAACTTTCTTGAGGCTGCAGCCTTACAAGAAGTTTAGAGTTAAATGAACAAACTGTTGCTACCAGCCACATGTTCCTGTGTATCTTGTAGCTGCTGAGGTATTCAGTGGTTTACAATAGACAGATTGCGTTTAATAAAAGAGCAGATAACTAACACAGTAACTTTTTGCTGGCTTACTGAGTAGAGTGATCGTACTATGTGGTCAGGTAGATGAGCAACACTGCTCAGGAGTGGGTAGCTATGCAGCTGAGAGCATGGGAGGGAGGAGCTATTTAGGTTGAGGAGTAATGTAAAATTGCATAGGAAGAGGAGACAGGTATGTGGAATATCTCCTTTTAAAAGAACTACTTAAAGAATTAAAAATGGTTCTTGTAGGTCCCCAGGCTGTCTTTTGTTGCTTCAGTGTTTTTTTTTATTTCCAGTTCTTCTTGCTGCTTTATTACCATTACTGTTCATAAGGTACCTTTCTCATGAGCACTCTGCCAGAAGAACAGCAGTAGAGACCTCTGCCTTGAGGTCTTACAGCTATGACGTTTTACTTGGGAGGGTAGTAGTTGCTTTCTAAGGGAACGTTCATCTGGCTGTCTGGATTTCCCTTTGTTAGTGCTAATGTACATGTCAGAAAGGAATATGCTTATTTATTCTGTCCTCTTTTTGAGGGTATTTGGCAATAATTTATTTGAGTTATAGTCGAGTAGGACATTATAGATCTTTGGAGAAATGGCCCATCTAAATCAGTACCTTGAACTTTTTTGTAGTTGCATGTAGGGTGCATCTGCCTCATCTTTGTGGATTGATTGATGGTGGTTACCACATACTACCAAATCAAGAAGGGAACCACTGACCTCTAGAGAGCTGTGGAGCTCTGCATAAGAGGCTCTGCAGGTAAGATTCATGTGTATGGCTTGTAACAACTTTTGCAGGGGCTGTTAGGAAGGTCACAAACTTTGATTGCAAACGGAAGAATCAAAGCTACTGCATTAGGAAGCATCTTTGATAAGTGAGGCTAATCCACCATGAACATACATGCTGCCAGGAACAATAGGAATTGCTGTAGGCCCCTTTTGGAATTGGTTGAAGTCAGGAATGACCTAAAATATAACTGGTTCAAAAAGTACCACTGTGGGTGAAAATTCTATGTGGTTTCTTCTGTGTGTGGTGTTCAACATACTTGTTAAGATATGTATTTATTGTGTGCATCTGTCATAAATCAGAGTTTTAAATTTTCAGTGCTTTTTGTCTGCTGCTTTTCTTTTAACAGAGAACCTGCCAACCCTTGCTTAGGGAGTGGACATCCTTGTAAAACAGATCCCAAAGTACCGGGGCAGAATCTTTCCTCTGAGGCTTAAAATGCTGGTTCGTTTTTTGACCAGCTAATTAACTTCTTTCTTTCTGATGTGATTAATTCTGAAATTTCATTTGATTGAAACATATGTGTGTTTGAACTTGAAATGACCTGTAGAATGGGAAAGTTTAGTTCTAAGTATCTATAGAGAATTAATTGTCAGAGCTGATGAGTATTTTTTTCTTCTTGTTGGTGTTTTAGCAGTCTGCTTCCACTGTGGATATGTGCACTGTGAAAATCAAGGGCGGAGAAGTATTAGGAGAGGCTCAGACAGTAGGAGACTCTAAATAGTTCATTGCCAGAGAGCGTGTGTCGTCTTGGAAGTCTTCCAATACTATTGGTTTTATTTCTTTAAAGGCCTGTGTTCTGAAGCCAGGTTTGTAGCATTGACTGAGGTCCATCTTCATGGAACAGTCAGACTTAAAAGGAAGACCTTGCAATTCGTTGTGCAACAAAGTACAACAGTGTCCCAAATAATACCCTGTGCCTGGGAATTCTTAGTATCAACTAATTAAGTATATTTACTACTATGCTTTTTAAGTACCTAATAAGATAAATATATGTATCAGAGGTAATGTTATTCTTGCTGTTCAGCACATGAACATTTCCTACTTCATACTTACTGAATTGAATATACCAGTTCTTGATAGCCTTCATAAATGCATTTTGCAAATGTTCTTCGGATAGGTGTAAGACTGTTTAAATGTTTGTTGTACACTGCTGTTTGTGCTGAGACATAGAATTCAGAGCAATACTTGGACTGTTTCTTTTAGTGGCACTTTTTTGTCCTGTCTCTTTTTTTTTTTTTTTTTCTTTTCCTTGTGTGCCATCATGTTGCCAAGGTTTGTGGAGCCTTGTGGAGAACTGGGTCAGAGACTTGACTTAGTTAAAAATAACCCATCAAAAGAAGGATCTTTGTCGGTTCCCTGTCTTGTTTCTGCTATGCAGTGCTGTAAGCTGTTGCATCTGAGAAGCTACCTGTCAAGTGAGATTTTTTTTGGAAGAAAAGTTAAAAATTCTTGCTGAAAAACTAATTGGTATTGTTTTGTCCAGTTGATAAGTGAGAGACTGTAGTTGGAAAACTGTGTCAGACTGTGGTCTGCTATTAGTGAGACAGATTGAGATAAATGAAGTGACAGGAATTGATCTATTGAACAGTGGTTGCAGAATAACAAGATTAGAAGCTAGCAAATTGTGAGGAAAGAAATGTATTCAGTCCAGAAAAAAAATGCAAAGGAGTTTTGCATAGGTGTTTGGTATGTAGTGATGGTCAGGGTTTTTTTCTGCTACAATAAGAATGATAAGGAAGTATTTTTTCAACTTCCCTTATACATCCCCAGGTTATACTAATCTGTAGAGATCCGGTTAATTTTTATTGTAGCTGAGGTGAGTGGATTACATGACTTCAGGCAAGCACCTTTGTAGGACAGCATATTCTAGTACCCAATTTGAGGCTGTATTCCAATAAACTTAATTTGGAAAATATTCTGTCATATCTGTTTAATGCTTAAGTTTGCAAAGAGCTTTAGAATTCTCATCAATTGATTGCTTCATATGGGATACAGAAATAACATAGTTGACATGATGTTTTTCATTTTAATCTGTGAATCAAAATCAATCTGTAATCAGTTACATTTTTATTAAATAACCTAAAACTGAATGCAGATTATTATTTTTAATTTTTAGCTTTTTTTATCTGAAGTAAACAGTTAGCTTTTTTAATGTATTGCTTGCTTTTTAGTAAAAGGTTATTGTCAATATGCACAGTGAAACTCAAAAATAATGTACTAAATACTGAAGCACAGGTATATTCGTGTGGTCTAGTTTAACTCAAGTTTGTATCGGATATTGTAAAATGAATGTGAAAACTTGTTTTGCATCTCTGGTCCATGGTTTATATGATATTCATAGTGATTGTTTCATTTAAACGTAAGAGAAAACTATTTTACTGTAAGGGTGGTCAAACACTGGAAGAGGTTGCTCACAGAGGTGGTAGAGTCTCCCTGCTTGGATATACTCAAAATCCAACTGGTCACGGTCCTAAGCAACCTGCTGTAGCAGAGCCTGTTTTGACCAGGGGTAGTGGAGTGGATGATCTCCAAGCTCAATTATTCTGTTATTCTACGTAGGGTTTCTTTGGGTTTATTAAAAAGTGTCTTACACCAACAATAAAAACATAAAACACAGTAGGACTACTAGAATACCTCAAATTAAGAATGTGTTAATAAAATCGGGACCAAAATGTATATGCTGAATCCCAGTTCTCCTTTCTTTCTCTGTACCACTCTGATTTTTTTATTTTTAGTGGACAGACTTGTGTTAATGTCCTTGTTCAGATGAGGTGATACAAAAGGTCCTCCTTTGACTTTGTTCACTTCCCGCTCCTGTCAGCATACACCATGTGTGTTGTAACTTCTAGCCTTTGAAAGTCGCCTTAAAGTCTTGCCTCTTGCCACCCTCTGGTATGGAACAGTAGGTACTTCAGTAACTCTCCAAGCAGGTGAAATGTTTTTATCTTTACTATGTAGGTGGTATGCGTGTTGCTTCACTTATTGTTTTACCATTGAAGTTGTCTCTGCTTACATACTGTTGTACTTCTGCATGGGTAATGTTTACAGATAATGGGCTTGATTTGCCTTGTAGAAGAACAGGGAGGGCGGTGACTGTGATATTCTGGAAAGACTCTCCCGAGAGGATTCTGTGTTCTGGACAGTGTGTTTCACCACACTTGATAGATTTGTTCCACTTCACCTGGAATTTTTAAAGGTTCCCAAGTCTTGTTTTTTTTCTGGTTCAGAAACCTTTCCAAGTTCAAGGACGTTTTATTTGAAACCTGCAAGAGTTCTAGAAGGTACGTGCTTGAAACAGTGCCATTTGTCAATACACTGCTTCCTATGTATGTCTGATCTGCACCAGCTCCTGATATTGTTGATGCTGCTGTTACTTCTTTGCAGTATGATAACTGAGTGTGCAATTTGGTAATTTACAGCTGCTGCACTGAGGTTTGGGGGTTTTGTTTTTGTTCTTGTTTTTTTTTTTTTTTTTTGTATCAACAGCTTCCAGCAATTCTGGAGCTTCACAGAATTGTTGGCCTTAATCCGGTTAATTGCAGTAATGTGACCTCAGGATCTTCATATCTAGGGAGATGAAAACAGGCATGGAGCATTTTGTCTTGAAGATGACTCTGTATTCCTTGAAGAGTTTAAGGAAATTCTTTATTCTCTCTGTTCCTAAGAAGATGAAAGCCCTAAACGTAAATCTCAGAAGCAATCCCTTGATTATATTTTTTATTATTCTGGGCCCCCCCTCATCAGTATAGCTTATTACCTGTTGAACGTTTAAATCCTCCTTCAAGGAGATTAGGTAGGCTGTTTTGAGTATGTTCAAGCATGCTGTCACTCAGCAGAGGAGTCTCTATTAGATGTATGTGTTTAATGATTTTACTGAACCTTCAGTCATATCTCTGTGTTATATTCTGTTTGAAATAAAGGACTCCTTTAGCTATTTATGGGTTGATTTAAGAGCAACTTGTTCAGTGCTATAAGGGCATTCTTTTTTGTTGTTGTTGTTGTTGGGGTGGTTCTTTTTTTTATATCCTTAGCTTTTTCTGTTTCTTGATACTTGGATCGGGTGTATTTTCTACGTTTATATCTAACTACTTTGAATCCGTGGTTGTCTTTCCTTACTAATACTTATCTGTCGTGGTAGCTTAGTTATTAATTCAGTTTTTAACTGAAGTTTTTTTCAATCTGACAGTACTGACTACCTCCAAACAAGATAATTTCTAGTCCAGCACTGGTTTTGAAATTGCCCAAAGCCATTACTACCTAATGATTCCATAGGCTCCAAATGCCTGCGTTGGTGTTTGCTTTCATAAGCTTTTCCAAAGTCTGCTCAGTTATTCATCTGTCAATGCTAGGCCACTAGATCCACAAGCTTTTTCTGTGTTGGGTGTAGTCAAGTACATGGATGTTTATCAGGCTTCCAGGATACAATGCTTTTAAAAAAAGGAATTGCTCTTGCTGTCGCACTGGTTTCAATGGCTAGCTGTCTCTTGAATCTCCACCGCTTAAGTTCTGCCAGTTATTTAAACTTAGTGTAATTACTTTTGGCATTAGGTTGGGTACAGGCAATTTATTTTGGATGTTGAGGCCTCAAAGTTTTTATTTGAATGGTCACCTGTCAATTTATACTGTCAGTTCTTTCCCTATGGCACTTTTTGTAGTTCAACCAGCCTATTGAAACTAATGTATTGTATTCAACTGTATTGAATTATTTTCTCTTAGTTAATGAACTTTAGAAAATGCCCTGTTATCCCTTGGCTTCTGTCCAGACATCACGCTGTGGAAATACTGTAATGGGAAAGTAAAGTAACACAGGTGCTGTAGGACAATGTGGGAAATACAATGCAGACGTAGACAAATGCTTTAATGCAGCTAGCTTCTCTCCAGCAGGATTTTAGCTGCATGCACAGCCGTAGACCTGCTGATCCTCCTGGGACTTCCTTGGGACTAAGCATTTGTCAATTTCTACACCTTCCTGTGACAGGTTTTAGAACAGCTTATTACCATGAGGTCCTAGAATCTTGGTGCATGGTAAGGAAATACCCAATCAGTTTTTTGTTGAGCCACATCTAGCTCAACTGTTGTTAATAAGCCCATCCATTTGTCTGATTTTACGGAGTTACCTAAGTTGATTGCCTATTTCAGCAGTGATGAAGCAGACTAACTCGTTGTGGGTCATGTGGTTCAGTTGCTGCTATGTGAAAATGTACTTGACTTTTTCAGTTGGAACTTGCCTGCAAGCAGGGTTCCTCTGCCCTTCAGAACTGTGTCCTCTGAAAGCCAGCTGTCTTTCAGGACAGCTTTCTCTAAGCCCAGTAACAGTCCATCCCAGTAGCTAAAAAAATGAGCAGATGTGTCAAGAAACGAGATTTGCCAAACAGGAAACTTATGACTGAGCTCTAGTAGGAAGGGTGAGGAGCACCAATGGATGTAGATGAGGCTGAGATTCTCAGTGCCTTCAGACAAGGTCTCATGAGCCTTTGTGCCTGGAGATGGTGTTGAAGGAGAGAAGCTAGTAGTACTGCAAGGAGACTGATGGATATCTTGAGAAATATCAAGTTCATGGGATTAGATGGGATGCTTCTGAGGGTGCTGAGAGAGCTAGCTAATGTCGCTGAAAGCCAGCTTTCCTTTTGAATAGTTGTGGAGTCAGGGGTGGGTCTCAATGACTGGAGAAAGACATGTTGCAGCTGTCTGCAGGAAGGTTGATTTGGGAAACTGCAGGCTGGTCAGCTGCATTTTGGTCCCTGAGAAATTGTGGACCAAGTCTGCTTGGAAGCTATTTCTAGGCATATGAAGGTGAAAACAGTAATTAGGATTAGCAAGCATGGGTTTACCAAGGGTACTTGTCAGCCAGATTATCTGCTGTGATGGATAGAACTGTGACTGAAGAGAGAAAAGCAGTATGTCATCTACCTTGATTTCAACAAGGTTTTCACTGTGGTGTCCAGGAGCATCCTTGTGTCTCATCTGGAACATTACAATCTAGATGAGACTGCTAGGTAAATAAAAAGACAGTCTGGATCGTTGAGCTTGGAGAGTCTGATTTGGGACATGTCGTGCTTAGTATGTTTTCAGTGACCTGGCACAAACAGAAATGCACCCTCAGCCAGTTTGCAGATCTTTGATGTGCAGGGGTGTGCAGTCAGTATGTTTGAATACATGGCTGCTGTCTGAAGGGCCCAACGTTTCTCAAAAATTCATAACAAAAGACAAACCCACCTTTCCATTATATGGAACACCCACAGAAGAAAAGGGAATAAAATAACACCACTTCTTTGTTGTATTTCTTAAATGAAACAGCAATTGTGGCATTGTTTGGAGAACTTGAAGTTCTGCATTCTTCTTCAGTGCTGAAATCAATGCATGTGTGTGGATACTTCTTTGTGTTCTAGTGAATGCTTCATAGGTTTGTTTTATAAGTTAAAAGTTAAGCTATGGCAAGGCTGTATCAGAAGAGACTGGAAGGTATAAATTGTCTAACTTTTTCACTTTTTATAAATTCTAACCTTGTCATTGAAATTCTTCAGGGAGAAATTTGGGGACAGACCATTTCTCTAACTTGATCAGTAACACACTGTTCAGTTTTGTCTGAGAATTATACAAGTCTTTATTTTGTGTTTCTGGATTACATTTGACAATATAATACTAAAAATGTTGAATACTGTTCCTTTCATTGCAATTACTGAAGACAGACAGACAATATGCTGCTGATGGAGTAGCTAATAGTGACATAGGATGTTTATTATGTGCTTTCTTCGTGTGTTTGGGGTGGTTTTTTTTATTTGTTTTTAAAAGGAACATGAACCCAGTTACTCTCTCCTACTCTGCCTCACAACAACCCTGTAGAACCTGTAAAGCAAAGGTGAAAGGTGGCTAATTGGGAAAAACTTAAGTTTTAGACTTTGTGCTTTTGCTGGTTGTGAGGAATCACATACTCTGACTTATGTCACATAACATTTGGAGATTGCACATGAAGTTGTTACCAAAAGACTGAATATAGGAAGTATTTGCAAATATTTAATGCAAGGTATGTTGCTCTTAAGTGTATGAAATCACCTCTGTAGAGCAGTTTGTGTTTTAAATTTCTTTGTACAAGTAACTATGTGTTTTGTTTCAGATTATGGAGCTCTGTGGTGCAACAAGACTTGGCTATTTTGGAAGAAGTCAATTTTACATTGCTTTGAAACTTGTTGCTGTGGCCCAGTCTGGTCTCCCTCTAAGAGTGGAAAGTTTAAATACAGGTAAATCACAGGATCAGGGGAAACTGAGTGGAATTATTGTACTTGGCTCACAGATTCTTGTAGAGTAACCTTGTAAATTAGCCTAGTATATCTTTTTATACATGTTGCAAACTTAAAAAACATTGTGGAGAGACTATGAGAGAGTGTATTCTTACTATGCAACAAATATGAGGTGAAATATCTCACTCTAAGTGAATAAATATTGTGTTCATCATGGGGTAAATGAACAACTACCTACTGACTATTGTGTAGGTACAAGTTCATTCTATAGATTACTGATGTGAGAACTTGCGTGCTATATCCTCTGAATAAAATACTAATAGGACTAATGTGAATTGGAAGGAAAAGAAGAACACAACATTTGCAGGCTTTTACAGTTGCTGAGTTTATGAAGCCTTGATTGCAACAAATGAAAGGTCATCTTTTCTAAAGTCACATTCCTTCGCACTTGACTTGGCAGTTTTCTCCCTTCTTAGTGCAAATATGAAGATAGTGGTTTAAGATTTTTCTAGTGAGAAACCTGACCTGTAAAATATCTTTGAAGTCTGTTATCAGCCAAAACACCTGTTATCCTGCTCAAAGGTCGGCTCTGGTGTGGGTAGTGAAATAGGAACATGAGAAAGACTCACTCTAGGAAGATGATTCAGAAAAGAAAGGGCTTTGATATGAGGCTCTACTGCAGACTTCTGAGTGACATAAGTGGATCCATGTCAGTGTTGCTCTGCAAGATAAAAAGAAACTTAGGAAGATAAGTAGTGAGTTTTAAGCCACTGTAGCCCTTTGCAGTGTAATACACAACTCACAACTTTGAAATATCTTTGGAGTGCAGCTTTGCATTAAAGCGACCTCCCTAGTAGAACTATGTCTGTAGAATACATGTTATGATGTAATTTATATATGCTAGTAATTAAAAGAAAGTTTAGGATTTTTTTTTGTCTAAAGGATATAGATTAAACAGAGTAGTTACAAGTACAGTCTGATAGGACTGAAGTATTTGACAAAGCTATAAAAAAGAAACAAATTATCATGTATACTTTTACAGTTATGTTTATTCTAGGCTCGTACAAACAGTATATACTACTGTCATGTTTTTTTGTAGCTTTTTGGAAAAGTGCATGGTTTCAGTCAATGTTTTGCTAGTATTCAAGTTCCTGTCTGCTCATGAGCCACCCTATGTTTATAAAACATTTCCCTAGTTTTCCTGATGAGTGTTCCTGAATCTAAAGCTTCATAAGCTGTAGCAGAATGCCATAGAATCAGAACATTGGAAAAGGGACCTTCAGCTCTTAATATCTGATAGAACTGGGACTTTATGTAACAATTGTGGGATTTCTTATCAAATGCCCGTTGAAGATGACGAAGATTTAAATGTATGTAGCTTTTTCCAGGGTTTTTATATGCTTGGTTTTATTTTAATGCAAAATACCTTAACTGGAAGGAGCTGTTCTAGTTAAAAAAAAAAAAATCAGAACAAATTTGAAGGAAGGAATTGAAATGAAGGTACAGATTTCATTCCAAAATATAAAATAAGTTGCTGTAAAACTAGCAGCCATTGGAACTCTTGTAATGGAATACATTTCCTTGATTCATGACAATACTAGAAATACTTGTAATGGCTGCTGGACTTCTAGGAATAATTTTCTGCAACTGGTTCCAAACCTACTAACTAGAACAAGTACAATTAACAGAACATTTATTTTTACCCTAACTGTTTTTAGCTTTGGTTGTCTGTTGCCTTGGTTGCAGTGGTTCCAGTCCTGTCTATGAAGTTTCTGCTCCTAGGATGACTCAAGTGTTGTTGTAGCAGCTACTAAACAGCTACATTACAGCAGGCTGAAGGCTCGTAAAATGATTCTGAGCTTGGGTTACCTTCCTTTGAAAACTGGGGTTCAGCAGCCTGGCCAGCTGGGTTCTGCCCACAGTCCGTCTTCAACAGGTCTTGAAGAGGAACCGTTAGAGGCATCTTAACCTAAACCGTATAGTCTTTCTCTCTTCAAAGTAAAACATTTAAAATTAGTTAAAGCATATATTTTAGGACATCTACCTTTTAGCTTTGCATTCTGTGGATGTTTTATTTAGTGATTGTTTTAATGTTATTCACTCTTTTATCTTGGTGTTTTCACTGCTTTTCTTGTTTGGTTTCACTGTTCTTCTTGTTTGGTTTGGTCTTTGTTTCAGCGTGTGCCTCTTCCTTAGACAGGAGACTTGCTTTATGTGAGTTGCTGAGCAGAGACTACAGTCAAATTTTGAGTACTAAGTCTATCCAACATGAGTGTCATCCAGTTAATTCTTAGTTAAATAAGTGCTTTCTCGATTACTCAGATGTGCAGTGTAGGAAAAATACTGGCTTTAGTTATTATATTACATGCCTCTAAAACTGTTGTTCTTTGCTGTCCCAGAATTTTTTTCTTTCAAAATGCTAAAAATCGAGAAATTGAGCAGTGTCTATTTCAAAGTAATGTTTATTTTCGAAGTATGGAATATAGTTTTTGGTGGAGGAACATATTAACAAGGATGTAGGCATAAAAAGTACAGAGAACTTTCTAATTTATTCAATATCAAGATTTAATTCAATTGATAACAGCAATTGCATTTATAATTGAGGGATTTCTGAATGGTAACAAATGTTGTATTGTTAAAATGAGGTTTTTCTGCTGTTATGGGAAAAAGACAGAGGAGAGAGGTAAAAATGGCAGATTTCAATTGGCTGTGTAGAAACATAGTACAGCAAACCAAACCTGTGTTTATGTGGTCTTGTTTTTATAGAAGACAATAAGAATATTTTGTGTTCCTTCTGAGCCCTCTATATTATTTTGTGAAATAGTGCTAGATACTCGTGCCAGATCCTCATGTTGGAACAACTGATTGCATAGACTTCCCCTGTGTCACTTGGATGCTTTAGTGTCTGTATTACCCTGTTTTGCAAGCATACAACTTCTCGCTTGTGTGCAGTGACTTTTTCACTTTTTGTCTGGCTGTAGTTCACTGCTTAGCTACATGAATGACTTTCCTAGTGCAACATATGGGGTACGGTGCTAATGTGAAAATTGGCATCTAGGACTGAGGAAGGCATCAGGAATTGCTTTAACAGTGTTTCCATGTGATGGGTAACCACAAATTTAGCAAAGAGGCTGTGTTGCGTGCTCCTTCCCTGTGATGAAAGCTGGTTGGCACTTTGAATTATGCTTAGTGACAGAGGCTTAAATCAAGAATTTATGTTCTTACTGGAGCGTTATTCTTTAATACTGGCTACATAAAGATGCCTATATTGTTGAATACTATGGATTCAAATGACACTTCAAATATAAATCAGTTTAATGTTGAACTTTCGTGTAATAAACTGTATGCAATTTCATTTTATATTTTAATACAGTTGGTAGCACCACTGACTCATTTTCAATACCAAAAGTAAACAATGTAAGCAGTCAATAAGAGAAATGAAATTTGAGCCATGCTTCTAAAATTGTTTTGTGTTAGAAAAAGAACTTCCAAGCAAGCTGTACAGCAAATTCACAGTTTATTTATATTCACAGTGAACCAGTAAGAAAATTGTGGTTAGGATTCAGAAAAATGGTAGAAATCTTGCAGTGAAAAATTGAGGACTTACATACCCTCGTTTTTATATCAAGCTACTCTGAACCATGTGCATGAAGCTAAGGTCCTCCTAGCATTTTGTAGAAACTTTGCTTTATAGGTGTTTGTAACAAAGTGAGGTGATACTGGAATAGTCCCAGTTATATCCGAGTAAAACAGCTAATTTAGCTTCTGTTGTAGAAAGGTGTACACAGATGTTTAAGCAATAGTTGCAGTTTTTTGCAGTAGAACTATATTATATTATCTCTTGTAAATATAGACATGACATCAGCTTGCTAAACGATGATGTTGAATATACTGCAGTATTTTAGCATTTGTTTTGCTCATGAACCATTCTGTCTGAAGACTCTTTAATTTTACCTACCTGCTAGAAATGGTAGACAAATTTTGAAAATCACACTTCAATAATTAAATGTTGGCAAAACTAAGAAAAAAAAATGAGCTAAATCCAAACTATCTTGTTTGCTACTGCATTTAAGGCAGAGTTCTAGTGCAAAACAGTTATGGAACTATGTGAAGTTCTCTGTATACCAAAACCAGAACTTGGGTAGCAGAATTGTGAAGTATAATGTAGAAAGGGTATTCGCTTTTTTCCAACTGGCAAATGTTGGCTTGACTATAGCAGCAGTCTCAATGTTTAAGTAATTGAGGCACATGTGAAATTTTAACTACCAAATAGAACTGCATTTTTATTTTTAAGCATCATACTTCTGTATAGTAAATGGCCTGCTCTACTTTTTATTTTTTTAACAGTAAAGGACCTCCCTCTTCCCAGATTTGTTGTGTCAAAGAATGAACAAGAATCAAGACACACAGCCTTGTATTCTTCAGATGCTGATAACCCAGCTTCATATTCAGGTGTAATTCCTCCTCCACCTGGTAGGATACAAGTCAAAAAAGGCTCTGTGAGCCATGATGCAGTGCAGCAACGTACATCAACTGATCAACAGGTAAATTAACTTAAAAGATTAAATGGGACTCATACCACTACTTCGCTGCATAGGTGTCAATTTGATAGGGCTTCTAAGCTTTGTTGCTTTCTATATAGTTTCTTTAAAAAAAATCATACTGGTGTATATTATACATAAAGACCACATTCTTCTGAAATACCTGCATGTAGGAGACATTTTTTATGAAGTCTTATAAGCTGTGTTTAAAATATTGGTGGTAATGGACAAAATTGAGACAGAAAAAATTGGTGTGTAAAATATGGTAGCAAATATCAAGTTGAATTCATTATGATGTTAATACCTCATTTATTAGGTAGTTCACATCAGCTTCCTGGTCATTGGAACAGTGATACTGAATGCCATGGAAGACTCAATTTCTAGTCCTTCATCATCTTTATATCTGAAATACCTTATTTAGAATTATATTTTTTTTTAAACCTCACAGTTACTTTTCTCTGCCTTACATTTTATTGTTCAGCTATTTAACTGTTAAGTAGAGACAATGAGAACCAGAAATAAGATGGACATTTTCACATAGCTTTTTATTGTGTTCTAATAATGACAAAACTATTTCCTTTTGCTCAGTGGTTCTTTAATCTTCAGCTACAGGATACCTGAATAAATGAAAAATGTAAAGGCTTACAAATCTGTGCCTCCTCATAATTCCTTTTCTTTTTATAGTCTTTATGCTCTCTTTCCATAGAATGGTTTAGGTTGGAAGGGACCTTTAAGATCATCTAGTTCCAACTCACGGGGAAATCTTTTCTGGTTGTCTTTTCTACTAGCAAAAATGTGCAAATATTAAATTTTGCTGGGTGTATGTATGTATGTCTGTGCATAATTGTTGAATGCCCTATTTCTTCCCCATGGTATGGTCTTTTCTGGGCTTGTTTTGTAAAGAATTGTGGAGCTTGCAAATATCCTTTAGTCTCTGGGAATCAAGGAATCGCTTGTAAACATTTATTAATCTCTCTGGGAGTAGCCCAGACCAGTCCAATATAAAGAAAAAGAAAATTAGCAGAGGCCATCTATAATCAGTGTTTGGCTGCCACTTTTTCTCCCAAACTGTAGATGAGGACTGTAATGAAAGGAAGGCTGGCAGTAGATCTGAAGATAGCTTGTCGTCATCTAGTTTTGGGAGGAGTGTTTGAGAGAGCTCCCAAGCACTTCATGAAGAAATTAGCAATCACAGATCTTGGTATGATGATGAGGGTTTTGGTTTGGTTGAAATAGTTTTTTGTATGTTTCCAACATGGTGTTCAGTTTTAGTGAGCAGCTGTAATTTGATACACGAATCTGTACAGGTGTAACTTCAAAATAACAAAAAAATTCTGGTATTTGAGGTCTTCAAGTTCTGGATGAAGAAGCCACATATTTATAAAGGTGTATAAGCATCCAAATTTAATTTCTTCATCTTGACTGATAGAAGCAGCTTGATGTCTCTTTCACACAAGTGTCTATGGGATCATGAGAACGAGGAAACTGTATGTATAAGTCATTGGAGAGATCTGGCCCAGAAAACAGACTTGGACCAAATGTAACAGGCAATACAGCATTGAGTCCAGCAGTTTTAAACTGCATTCATGGTCTGGAACATCAGGGAAGTATTGTCTGATTTTGCACACTATTGTAAAACTGAATTTTCTGTGGCTGATTCTACATTTCTGACTGTACAATGAATCCATTCAAGCAGCCTTCTTGTCCTGATCTAATATTTATTGATTCGGACACCATGTTAGAAACAAGCTGAGAATTAGAATCCCCTTAGGCTGAGAAAAGGGCTTGAGCCCAGGTGTCTTGCTTAACCACATAAATATTGGGTTGTTTTCCACAAGATGGATACAGCTTTTGGCCATGTTTTTGTAGAAATTGCTGATCCAGTTGTCTTTACCTGGAGATACTGCTCAGATCTATAAAATCTAGGAAGAGATTCAGACTGAATCCTCATTATATGCCATCTCTTTCAGCAATGAGGATGAGAAGAGCTGAAGTCTGAAAAGTGAATTACAGCATGTCATTTTCCTAGGGATCACTGTTCTTTCTGGAGGAATTAAAGTGTCAAAGTTAAGCTTGGATATTTTACTCTTACAGCTTGTCATGCAGCTGTTAGATACTCCATTAGTGAGTTTGGGGGTTGCGTTTGATTTTTTTTTTTTTTTTCTTAAACTGTTTACTGGCTTTGATAATATGCCTGACATTTAAAAATACATTGATCTCATAAAATACTCTGGCTTAAATATTATTTGTATGAAATCATAAGATGTCTTAATCTTTAAAAACTGGGTTCATTCGTGTGCCATTTTCCATATTGATGAGATTTGTTATACATAGATTAATATCTTATAATTACAAATAATTTTTGTAAAATAATTTAACTGAGAGTATTGTCTACTGAAATGTCCTAGGTAAAACTACTTCTTTATCAATGCATTATTTTGGCAGTTCTCAATGAGCTTTGCTCAGAGGCAGGGCATCAGGAAAGGCAATCGGGTTGTGTTTCCAAAGAATAGCTATAAATGAGGTCATCTTTTAAAGTAAGCATGAGCTCAGTTTGGTAAGATCCTTTTTCTATCTCTAGCCGTTTTTGTGGTGGCATTTTTAGTTTATAATGGCTAAGTATTATATGAATATAGCACTGGCCAGAAGTTTTTCTTTTTAATATTGTTAGTGTTAATAAAAGATGACTGAAGTCACACCCAGCTGTCATGGAAGCTGCAGAACTGATTCTAGGAGTCAAGCCAAATAATGAAAGATACCTTTGCTCACTGGATGGCATGTTGACTGCACATCATAGTGGAGATAAAACATTGGAAAATACTTTTTCTGCTGGCATAATTTTTTCTTCATAAATAACAGAAGCTAAGTAGATTTGAACATTTCAGCAGAAATTTGACATCTGTAGGAGCACTTTTGTTACGATATGTATGTTGACCACGGTGTACATACAAATCTCTATGCCTTGGTAGTAGTGGCTATGTTACTAAAAATGTTAATTGACGCCAATCTTGAGAATCTAGATTCTGTTGAGTTCTTGTGCTTTTTAAAAAGAAATCCTAGTAGAAATAGGAGCTGATATTGTAGATGGAAGCCTTTTTGGCTTTTTTTTTTTTTTAAGGAATAAGACAAATGTACCGAAAGCAGTTTCTTAGAAGCAGCAGCAATATTGAGATTAGGAAGTATTTTCTTTTTTCTGAAAGCAGTTTACAAGTGATTAAATGTTCTCAATATCAGTCTGTTAGATATTGCCTTTGGATGTTTTGTTTTGTTGTTAAAGCCAAAAAGCAAATACTTTTTCCAGTGTCTTAAGTGAGATCCAGGTGTTGATGAGGCATTGCTTTAGGATACTTTCACCTGGCTTGTTAGCTTTTCTGGGAAGGCTAGTTTCAATAGATATTGAGGCTCTAATAGCTGAAAAACGTCTATGTGGCAAATGCTCATAGGCTGAACCTTGATATATCCAAGTGAAAATAAAAAGTACTCATCTACCTATATGTGCATTAAGCATAATATTGGCACTCTAGATTATATTGATTTATTGCCATACCAGTGCAGTCTTAGGAAGGAAATTTGGCACCTGTAGCAGTCAAAATTTCATCACTTCAGCTTTTTTTAACTGCATGAAAAGTTGTGTCTGTCTTTTTAAGGTTTTTGCCAGTAGTCCATTTCTGTTCACTTCTGTTTGGTAGATTGAACAGGTAATTTGAGGTAGAACATACCTGGTATTAAATAAATTATTTAAGACCATAGAAGACCTCTTTTGTCATTGAGTCTAACCCTCTGTTATCTTGAGAAATTATATTAGATAATGAGTTTTAAAAAATAATTGGGATTCTCTGTTGAAATCACCACTTTTCATCCACACTGGCCATGTTGGGGAAGACTATTCTAGAGCCTTAGTAGGAATATAGTGGAATATCCATGGGAATATGGTGGGAATTGCCACTTGGCTTTACTTAGATCGGGTAATACCTGTTTGACAGCTTTGTCCTTAGTATTTGCTGCAGACCATCACCAGTGTTTACTGGAAAACCATCATATTCCCCCTTAGCTTTGTTTTGCTTGACAGAACAATCCATAGTCTCAGTTTTGTCTCAAAGTAGTTACCAGTAATCCTCATAATCCTTCTCTGCCTTTGATCCAATTTGAATTTGTTCTTATTGAAAATATTTTACTAAATTTGTATTACTTGTTCCAAACGACATCTCACCAGCATTAATACTATTTTGTAGGGTACTTCCCTACTTCTGCTTGATATATCTCACCTCATATACCTTAGCAGCTGGGAGTAAAGCAAATCTGTCATATTTGACATATTGTTGTGGTCTGATAGCTGACCCATGCATCCGGTCTTCTGTTTTCAGCTGATTGATTGTCATTATGCACTTTTATATTAATTTCTGCTATGCAAGTCACTGTATTTTATATTTTAAAACTTGATAGTTTACAGTTACCTATGTCCTGAAAGGCATCCATCTGTTTGCCTCCTTACATTTGTTGTCAGAATTCATCGGCATGCTATTTAGTGTGCATAAACAGTTACCTAAAGTATTAAATTGGGCCATTCCCCAAATCAGTCATTCAGGGGCATTATTAGAAACTTCCCTTAGATCCCATAGTACCCATTCTAATACAATTCATCTTGGTCCTTGCATAGCCAGTTCTTTTGCACCTTAGGTTCTTGTATTAATTGTTGGTATTATCCACATTGTTGGAATTATCTTCTGTGGCCCCCCACTGAAGTATGCTGAGTTCAGGTTAAATGTAGTGCAGTTCCTTTGTCTAGAAAATCACAAAAATAGTATCAGCCAACTTAAGTAAAATTTCCTATGCTGTGATTGATCTCTTTTCCATTTGTCTTTATATTTAATTATTACTTTCTTCAAAGACTGGTGTAAAACCTTTAAAACTGTTGAGGTTGAGGCTGAACCATACACCCTCAACTCTAAAAATGTGTAGTGCTGTATGTGGAGAAGTTCGCATTGAATCTTGGACTATTTTGTTCTTCCATGTGAATGTTGATTACAGAACATGGGTTCTGCAATGCAATTACCATCTCTAGCATAATCTGTCTTCATGATGGATCTGTTCCCTGACTCTTATGCAGGCTGTGTGGTGTCAGGACCTGGATCACAACACCGTTAGAGCTACTCTTTGGATACCATGTCTTGCATCATTGTCTCTGGAGTTCTCCTTAGGAGGCTTTCTTCTATGGCCTGAGCTGTGAGATCCAGGAAAAGGTTTATAATCTCATTTGACTCAAGTATACTTGCAATGCTCTTCTGAGGTTGAGATCCCTCCAGAGTTGCTTTAGCACAGTATTGCCTTCCCTTACTCCAGTTTGTTTGACTTACCTTCACTAAGGTTTTTCTTTTAGAGCCATATACTCTGTCACCTTTATTAATTGACATGCTATTTTTAGTAACTGTGAGTCCAAAAAAGTCCAAGTTTGAGTCCTTCATAGTGTCTTGTTTCGTAATTCCAGTTTGACAAAAATCATGCTTTTTTACAACTTTTTAAATGTGTTTTTTAATTAAGATGGATTACTTAATTTTTGCCTGTTAGCTATAATCTTATTTTTTTTTATTATAGAAGAATGTTCCCAGCAGTTTGATTTAACATGAAAATGTTAAATAGTTATTAACTATTTATGTCAACATGCTTTTATTTAGATCTGTTTTCTGTAATCATGTAAAGAGAAAAAAAATAATTGTCTTAAGATAGCAATTACAATGTTCTGGTTTTTACTATGATTTTTGTTGAGGTTTGTTTGGAGAGAAATTAAAAGCTAGTGATTAAATGTTTAAATATAATTGCATTGAAAGAGCTAAAACAGTTTATCAAAATAAGATTTTAACAGTCTAATAAATGATACATCAACTACAGTATGCAGATGGTGAATAAAATTGTCAAAGTTTCCAAAGAGATTAGGTGCGTAACTTCTGTTCAGATTGGTGAAATTCAACATTGCTGAGTTATCAGTAACACAAATTAGGCAAACTGTTGTAGTTGTTACATGTTAGGATTTTGAAGAGCAATTACGTTAAGTTCTGTACCCTAATAATCTCAGAAAAATCTCATCCTGGATATTTCAGGCTTTCAAAATTACTTTCTTTTATTAATGGATCGAACAGATGAAGGTGAACAACTCTGCTTCCTCAGCTGTAACGTACACTCAAATCAGTCTTGGTTTATGAGTGTATGTTGCAGTTGAGAAACAGAGGTGGTTCTAATGAACATACTGCCTCCGTTTACGAAAACGTGAAGCTCAATGCAAAATGGAAGTGGAAACTTGGCACAACAAACCATATTTTTCTAAGCATGAGTATATGAAAATGACAACTTCTAACCCATTGCAAAGGCAGATACATAGTTGATGTCAACCTATGTATAAAGGGGTGAATAAACACGTAATTACCATTTCAATAAATCCCTACTCATTGTGTTTTCCCATGACTGCCTTTGAACCTGAGTCAATGTTCCTGCAGTCCTGCATCCTCCCCAGTCTTTTCTGGCTTGCATCTTCCTTCTTTACACTTGCATTGAGCTATCGGTATTTTGGCTAAACCGTTTTATACATACATATATACACAAGTATATGTTTGTGTATATATATATAAATACATAAATATATACATATTTAAAAAAAATAATTTAGTTTAGCTCTCCTAAGCTTGTAGTAAACTAGATCAATGAATGCCATGAATGGTATATGAGAGTGACTGTGGTTGCACAGGGGAAAGATGGTGCTAGAGTAATGCCATCTAAATTTGGTTTAAACTGCTTTGGGAATGTGTGTCTTGTAATGAACATAAAGCTGAAGATGTGGCTTATTCCTCTTCCAGAAGCGTTTTGACATCAGAGTTGGTGACACGCTTTTGCTATTTCATAATTTTGGCGTCTGTAAGCTGAAGCTCCAAATCTCTTGTGGGAAATCTGTAAACGTTCAGAATTCTGATATAACACTGACTGGAACACTGTGAACAAAGTTAATTATTTATTATGCTTGTACTTCTGATGATCTGATTACCGTTATTACATGCTTTACAGAATCACATGAACCACATGTAAAGTAAACATTTAGAATTGAATTTGAGGCTCATATTCACAATTTCTTACTATCTCTTGGGCATAAGGCCAAACGTTAGACAGCGGCTTACTGTATGGTGACAGTTGTGAGCTTCATTAGGGCAAGGCTGCTTCATGAGGACTATGTGTCAAGGGTTTTAATGTTCACATGCAGTTACTAGCAGTAGTGAGCGGTTTCCTTTAGGTAGACTATCATATGTTTGTCTGCCTCAAGTTTTCTTCCGTCTCTTTCTGGATCATCTGACTCACCAGAGTAAGAGTACCGGAGTAAATGAATAGTGTCTGCGACCAAGCATAGCTTTCCCTAGGTTTACTCATGGTATTTTGTCTAAAAATTAAACATCCTTCAAATTTTGTTTGATAAAAGATGGCTTTTATAAAAGCTTCCTCTTCCACTGGCTTTTAATTGATTTCAGTGATGCATCATCATGGTTCTCCTAGCACCTGTTGCACTATGCTAAGCAGAATAACCATTCAACCTCGGTTTTAGCCTCCAGCCTGCAAGTAGCACTCTGGATACCTTCACTCCTTCCCCTCTTGCCCCCATGTACATGGAAGGGTAAGAATGTACTGTCATCTACAATAAATTTCTTGTCAAGTAAGATGCTAAGAGGAGGAATCTGCAGGTAAATTTCAGAAAGGCGTGAAATGGCAACAAGAAAATCTTGAACTAGTGGAGGTATGGTGGAAAAACAGTGACTTTGACCATGCAATCAGCTGGTCCCTGAATTAAAAGTTGAAGTGAATTTACTGCTCCCAGCCACTTTGTAATACTCTTTGCTAACACATATGGGCATCATTTAGATGCTTTGAACAGAAAGTTCAAAGTCTTGTGGCCTCAATGGTCAGAACTTTCAGAAAATACCTAAGTTGTAGAATCAATGAGGCTGGCCCTGTATCCCAGGAAATATGAAAGTTGGAGGGGGGGCAGGGGGGAAGTGGGGAAGTGAAGTTATACATTAACGCATTAGAAAGTAACCAGTCATCATGGCCCAAAATCTTTTTTGTTAGGATGCATGTAGTTTTAGTAATTACTTTGGTTGGAGAAAAGCTTGTTTATGGTATTTTCTCATTGACTTTTAGATGTTTGCAGGTGTAATATTGATTAAAAAGGATAATGACCTTTGAGTGTTCAGCAAGGTAAACCAGTTCACTTTTGGGAATCATGTGGAAGCCTACGGTCAGTCTGGCTGTTGGTACTTGATAGTATGTTAATAGTTGTTAGCACAGAGTACCAATTTATTTTTTTTTTTTTTTACTACTGAAACAGAATTTGAGATTTCTAGCTTTGTTTTTACTTTTCTAGGAAACTCGGGAGTTCAAGCTTTGCTTTCTTGTTGTACTTGTTTTCACTAATTTCAGTTCAGTTCAAACTGGGAGATCTGGAAAATAGGAATTTCAAAATTTCTAGATATAGGGAGAAAAATTACTATATAAATACTTTACTTTGTACAATATACATTTTTCCTTTGTATTTTATGTGAAATGGAATAATCTAATAATCTGAATGTCTTATGAAACAGGTACAAATTGCATATGTGATTCTCTGTTTTCCTACCTGTTCAGGGAGAATATAGTACAATGTGGGATTAAAGAGAAGCTTGAGTCTTAAAGTCAGGGCAAAACTACCTTGTAATTTGTACAACAGAGAAGTATATCCTAGATGACATCATTCTTTGAAAAAAAATTACATCTACGTTTTTGCATATTACAAAAAGTGGCCTGTCTAGTGATTTTTTTTTTTTTTTTTTTTCCCCCAGTGTTTAATTCTGGTTTGTTTTTTAAATGAAGGTAACTGATTGAGAATCACTTGATAAAAATTAGGTACAATAATAAATTGTACAGTAAGTAGTTTTTCTCTTGAGACCTGGGTTCAAATGTAACTTTTATCACAAGTGAAAGTGAGTTTTATAATCTAGTTTCCTTTGTAGCCAAGTCATTTAATTTGGCATTGCTGTTGTCTTAAGAATGCCAAGTTGAAAATATATTAGATGATATTGTTTGAAGTGAATGTGTCCAGTGCCAGTCATATTGTACCTGACTTTTCCTGTTCCTGCATTTTAATAAGTACTAAAATTTTCACTCTCTAAAATGAGACTTTAACTGCAGTGATGGTTGTTCCTAGAAATAATGGTTTTAGATAGGCTTTTATGTATTTAGTTATTTAGTAAAAAACTTAAAAGGTTCCTTTGTTTTATTAGGAGTCCACATCTCCAGTTGTTTCACCACAGCAATCCCCACCAACCTCTCCACATACATGGAGGAAGCACAACCGCCATCCCAGCGGAGGGAATAATGAACGACCTCTTGCTGGACCTGGGCCTTTTTGGGCTCCATTTAGTGAAGCACAACCAGGTATAAATGTCTTCTGTTATGCTTCAGCTCTAACCCAAAGTTGTGGAATTCTTAAATATTAAATGAGTTCAGGGCAGTTTATCTTTGTGTTTTCCAATCCTGGAAACTTTCTTGCAGATTCAAATGTTCATGTTGCTGGCAGCACTGTGGAATCTGTGGTCTTGCACATGGCAGATCCGTTTCTTAGTGTGGTATGGGAAATGCTTAGAGTTGGGAGGGAGGGCAAGAGAGTATGAAGGTTTCCCAGTGGAAAGTTTTCTAATACAAAAATGACATCCTATTGAAATTGTGCAGGAACTGTCAGTATACCCCAAAATGTGGGAAGCTCAAGGGAAAGCAGCAGATAATGTATTGTTTGTTTGAATTATGTTTCTGGTAGATTAGATGAATTGTCAGAACAACTCATTCTCTGAAGAGGTTTTTTGCTTTCTTTAAAGTTTACGTAAACAGAACTGAAGCTACCGTATCTCCAATCTGTCAAGGTAGAACCACTTGTTTCGGTACAGCTTTTCATCCTTTATTGTTCTTCGTTTAACATGAAGACCCTCCCTGTTGTTGTATTGCTGTGCTCAGATTTAAAAAGCTTTCCCCCTTAATATCTCATATTTCAAAAAGTTCAGTTTTCTTTTCTGATATCTGATAGAATTTATAAATATGGAACAGCGGAGCAATTCTAATTCAGGTTCTGGTTTTGATGATACTGATAAATAGTATGTTGCATTTTGTAGGCTGTAGATTCAGATTGAACTGTGGTTGGTTGGTTTATTTCAGTTGTGATATTCCAATTTGATCTGTTACAAATGACAATAAATTGAAAGGTGAGTTATAAGCATCCATGGAGGACCAGGGATTCAGTTGTTAGAATTGGTTTGATAAGGAAATAAAACTTACTTTAGAAGTGAAGTGGATTGTATGCAGAGGTTTGTGCCAGTGTCCTGAACGTTATTTGCTAGTAAGTGCCAGTCAATTTAGAATAAAAAAAAAAAAAAAGAATATTAGTGTGGTCATTGCATATATAATCACTTCTAAGGGTTCAGTCCAGGCATTGTAATTTTTCAGCAGTCAAATTCTTTTTTTTTTTTTTTTTTCATAGTTTAGTTGATGTGCTTTTCTTGCAAGCTGAAATACAAATTTATCTGGTAGCTGATTTCTAACTTGTGAAGTTTTTCTAACTTGGGAAGTCAAGGACTCTGGGAAAGTATGCAAACTGGGAAAGTATACAAACTATGTTGAGGAGTTCAATACTGTCCTCTTAACATGGTATTACAACTTTAATATTTCAGTTTGGCAATGCTTTCCCTGTGATGTCTAATGGATAAATTTTTCAGTACCAGTCTGAAAATATTTCTGAACTAGTTCAATATTCATTGATTTTATATTCCATACTGAAACACATTCATAGTGTGTTTAAAGTAATTTGGAGATACTGTTATAGAAGGATTGTCTGTTCTGCCAATGCTAAGGATAGGGTGGATTTTCATGTATTAGTTTAACAAAAATTGTCATCCTGCAGGTGATTCTTTTGCACTGCAGATGATTAATTATTCCTTTGAATTTCAGCTGTTCTAGACAGTTCATCATTCTTTTTACCTTCTGTGCCTACTTTTTAAGGGATAGCATTTTGTAGAAAAATGTTCTGCTCACATTTAGGCAGAACCAGATAGACTGGTGGTTACTTTTCTTAAAATCAGCTTTGCAAGCTCATCTTGATTCCAATGCAAGATGTTTTTGAGAAATTGGGTAACTTGCAAGTATGTGATATTATTTCAGTAGGATTTAATGCAGGAGTATGCCATTTCACTTGTGATCCAAGAAAAATAAGAACCCAGGTCTCTCTGCTTGTATTTCACATTAAGTAAAACCTTATTTGAGGATAATGGGATTGTCAGCTGAAAGCATGGAACCTCAAGTGTGAAAATGTTTCTGACATAATAATAAAAAGCATGCTGCCTTAAAACAGAAAGACAAAAATCAAAACATAACTTTTTGTTTGGAGAAAGACGTGTTTAAACAGGAAGATTCTGACTTAGGCATAGGACACTCCATTGCATCATCATACTCCTACCAGGAACAAAATTGAATAGTGCTTTCTGTATCAAATTGGGCGGTAGAATAATTACTAGATAATGACTCAGTTGTTTTTTAAAAAATCTTACACCTTGTCATGTATCAGAAGTTGTAAGCCTAACTTATAGCTGTAGTTCTGATTTCTTGAGGAAGAAAACCTGTTCTCATCTCAACAGAGCAAAGGAATTTGGATTTTACAAATTTTTTTTGCCACTGTGTTCTCCAGTAATTCAGTTATGATAGTGTTAGTGATGCTTCATAAGTAGCTGGTCTCTCAGGCACTGTCATGACTAGGTCAGTGTGCTTACACATATGAAATCACAAGCCGAGGCTTGTTACCATCTTTCTTCAAGCCTTTTTGTAAAGAGAGCCCCAAAGGGTGCATCTATTTTACTTTAATATCAGGAATTTAAAGTTTTGTGACAGACATTGATCACCTGTGTAGAATGAAGTTTATAGTTCCTTCAGGTCTCATCCTTAAATGTCAGAGTCAATTCTATTAAAACCTCAGTCTCAAGTCTTCCAAGTGTCTTTGATTTAATAGTTTAAGATAAAGCTGTTAAAAACATGTTATGTCTCAGTTCTGGCTTGTGTCTCTGGTCTGGATCGGTCTTCATAGAATAGTACAGTGGATGACTGAACCCCTTGAAGGAAACAGAATTGTATATGAGATGAGAGCCTCTTGTTCCTATAGTTACAAGAGAAAAAAAAACCAACTTCCTACTTTTACCTTTTCAGCTCATTTTGCACCACAGCTTCAGCTGCTAGAAAGACTGACAAACATGGGAGAAAGAACACCTTCCCAACTTCAAATGATAGTTGAGTAGCATGTCAGAATAGGGGCTAGAAATTATTTTTTATTACCTTGTAGTCTGTTTGGACTGGATGCAAAGCAGAACATTTATGTTGGTACTATCCAAATAATGATTTCAAACTAGTGAAAAAACCTGAGGTCTTCTGTTCAGTCATAGAACCTCTGTTAGGTTTCTTTTGGCATTACATCAAGGTTCTGTTTTGATGTCTGAATACGTATGAGAACTTGCAGCCCTAAGCCACACTTTTTTCCTCATTGGGAGAGACTTTGCTGCATGCAGTTCATGAAATCAAGAACCCGAAGACTTCCTGGACAGAAATGGAACATGTTTACTGTACTAACAGTTCACTTGCATCTTTAGAGTCCTGAGACATTTATTTACTGTGTTTGCAGGGGACTGAATAGTCCTTTTTCTCCTAGTTACTACTTCAATAACTGTTGATAATTGGCCTTGTTACAAGTTAAAGATTATTCTTACCTGGATGTGCTTATTAAGGGAGAGAATAGTTCTACAGCATTTTATCTTATTGCCAAAATTGTACTCACCTTCTGGTTTCATTTCATCACAAACTGGTGGTAAGGCAGGCTCTTGCTAATTTACAAAGTTAGTTGAAAATTTAGTTCTCTGTAAGTAAACCCACATTTGTATAGTCGTTGAAAAGTACAGGCTACTCAGATATTATCTAGATAGACCATTTCTTAAACTTACATTTATAGCTTAAAGTGAGGGGTTAACTTTTCTCCTGCAGGAAATGAGATAATTTTCCACAAGTTATCAATGTGTTTAAGATATTAAATCTAGAGGAGAAGGATATAGAGCAGCAACAGGAATTCAAGTTAGAACTTCGTGCTAAAGGTAGTGCATTAGAATTCACCAGCTAGTTCAAATCTGATAATTGGTCTTAGGCCTACTCTCCATTCAAAGCGCTGTTAATGGTGTTTTCACATGTGAAAATGCACAGAGACCATTGGAGGTTGCTTCTTCATGGTGTTACAAAACATAAAATAAAAATACACTGATTGCTGTGAGTCTTCTTTGTGACCCCTTTTTTTTTTTTTTTTTTTTCTACCTTCCTTTCCACCACAGTGTTCCCAGTCTGGTTTTGTAGTTTGAGAAGAAAGTGAGGGATGACTAATTCAAATGTCAAATAGATGTAGTTTTAATGATTGAGAATTGAGTTACTGGCTGGTGGCAGTCCATGAGTATGCGTATATCCAGGTGTCCACAGTTACTAGTAAAGTAATCTTTCTCCAGTGTTCTCCAGCCTTCCCATCCTGTGTCCTAAAACGTTGTGTCCACAGAGTGAGTAACAGGAACAGTAAAGCAAGTGTATTCTTCTTGAGATGGTTTGAACAGAAAGGAAACGGTTCTTGTAGTACTTTTAAAGTCCTCTGAAGGTATGACAGTTTGGTGCTACTGACACCTTCATCACTGTCAAAGTACTGCTTTGGAAGAGGTGCTGTGCTAAGTGGGGTACAAGTTGAACTGTACTAAGACAAGTTGTTGAGAGAAGTAAAGGCGGAGTAAACATATATAAGGTTAGTGGTAATAATGTCAGTGTCTGAGGGGCAGAGGAAGGGAGAGCCACTGTATCAAAAGTAAAATTTGTGTGGCATATCCATAGGAGAGAGGGGAAGGACCTGTCTGAATCTTACAGTCTGTTAACCCTGTGCTGAAGGAGACCAGGTGGAGAGAGACTGAGCTTTTCTGTGTGTTTCTTTCCAGTGTTTTAGAATTAGGCCACCTACTGAAGAATAGCCCCAGTGCATCAAACGCATTGCCTTAATTATCAACAATTTTGGATAAAGTCTCTAGAAGCTCCAGGCCACATCAGGGGCTTCCAGAAGTGGTGGACAAAATTGGGAACAAAAGGAGTAGTTAATAGTGGCAGTAGTGCTAACTTTAAGAACAAACAAACAAAAACAAACCCCAAAATCCCAACAATAATGTAACCTCTCAATTTTGTATATTTGACTTATCTCCTCCTTCAAAAAATCTTTCTCCCTCTGGAAATCTCAATTTTTATTTTATGTAATGCAAGATTAAATGTGTTGTGCACGATTATGGCTATTGTATGTAGGAGAAGAGCAGTTCTAAGCATTTCTCTTATTACCTTCTCCTAGGAAAAGGGTCGTTTATGGAATGAAAGAGTAACTGCATACTGCCAGATATTAAATAGCAATTTTGTATACTAATGATGTTACTGTTACTTTACATGTTAGCCCTCAGTGTGCCTCACCGATTCTCAGATTTCCTTCACTGTTTGCTGCATTGTATACTAGTAGTGTCATCAATCTCCAAGATCCTGAAATTGTTGATATTTGTCAGCTTCATAGATAGATTCCCTGTATATGAATGGACTTACCATAGCAATAATATTTAGCCAACATCTTGACAATAAATTCCTGGGGTTTATTGCTTCAATTTAGATCTTAGTGGCAGGATTAAAATTATGACATTAATGTCATCTTTCTTGTTTGTGGGTTGTGTGGAGGGCTTACAGAAACTCTCAAGAAGTTGACCTGCCTTTTAAAAGGAAATCTGCTTCTGCATGAGGCAGAAATTCATATCTAAGTATGACTTTATTTAACATATTTCAAGAGAACATTTAGTTGTGCAAGAAGAGTAGATTAAAGTAATCAGTTTCACAATTGCTGTTTAGATTTAAGGAGTTCAGCATTTCTTTTAGGAGTCAAAAAGTAGAATGGAGTCCTGGGATTCTTCTAGACTTGTTCTAGATGGTTTGTTTTCCCTCTGATCCAAGCTCCTTACATTTTTAATTTGCAACTGCAATTTAAGAGAATTTTGGGGGTTTTGTACATAGAACAGTGGGTGGCCAAATCTTTCTATAGTTGCTTCATAGTTATTTTAATATTAAGACATTGAACATCAGCAGTACTTCAGAAGTAGATTATGACAAAACACTGGGTGAATCTCAATTATTGTATTCCAGATAGTTAATACATTGCAGATGTCAGCACTCTATATTGGGTGCCTTTTATTATTCTTGGCCTGTTTTTAAGCAACTAGAAATAATTTAGGAAAAAAGAATTATCTGTGCTAAAAAGCCTGATTCTTAAGAGGAATTTCCAAGGCCTTGTTCTTTGAATGGCAAACTAAAACCTAAAAAAGAAAAACATTTCATAATAATGATAATAAAGGTGCATGCTAATATCATATGCCACTTTTAAATAGCTGTTTGTCCATATAAATATTGCTCATTTCATTTAAGTGAAAATGTGGACTATTAATAAACTCATTGAAAACCCATTATATGGGTAAAACTCAACTTACATTTTTACACGTCGCAATAAGCTTGTTCCTCACTTCTGTCTTTTTAGTACAGATTTAAGCAGACCTAGTATAAAAATCTATAGGAGTGAGTTGTCAGAAGGTGAACTTTGTCAACTTGGCGCAATTTGGTTTTCATTTTCTTCCACATTCTACAAGTGTGTATCTCCCTGACAGCAGTATGTGTTCCAGGATTATTTTTTTTTTTTTGACTGCTTTCCATACCCATAGTTCTTACTCGGTTTTCAAGGTTGTCGTTTGAAAAGGAAATGTTTCTTCTACTTTCAGGCTCATCTACTTCTAGTGATCCCATATGGTCTGGCCATTCACCACCACCCCATCAAGAAAATTGGGTCAGTTTTGCAGATACCCCACCAACCAGTGCTCTTTTAGCCATGCATCCTGCTTCTGTCCAGGTGTGACACTTTATTGGTATTTGATTTGCTTCATTCAGATTGATGTTGCAATCTTTTTTTTTTTTATAATTTTTGTTGCAGATGTTTAGTGTTTATCCATGCTGTAGTCTGTTCAGTGCTATTTACCCAACAGATACTTGTTTCATTGAGTTGACTTCATTTGAAATGATTAACTGAAAGCTACTAATTTAAAAAAATGTCCAAAATTATTACTTTAAAACACTTGTGTTTAGCTTTTTTTGCATTTGTGCCATACTTTTTTTTTCTGCATACATATCTGCAGTCATTCCTGTCCATATGTATCTGTGTGCAAAAATACCCTGCCATTATCCTGTAGATGCAATCTGCTGATAGCTTCCTGCAGTTGTTAAACTGCTGCGAGATTTAACTATGCTTTATTTTTTGAAGGCAAGAACTTGAGAATTCATAGAAGCATTTTAGGTAGATAATACTGAGGAAAAATATTTCATTTCAGGACCAGACAACAGTACGAACTGTAGCATCAGCTACAACAACAAATGAAATTCGTAGGCAATCAAGTAGTTATGATGACCCCTGGAAAATAACTGATGAACAAAGGCAGTATTATGTTAATCAGTTTAAAACCATTCAACCTGATCTAAATGGATTTATACCAGGTAAGTTACTCTTTAAAAAATATAATTGTGGGTACAGCAGTTCTGTTACAAAGACTTTGTCGTATACTTACGTTTGCATACCACTTTGAAGAAAGTTCCGCATTTTATTGATAATGTTCTAGTAAACTCCAGTGTACTTCAAAAAAGAACTTGAAACCAATTTGCCTCTGTCCTTCTTTTAAGCCTAATAATTAGTGCCATTTTTCCCAAAAACTTTGCTAAATAGCTCATCTCTTTTACCAAACTCTGTCTTCTAATGATTTAACTTGTTTTAAATATTAAAAATGGCTGTAATTTTTCAGGATCTGCAGCTAAAGAATTTTTCACTAAGTCAAAACTACCTATTCTGGAACTTTCTCATATTTGGTAAGTGTTATGTATCTTTATTCAGGATAATTATTTAGAAAGATGACAGCTGTCTGGCAGTTATCTAATAATCTACTTACTAGAAGGTGCTATTAAGTGAAATTTCACTAATACTCTAGTATGTTCAGTTCTAGTTAAATTTATGCCAATAATTACTTTCATGGGCTTTAATGGGTCACAGCTGGCACTATTTACAAGGCATTTTGAATTCTTGAAGAAATTTCAAACGCTTCAGAGTAAAAAGTAATTTATTTGAGGTTTTTATTGTTAAAGATGCATTTACATTTAAATTATTAATCCCTTATTTGTATTTATTTATTCAAGTCTAAGTTTAAATGAGATGTGCAGATGCAGATATTTTTAAATGCACTTAGTGGGACTAGATGACAAATTTAGCTTTGACTTGGTGCAAAGCTTGTGTTTCATTGTATTCTGGAATTTGTTCTGCATCATTGCATGCTGTCATTAAGTGGCTTACCTTGGCAGATTAGATCTTTCTGTGAAATGACTTCTAGTTCAGGTATTTTCCCATTCAAAATAAATCACATTTCCTCAGCACTATCATTTCTTTAGTATACTTTACCAAAAATCTGAGGCCAATAATATTGTGCAGTACTGTCTTAAATGAGTTAAAAACCTGGAAAGATAAAAGTAGGTTTAAATGATCTTTAAGAAGTGTTATGAATGAAGGCTCATCTTTGAAAAGTAAAGCATGTAGCGCTAATATATTGTTTAATAGGGTAAGATGAACTACGGTCTGCATTCTTTGATCTTCCAAGGAACACAACAGATGTCTTTTGGAAGTAAAATAACCTTAAGGAACTTTATTTATACTAAGTTTTCCTTTTTAGGGAACTGTCAGATTTTGATAAAGATGGTGCACTGACATTGGATGAGTTCTGTGCTGCATTTCATCTGGTAGTTGCTAGGAAGAATGGGTATGATTTGCCAGAAAAGTTACCTGAAAGTTTAATGCCCAAACTGATTGATTTGGAAGATTCAACAGGTAAGACATGTTTCAGCACAAATTTCACTATTTTCAAATGATGGTATAGTTGTTATAGTATATCAGCAGATATTTATAGTTTTGTATGAGCGTAATGCATTAGTCAGTATGAAGTAAAGAAATGTGCAATATGTAGAAATCTTAGCGCTCAGAGCTAATCTGAGCATGTACTTAGTTCTGTACAGGGACATGTTATTTGGGAACAGTTCACGTATTGACCAGTACATTTGGAAATACCGCTTGTGTCCTTTAAAGGTCAAAGAAAACAAAATTGTCACAGTATTGATTTTATTCATGATCAGCTATTGTATTCCAGATTCCCAACCCAGCTATACTTCAAACTTGCTTTCAAATGAATATGCTTTCTGTTTACCCTCATTTCTGAAAATGACATGAATTTCTAGGTCTTGAAGGTACTTAAAAATTTTTTCCAGATTCAATGCTAGAGGTAGGACTGTGTAGTTTAAAAGTACACGCTCAGTAGCACAGATTTTTTTTTTTTCCAATTTTACCCCTGACCTGGCAGCAGGATTTATCCTCCATTGCTTTGGCACCTAGTCTTTCCTTGCATAGTGCTTTACCTTTGGATGCTCCCAGATAAAGTATTGAAGGTATGAGTTCTGCTTGTTAACATGTACCAAAACCTCAGTCCCATAACTGAAAAGCAAACTAATGTTCCGTGTAAAAGTGGTGTTTAAAAACAGGATATTTGTGGCAATCTTCCTCTTTGATTTTAAAACAGATAAAGGAAGCTGAATATTTTAGAATATTTTAGTTTACTTTTTAAGCAGTCTTTGCATGGTAAGGCAGGTTGTACTGTGGGTGCACAGGTACTATGATTTCCTAAAATTTTAATTTTTTTTTTACTAAATACTTCAAAGAGGATCTCTTCATACTGTGTTTGTAGGATGGCAAAGACTTTCATCTGACAATTATTGACGAGTTCTCAAACTAGATACTGTGGCTCTTACTACCTCTTCTTTAATAATTAAACCATTTTCTGTAGGAGTAGCTTGACTCTTCAAAAAAACTTTTCAACAGCAGTCAGCCACAACTGAAGTGTTTCAGTATGAGTAATCATTTTGCTATGACAAAGACAGTCGTAAGAAATATCTACAACTAAGTGGGTGAATATCGAGCAAGTGTCTAAAACCTGTTTATTCCGTCTATTTTTGTATTAAGGTGATGGACAAGGAAAAATCTTGATAGGAAATAGAGTAACATTTATTTGTATAAACCATTGGGTTTTTTAAAAAGAAAAAACAACCAACTATATCTGTACCTGATCTTCTACTGCCTCTGTTGGTAGTAGATTTCAAGGCTTTTATCGTTTAACTGAACTTGTCTGGAAACCTTATAAATTGGACATGAAACCAAGAAGTGTTATGTGTATGTTTATTATTTTTATTTTACAGGCAACTTTGTTAATATAAAACTTTGACTTATTTTCATGAGGTACAATGTGATCTTTAAATTGGAGGAATTTTTTTTTTTTTTTTTTTTTAGTTTGGGCCACCAGTGTTCGAAATAGCTTTTCTAGCACCTAACATGATTTATCACCAAAATTTATATGTTGAATGAAAGACTTCAAGAGAAGTTATTGATGTGGTTTTACTTGTCGTTACAACAGTCTAACTCACCAATATACATTTACTATTTTAATCTAAATTAACAGTTACTCATAGGTCTATGTGGAGACTAATGTGCATGATAAATTACATGGGTTCAACTTAAGGACTATAAATCAGCCTAGAAAGATCAACCAGTTAATTTTCTGTAATAATTTTCTCTTAGTTCCCATAAAAGCTGTATTTCGATAAAGCTCTTTTCCAACAGCCTTCTCAGAAATAGAAACTGTAAAATATGGCATCAGAGTGTCTTTTTGAATGCACTTTTTTCGTGGGATACAACTTTCTCAAAGAAATGTAGTGATCTACTGCCTGAAACCTCAGTATGAATAACATACTTTCAAATGGTTCAAGAAGGTGAATTACCTGAATGTCTTTTTAAACCAGTGTGCAAGATGGTAAACTTTATTTCAAATGTGTTAACAATACCCTTATTAATTCTGTCCTCTTGTTAGAAACTTTCCCCTTGACATTTCATGCTTCTGCTCTGTGCTTGAAACTTGCTGTCTCTTTCTGTTTTGACTTTTAAACTTTTGGCCAGCAGAAAGAGAAGTATCACAGGGCTCCCTCCAGCCTATGTCTCTGTTCAGACAGAGGGAGGGAAGATCTCTCATGGTCTACTCTGGCAGCCTCTCCCTCATCAGCCTCTGTGAATCTATTATGTGACCAACCGCAGGTGTCCCAAACCTGTTAACGTATTGGTCTTGTCTTACATCTGGTTTCATGGCCAGGGATATGTATTATGTATTTCTCTCACATGACATAGACCTATTGTGTAATAAAGCATTTATATAGTTAGTCATTTTTCTGGTATAGCACTACACCTCTACAGAATTTTAATAGGGAAAAAAAAATGTTAAATGATGTGCTAATATCTTTCTGATGACTAGGGAGAGAAATGAGATGTTTTAAGTTCTCAGAATAGTGTGGTAATTCTACAATACATTTGAATAGTTTTAGTATTTTGAATTGGATCATATACTTCAAAGAACTATTTGGATTGCAGCAGCTCCACTTAAGATTTAACACTGAATTGTGGTGTTTGTAGATAAATAATGTCTGCTCTTCAGAACGAGCAAGATCTATCTGCATAAGAAGAGCACGTAGAAAAAAAAAAACTGCAGTGAATGAAAATGGGAGCTTGAAGTCAGGCAGCAAGTTTTGCTTTTCTGTGAATTTTTTTTGTTTGGGCTGCTGCAGCAATGCTATTCCTTTGTAAGAAAAAGAATCTGCTCTACTTTGTGTCTTACACAACTTTATTACTTTAACCTCTGAAGTTTTCCATAGGTGTCTTGTGCATGCTTCATGTAGATATTTGTAAAATTCTGTGATTTACAGGTAGCTGCATAGTCTACCCATAGCAGTTTTCAGCCTTGTGTTCTGACCTTGTGTTTAACACTAGTAGTTAATTCAGTTATCAAGTGCACCACTGCTGAAGGGAGAATTTTGAGTGTGTTTTTGATTCACTAGAAAATTTTTATTCATATTACACTTCAGAGCAATAGATATGCAATATGCCTTCCCAAAACATTACCACTGGCATATTTTGAACTTAGTATATTATTTTGTGTATAATGACCACAGCATGTCATCTTGACTACTTGGTGCCATCATTGCACCTGTAAATGTCAGCTTGATGTAGCCTATTTTTTATTGCCAGATGCTTTTTGCCTGAAGCAGGTATTAGATGCAGTTTCTATCTGGAATAATTTGTAAAGCCATTTTCTCTAAAGGCCAGTAGTACAAGATGCTAGGTGCTGGGCACAATTTTGGGGACATTGAGTCTCAACCTAATATCTAACTCTTTACAGGAAGTTTAAAAGACCTTTAAAATTTTGAGTTATTGGTTTCTGTGCGTGGCTTTTTTCATGTCAGTAGCACCTCAATTGCTCCTGGCTTCAAGATGGGACAATTCATTTCTTTCTGGACTTAAATGTTTTGGCTGTTCTTTCTAGGCTGTGCCTCTTGCTGTCCCCAGCATCACTTTGGAGACAATGGCTTGATCTTGGTCTTCAAAGGTGCAGTTGGTCACCATTGACTATTCAAGTGTTTCCAGTTCAATTTGACGCTGGATTTGTTATGAGTTTTTTCTGAATGGAAGACAGCAGACAGACTGTTGAGCTGTCGCAGGAGGAGTGGGCTGCAGAGTTCAGCTCTTCAGAAGCCTGCAATCAGTCCTTTTTATAAATTTTAATAAAATTTTGGTACGGTCTATCACACATGCTTGTGACAGTCGTCTTCAATCACATTTCTATCAAGCAGTCCTTTTAAATGGTAATTTAATTAAGCCAACTTTCCTCTTGTGCAGTATTTTGTCTTGTTCAGGGTTTAAATTCTACAAACATCTTGTTAATGTGTCTAGCTACTTATCAGTCACTCTTTCAACTGTTCCTGTTACATTATACAGTTGTAATCTGAACTTCAGGTTTTTGATGCTTTCAGTGCATTGCTTTAGCTTATATTGTGGTATCTGGCAAACTAGATGACACTGTAAGCAGGATTTTACTGTGTTATGCAGAATGCTTAATCTTACCCAGATTTACTTTCTGTTTAAACAGAACAAAAATAAGTGTGCTGCATCATAAAAATTTGTATAATTCTGAGGGATTGTTTCTGCAAGGCACTGTACTTGCTGAAAGTGCAGAGAAAACTGAAATAACAGTAATAACGTACAGTTGTAATGTGACAGCTACCAGACTTGTTCAGTTTGCAAAATGCAGTGAATGGAAACACCATCGTTTTAGTAAGGAAGCTTAAAACTTAAAATATTCTGTAGGGAATAATTGTAGGGAATGGTTTTCTTCATCTCTATTTTCGTATTCTTTGGTTTGTGTTTGCATTGATACACTGCTTTTGCTTTAACTTTTCATATAAGGAAGTATTGTATTCTGTAAGGTAAACTCGGTGCTGGGTTTGATGTAATAAACGTTACCATGAAGTTATTCTCTCATAATGTAAGAAAATTATTTCTACGTGTCATCAGCATCTAAAAAGGCTATTTAAAAGCCAAAGTACAGGGAGATAGTATAGTACAGAGTAATCTTCAAAGTCCAATTTTCAGAAAGATCCTCGAAATAAGAGTAGCACCTGATAAATGCTATATTTGACTTGAATGTTTTTTGTCTGCTGCTAAGTATTTACTTGGAAAAGATGAAACCAAAGGGTACTTTGCACTTTCCATGAGATGTGAGCAGTTCTTCTGAGAATAAACTGAATGCAGTTCATGATTTTGGTTTATAGTGATTCCTGTCATTTCAGAAGTTGGGGAACAGACTGGTGAGGTAGGTTACTCCAGCTCTCCAGCGGAAGCACCTCCAAGCAAGTCTCCATCAATGCCATCCCTAAACCAGACCTGGCCAGAATTGAATCAGAGCAGTGAGGTTAGCACTTTTATTTGAGTTATTTCATTGCCCGTCAATAACTAAATTGTGTATGCATCCATAATTCATCATAAGTGGATTGTTGATTACAAATTGTGAAAAAGTTAGCAGGACAATAGACACAAGAAGGTTCTACACGCGTTAAATTGTAAAAAAGGTAATGTTTTCCTCCTGATTTTTCTGTCTCATTGTGAGGGGAGCTACTATTTAAAATGTCATTAATGGTAGTTAAGCTTTATGTTAATCACAAAATGATCTCGTAGCATTTATTGGAAAAGTTGAATTCATTCTTGATTTTTTTCATTTGTTTTTGGTTGGGGTTTTTGTTACCTCTGAAGGGCTGTTATAGCCAATACTTTTGCAAAACTTCAAAATAAATTTCTGTCAGATCTGGACACTAAGACTGATTTCTGGAGGTGACTTTACCTTGAAATATAAAATATCTCACCAGTAATGTAGAGAAGTCATTGCTCTGGGTTTGTCTCAGAAGCAAAGACTCAGAGTTGAATCTGAAGCCATGTTGGCTAAATTTATATACATTTTAAATTTTTGCTGTATGTACTGCTGCTTTATCATCCTTTACCGTACATATTTGCTATATAAGTAGTCTTATATAGTATTTCATCAGAATTTGAAACTGAAGTTACCAAACAGGATTTTTAAATTCCCACGCAAACAAATGCCCATTGTTTAAAAAGCCTGTAAGGGATTAATTCCTAGAGTTTTTCTTGTTGCTCTGTTTTAACACTTTTGCTTTTGACTTAGTATAAACCAATGTTCTATTCTAAGAACTACGTCAGAGATGCAAACGAGTTCCTGATTGCAACCGTTCTACAAAGATGATGTAGACTTATTTTTCTTTATAAGGGGGCGGGAGGATTGAAATTATTTTTTGAAAATTTTTCATTTAATAATCTGAGACTCTCAAGAAGAATCTAAAACTTGTTTTAACGTCTAAGATAGTTCTGTCAGTGGCTGAGTGTTATCTTACCCACTTTTCTTACTGAAAGAGCTTTTTGTGGCTTACTTTATTTGTTAGACTTCGAGTGAATAGAAGATTGGTAGTAAAAGATTTAGGCAAACCAAAGGAGAGTCAGTATGAAACAAAGTAAGCAAATTTCTAGGAAATTTGCTTCCTCTCAGAAGAGAGCACTTTGTAAATTCTGCTATTCCTCTAAAGGGCAAATGCCAGCCTTGCAGTGATGTCCTTACCAAATAAAAAATGTAGGAAATGATTTAGTGATTCTTAGTTGTTCTGTTTGACAGAGTGACTCTAAGACTGCTGGTAGGAAGCTGTGTTTTAGGAGGGAGGTGAACAGATGTTCAGTTTTTGCTAAAAATCTGTAAATGTCTGCAACTGTATTAAAATTTGCATTGATACACTCCCTCATGTTTGCAATAAAGATTTAATAAGCTAATAATTCAGTAAGGTGCATTGTAATTGAACAGATTCCTTCAGTGTCCATTGCGATTCAAACCAATTGAATAGGGTAATTGCACTGGTGGAACAAAGTTAATGACAGTTCTCTGACAGCCAAAATCTGGTCTTATCTATCTGAATGGGCAAAGTCAGTTTTGTAATGTGTTGTTGGTTTGGGGGTTTTGTTTTGTTTTTTTTTAAATCTACTAAAACTTTAATAGATTTGGAAAAGTTCTCATGCTAAATATACTACCAGATACTAACTGTACTAAAATGAGTTGAACAATTATTAAATGGTAAGAGTTTTATGTTCTAACACAAAGGAATTTCTGATTTTTCAGCTATATTGCTTGCTTGTTGCTCCTCAGCATTTTCTTTTCAGCATGAGTCAGGTCAAAGTCCTCAAGGTTTTAATGCCATGAAAAAATTTCTGGTATTATCACAGGCACTAGTCTAATTGTTTCCTCTTTGAACCTCTTATAACTGCCATAAAAAAATTAATTGCTTGAAAAAGTCATGCATCTTTGGATCATCTGTCTTTCCAGGCAGATTCATCCCCATTAGTTTCAAAACTGTTGGTTACTCTGTTCTTTCTAGCTCATAGTTGATTTTTAGACTCCAGTTGTCAGGCACAGTTACTGTAAGCTCACAAATATGGACCAAGGCATCAATCTCAAACTTCAGAATAAAGAGCACCATGACAATCCATCTAACTCTGGATACTGCATGTTTCACATTCTCATCTCTTCAGTCATCAATCACTTCTTTCTCACTTCCTGCATCTTTTCTATCCAGTCTCAAGGCTGAGTACTGAGTTCTGAGAGCTTAAAAAAATTGAAAATGCTACTATATTGTTGTTGAAAACAGTGTAGTGTCATATGGTCATATTAGCTTTGACACAGATACAGAGATTTGCTTTTGAGTTCACAACTGTTATGCCGTGTTTCAAATGTCTTGCTGTTCTTTTAGTAATGGTTCAGGTTGCTGTGAGTTTTAGTTTCTAGTAATTAACTTTTTGAAAGTATTTTTGAAACATTTTTGCAAGCCTATAAGACAACTATCTTAGTTTCAGCTAGTAGAAGTATTATCCTAGCAAATCGGTTGTATTATCTGTGCTTTTAAACCTTGCTCAGAGTTTGAGATGCAGTCCAGTAGATCCTTAATATAGGTAGCTTTCTATTAACCAGGGAATTAGCAGTAACTGGCTTCTGGTAGTATTTCAGGATGGAGCACAAATATATTCCCCAGAGCAGTCAGGAGGTGTTGGTGTTCATTTGTCTGTGCCCAGCTAGGGAGCCTGAGGACAAGTAATGAATATCCTGCAGTTTGCCTTCAGAGGAGTAGAATAAGAAGTAAATTTAGCATCCATCTCTAAAAACTAATATTTTTAACATTTATGTTAATTATAACATAGATGCTGTATGCCTTTATGGAAGTTTTGAAAAATTAAGAAACAATATTTTTGTAATCACATGGTCTGTTAGCCAGTCTCATGGGTAACTTTGAAGCCACTGGCCAAATAGAGTTTAAAGGGGTAGTAGTGGTAGTCCTAAAATAAATATTAATGCATGTTTTATGAAAATGAGCAGCTGTGTAAATGCAAGAGGCCAAATCAGGTGGAAGGCTGGCAGAACTTGGCCATTAAGTTTCTGACTTAGTAAAAAATGGCTCACTCAGCAGGTTTGTATAGCTCCAAACTACTTGTAATACTGCCCCTTCATGATGGGGTGGAGCGACAGAGATGAGCTGTTTAATACCAGGAATGGGACAGAGCAGTTAGGAAGAGAAACCCTATATCCTTACTAAAAAGGATTCATTAGATTCTGTCCGTGAAGAGGATAGTTTTGTGTGGTTAAAAAAAAAAAAAAAAAAAAAAAAGACAAAAAACCCAACCCAACAAAACCACAACAAAACAACCAGAAAAAAACCCGCCCCCAAGCCCCCATATGAATGGTATCCCATAATCCTTGCTTTAATTTAAAGTTTGAAATGAGGAGATAAGGCTCTGTTTCTACAAGGAACAGCACCACGCATGAAAGCATTTAAAAATTTGGTTAACGTTTTTCTGAATTTAATTTCTGCTGATTGAAAACAGTTATTTAGGAATTTCCATAAAGTTATTTCAGAAATAACAGGTTTAGACTAGGTTCACATACAGGCTATTCAATGAATATAGCTTAGTGTAGAGGAGCATGTGAGATTAGGTTGACTAACACCATGTAGTTTGTCCTGTATCTTCTGGAATCACTTATGTTTATTTGCCTATAGAGATAGGACAAGAATAATGATTTGTTTTCACCACTACACTAACATAATTTTTTTGTCAAATTCTCTGAGCGCTCAAATTTTTTTATTCGTAATTTTTGTTGTAGTGTTTGAAACTTGGTTAGTATTTACTTGCTATTTTACCAAAATATAATGAGTTTAGCATTCCTATTGTGATTTGTAATCTGGTTTCTGGATCACAGGCTAATTTTATGTACTTTGGTACTTTGTTGATCCAGTTGTGGCTGTAGCTTGACTTAATAAGCATGAGGACTCTTGACAACCATGTATTGATACAGCATGCCTATATCTTATAAAATTATCCAGAGATTGACTTATTTGCTTTTAGCAATCAATGGTATGTTTGAATTTAATTCTTTGCCTTGTCAGTGATTTAGACTTGTAAAAATACTCTTTTACGGCATAGAATCACTTCTCAGGGGTTGCACTGGCAAGCTGAACTGATGTAATTGAAGTACTCTGCTCAGTGTTGATTTGTCTGGGATTTTGTAACAAAATCAGATTTTATGAAATATGTTTGAAATTCAGCAGCTACAAAGCTGAAGAACCTTTCTGTGGATTTTAGAATTACACACACAATGGCTTACCCAGGTTTTTTACCTGTATGATGTTCATTGGCAAACATGAACTCTGAAGGTAATTCTGTGTTGACTGTGCACCTGTATCTTCATTATGAGATGTGAATGGAAAGATTAATATTCACGGATAACAAACTTGGTTGCACAACAATCTCAGACTGAAACAGCAATACTTAATGTGTGTTAGTGTGCTTTCCAAGTCAAGTACTGTCCAGTGCAAATATAGTACTTTCCAGTGCAACCTCTATGCTAAATCTCCTCAGTGATCTTTTACTCCCATCTTTCTCATCATGCTGACTTCTCTCCTCTGTCTGTTCAGCAGTGGGAGACATTTAGCGAACGCTCTTCAAGCTCACAAACTCTGACCCAATTTGATTCTAACATTGCACCAGCTGATCCTGTAAGTCAATCACTTAGCTTGCTTGTTTGAAATTAATTTTATTAACACTGAATTTCCATTCATTGTGTTTAGCTGTTATGCATGATTCCATGGACTGCTTTTTGGGGAATGGTGGCAGGCTTCTTAATGTTGGAGCTTATTTTAGGAATATAAATTTTCTAGTACTGCTTGTGTTTAATATCTGAGTGCAAAGAATGCTTTTTCCGCTTGATTTTAATGTAATACAACACTGCTATCAAAACCTGTATTACACAAAGTATTTAAACATAATGTTTGTTTGAAAATGTTTATAAGTCAGCACAAGGGCCGCTCCCAGTTATAAACCAGTCCTGGTTTAGATTTTTGTCTTCAATGTTGTTGGTCTTTTTTCAAGTTGCACAGCTTGATTTGTACAAACTCTTAAGAGTTGACAGTGCCAACTTCACTTGAAAAAACTACTGGGCTTCAATGGGTGTGGTATTTCATACTCCTAATGTTTTCACCAAGTTACTTTTATTAATAAGGCTTTTAGTATTTCTGCAGCTAAACCTCTGCTTTTCTAATGCTTTACTCAGTGAGGAGTGTTCTGAAGGTTTATAAAGTTAAATATCTTGCCAAATTTGGGAGCCAGAAATTCACTAGTGTTTCAAGTTCTGCTGGTTTTAAACTTGACAGCGTGTGACATTGAAGCAGTCCTGAAATGCATTAAAATTACTTCAGTATTTAGCTGCTGCCTTCATCCTGCTTTTCTTACAAATTACCACTCTTAGTGTCCATTTTAATTGAATTAATTATGGTGTTAGTGTCCATTTGATTATATAACAAAATATAATAGGTGTACATAATACGCATTTACCTGCTTTTAGTATTAAAAAGATCACTTCTGAAAAGATATAAAACATATATACATATATTCTAAATACATCGGTGCTCCACTCAGAGTTAACACTGATATTTATGTGGAAATTGCATTTCTGGTGGAAGCTAGACTTCAAACTGCACTGTCAAATTGCCTTTAGTAAACATTCAAAACAAATGAAAATGTCATACTTTGAGTGAAAACCAGCCCTTTTTCATCTGAGACAGAGTTTTTGGTTTAAATGTACTGTATTTTTATGTTTTAATGAACTAAATGTGATGAAAATCAGTTTATAGTTGTTTCTTACTGTGTATAATTGCTTGACAGTAAAGAGCTATCACTGTCTTTTCCACAATAAGATAGTAATTTATTTTTAGACACAATTAGTGAATGACAGAAATCTGAAGTTTGATTTTTATTTTTTTTCCCATACGCTGATAATGTAAAAAGTAGAACAGTGATATATGGAAAACTCATATATAGCCATATATATGTTTGTGTGTATAAACAGAAATTCAATAGAAATACAAAAATGATACTGGGAGATCATATTCTTGAGTTGTTTTCTTATGGTACTTACTAGTTGAGAAAAATTTTAAAGAATGGTAAGTGTCCTTGATGTTTGCTAAGGGAACAGACTTTGGGAATAGATACTTCAGAGTCTTTATTTTCATATGAAAGTAACAAATGGCAACAAACTTTCAGTCTTGGTGTGCAGACTTCTTATTTTAGCAGTCTCAACAGTGATGCATAGGAATGATTTATTAAAAAACTGCTTTCCCAAAGGAGAGAATCAGCTTTCTCGAGTAGTAGTTAATAACTGACTAAAGAGTAAATTCATAGACCAATTCTTCTCACTTTTTGTTGGAAAAGCAGCTGCTTTGGAGGTAAAAGATAAGTAAAATGAATAAAACACTACATCCATCCCCTAGTATGGGAACATAATTTGCCTATTGTTAGTGAAAGTTGGTAACGTGTTGTTTTGTGTAAAATTAGCCTAATGATCTGAATTACGAATTAATACATTGTATAAAAACTCATTTAACTATTTGAGACATTATTTTTGTTGTAGCTGCACATTAAATTACAGAGGACTGAAGTAGCTACAGCAAGAGTGATCTTTGCATGATAATCCCATTATAGGGGGGAAAAAAAACAATATATTTTAAAGTCATAACTATTCCTCAAAGCCTGGTGGAACAAGAATGTTAGAGCTGTGACTAGAAAGTGGTTTTAAAAGTTTGTCTTTGCAACAAGAGCAGTGCAAGTCAGTTTAAGCAGTTTTAGAAAATCTTACTGTAACTGTATTATGCTTGGAGAAATTGATCTACTTGAGTAGTCAGAACAGATTAAATTTCTGATACCAGGATAGTTTTGAAATTTCTTGTGGTTTCTAGGGTCAGAATAGAATCTGGGAATTTTTATTTTGTGCTGTCATTGCCCCACACATTCATATATTCTGAATATAGATCACAGGGAAAAAAAAACTCAGACAGGTATGTCCTATATTTCAAGGTTACTTGTGAACAAACGTAAAAGTTTTAAGATTTTTTTTTTTTTTAAGCTATCTATACTCAGTGTCCAAACCAGATGGAAAGGGCTGTCTATAAAGTACATTAAAATGGAGTCCCTTGTCTAAACTACAAAGAAAATGCTTCAATGTAAGGTCAAGGCCTATCTAGAGAGATATTCCAGGTGGTTTATTATCCTAAAGTTTAGAATATTTTACTATTTGTCTTAAACTATTGTGAAGTACCTATTTTATAGAGAATTACTCACACTATTTAAAGAGGCCATAACTTTCTGAGGCATCGTAAGTAAAGCTGAGGAGTGGGGTTTTGAAATTGTGGGTTTTGTTCTTGGGGTTTTTGGTTTGGTTGGTTTTTTTTGAAGGTGCACTTGAAGTAAAAGATACCTGGTATGCTAAAAATGGTGGAAAGTGGGTAAAAAAAAAAGGTCCTATTTAAAAAGAAAAAACACAGTTATCTATAGAAACATTTCTAGTGCCCTTGTAAAGTAGTATGCTAGGTTACACCTTAAAAATCATTAGAGAAACCTCAAGCTTATGGAGCTTTGGGTTTATGGGTATATTCAATTCCCTGGAACTGTGTTTAAAAAAAAAAAAAAAAATTGCTTAGAAATGACATTTTGCATGGTGTCAGAGATTCTTAATAGAGCAATTTAAAACTAGATTAACATCACTTAACTCTGATCTCCTCCACAGGACACTGCAATTGTGCACCCGGTTCCCATAAGAATGACTCCAAGCAAAATCCACATGCAGGAAATGGAGCTTAAAAGAACTGGAAGTGGTAGGATATTTTCTCTTGCTGATGAGGAAAGTTTTGTACAGTTAGAGTTGGCTTTGCTTCCTTAAATGTGCTGACTTTTTTTTTCTTCTCCTTAGATGAATATATCTGGAGTTGTAACCAGCATATTTAATGAGATTCTCTGATTTAAGAATTAGAGTACTGTTCAGATAGGTGCAGAGTTTGAATTTTACATTTGCTACAGTGAGGATTTGAGCATCTATAGGAGATCATTGCTTGGAGTAGTCTATGATATAGACTTGATTTGGGCGTTCAGGAGAATGTCTAGATTTCCTTATTAAATACTGAAGGAGACTATGAAGATGGAGAACATAGCCTGCATTGATAAAGCTTGTTCTACTGTGGTCGCAAATACTGAGTTTATTATTTTGAAACCTGACAGCGTTTGGGAGTATTGGTAGGCGTTTGGTTGGTTGCTTTTTTGTTTGTTTTTTTTAATATTCTGGTCAATAAGAAGCAAGGTGGTTTGATAATTTTCCTTGAGGAACAGTGGAGTCTCAATTTATAGATGTGTTCTAATATGCCAGTATTTCCTAAGTCACGTAACTCATGCACAGTCTTCAGCATATGAGAATAAACAAGTTTCCACAATGCGTTTCTTCTGAATTTTCCTTAGCCTTGTAAATAGGTAATGTTTCCCAACTCTAAACACTGAGAAACAGACATAACAGTATTACAATGTAAATTTAAAATAATTCATACACCAAAAGTGTTAAAATATGACAATTTGAGGCTTGGGTGCAGCACTTCAGATAAGGGCAGAAAACTAATGTAAAGCTTTGGCATCAGAAGTAAAGGCTAGTTTGAACACATGTGTTTATTTAGACTTGTTTTTCCATCTAGATCATGCTAACCCTACTAGCCCACTACTTGTGAAACCACCTGATCTCCCAGAAGAAAGCAAAATGAGTTCATCTGTAAAATTTACAGCTGGAAATACAGTTAGTAAGTATCAAAGTACTTTCTGATCTTTTTTTTCATTACACAAAATGTAGATCTGATATATTCTTCAATCAATGAAAAGTTGCTAGATAGGATAAGTATATCTCATTTTAGAGCTTCTGCTAAGAATAGAGACATTTCTGATACAAAGTATATATTAGAAGTAGTAATTAAAAAAAGTTCTAGTGATGTCACTGGAGATGTTTTCCTGCCATATATTTTCAAAAGGTTCATTTTTCTCAGCTCTTTTACATCTTCCTGTCTTCTCTTAATCTTAGGATGAGAAATTTGAATGTATGGAAAGTGGAATTGATGAAGTAGCATTTGATTCTACTTCCTCAGAACCATGTGACAACATGTTTTCCACAGAGTGAAAACCTGTTGACCACAAAATTTTCGGGCAATTCTCATCTGGTTTAGCTACTAAGAAAATGCGATAGACTTCTAGGTTGTTTTTTTGGTTTCTTTTTTTTTTAGGTACAGCTTTTCAACTGTTTGTTTACTGAAAATCAGAAAGGATTTTAGAAACAGCTCCTGTGTCCAAAACATTTTGCATTATTTTGATGTGAGTAGTCTAGTTGTCTAGTATTGAGAGAGGTCCTAGATTATATGTAACCTGATGGAGTCTGTTTCTGAGATTTTTTGTTTTTGTTAAGCTGGGAACTTTTCAGTAAAAAAATAAGGTTTAAAGAGCTCATTACTTTGAGTCCATTGCATTATTAAGACAGAGTATTTACGTTGGTTTATAGTACAGGAGTGTTTTAGAAAGTGTCTTTTTGCAACGTGTTTTGCTTTTCTCAGGAGCTCTGTTTCATTGGCACTATTTGTTCTGAGCAATGTGTTGAGCCTGTCTCTTTTCAAGCAGAGTTCTGTTTTTACTAGGTAGTCTTCTGATGCAAAAGAATGAGCAAGCATAGTCTTTTAGTGGGGAAACTACAACTATATGCAGGATCGAAGTTCTGAGAGTCCTTCTGTACTCCTTTTTGCTTATCCAAGTATAGCTTAACCTTTGATAAAGGGCTTGTAACTGTAATTGTACCAAGAAGTATTCTTCCCTCAGAGGAAGAATGTAGTGAAATGAAACAAACCTCATTGCAATGTAACAGAAAGTCACCCTGTAGTATCTCAAACCGTTGTTACCTTTTTATGAAGAAATGGCTCTTCTCAATATTGTAAGTAATTTGGATGGTTAACACCTTTCAGGTGAATCCTGAAGAAATCATTTAATACAAGCTAACCAGAAAACTAATTTCTGATGCTTAAAAAACCACTCTAAATCCAACAGGATTTTTTTTCTGCGGACTTGCTGCCTTGGTAATTACGCTTCTTAATATTCTTTAGTGTTGTATTTTAATAGTGTATCTGAGCACCTTCTATGCTAAATCATTGACGATGTCTATAGTGCGCTTCCTTGAGCTGTTGGGCTGGACTCATTTTTCACTGTTTGCTTTAGTGGCTTGTTCTTGTTTAGCTGTGCCAGAACTCATTTGAGAATAGGGAGTTTCAATCTTAGTTTAAGCAAGACCTTTTCTAAGTGGGTTTTGTTTGTTTGGGCGTTTTTTTTTTTTTTTGATGTATTGCTGTTTTCAAAGTGTTTAATAAATGAATATTCTTAACATTTGTTCTAGAATACTTTGTTCATAGGTTCACATGCTTTTTTCTGCATTGTACAGAAGAGTACAGATTTCTTAGTGTTTTATTGATCAAGTAGGTTAATTTTACTTCTCGTAGTTTACTGTTCATGTATCAGTATATTAAAATAGTATTTGAACTGATAACCAGTGGAGATTTATAAGTCTCATCTTGATGTGGAGGAATTAGCATTTTGTCTTTATTTTCCATGGTTTACATCAACAGTAATTCAGCTTGGAAGTTACAAATTTGTAAATAGCAGCTCAGACCTAAGCAAGGAAATGGGGACAAACTTTTCCATTGCATGAGCTAAGTCAGTATGCATAGGCACTGCACAGTTCTCTTTCTGTGCAAGCTGTGTGATTTGGAACAAAGGAGAGAGGAGCTATCACCTCAGAAAGTGACAACTGGAGAAGTTCGTCAATAATTCTTCTGATTGCTGGACATCAGCGTTGTTGAAGCTGTTATTATGCAAGTAAAAATAAAAGCAGCAAAAAATTACTGCTCTCTTCCCAAATTGTTTTAACCTCAAAGCAACATGCGACCTCAACATGTCATTAAGGACAGTTTTGTGAATATCTTATTTTGAACTCCTGCCAAATGATTTAAACAAGATCGTGAATCTTGTTTAAATCAATGTGAATCAATCAGAAAGGAAGGATAGTTTGAATTACCTTTCTTCATAATGAAATACAAACAAAGCTGGAGACTAACTTGTATAACTAACATTGAAAAGTAGAAACCTCCCTTGAGAACAAAAACAACATTGAAAAAAGTCACTATATCCTTCATAATAGGAACTTTACCTGACTATCACTCTTACTTTACTGGAGATACTGAAAAAGGATTCTGTTAGATTGCATTCAAACTCATGAGTTTGGATTAGCCAATATTGATGCAGTATGAAGATTACATTTGCTAAGTGGCCATCCTTTGCCTTATGTAACCATTAAAATTGTTTGCTGTCTAGATATCTTTGAAATTAGCTTAGAAATACTTCTTCTGTTACCAGTGTAAACCCAGTAGTTTTGTACTGAAATGATGTAAAACTGTTTGATCCAGAAGGGCTTTTTTTCCCCTTTAAAAGTATGATTACATGAATTTTTGTTTGACTAGGTTATATTTTATCCTGAATGGCCTGAGAAATATCTCCGGTACTAGAGATGTTTGGATTAGAGAGAATTTCATTTACCACGTAACCAACTTCTGCTTAAAACTAAAGTTTCTCACTTGATCCTTGAAAACTTAAATGTCATGTCATGGTGGACATTTCTGTCTTTTTTTTTTTTTTTTTAAGAATATGTATATAGATATCATTTTTTAGTTTTCTGTAGCTGTCATTGAATAGACACACACCTGTAACTTCTAATCTGAGGTTAACTTGAAATACGGTATTCCTCAGATGACTCTGCTTGGTAAAGGTCTCAAGCCAACTTCACTAGATTAATGTACCTGCAGTTTTAAGGGGGTGGGGAGAGTAACAGGTAAGAATGTGCCTTGCTGAACAGGAAAATCATCTCTGCTGGATTCTTGTCTCTGGTTCCTGGTTGATGTGTCTTAACACTTTTGACAACTTTAGTATCCTAGGAGGTTAAAGCAATCCTTTGAGACTGGGTAATTCAGAAAAATCTTGATGTTCTTCAGTAGGATTTTCCTCTTTACTGATAACTAATCAGGTGAATGTCATTGCTCCAGTGACTTTTCACTTTAAATTGGGCTTTAGCAGGTGCTCTGGAATCATCCCTTGTGATAAATTATTCTGAGATCCGTTTTTCTGTCTACATTCTTTCCACACAAATCTTGTGATTTTGGAGAGACTCCTCATTTCTGGGGGAAAAAACCTCAAGCTTTGCACAGCTTTTAAGGGTAAGGGTATCCTCCAGGAAACTGTCTACGTGGTGCTGTAATAGCATCTTTCATTTTTATAGGTTGCCTTAACAAAAAGCTGAAAGCTTTTAAAAGGATTGAGTCCAAAACAGAGCTAACTACCAGCCTTGAAGGTACAAAGTTACAGTAGTAGCAAAGCTACTGAGTTCATCTGTGTACTGTATATATTGTTTCCTTTTTCTGACTTCTAAGATTGGTGACAGTCCTTCAGCACTTGTAAAATCAAGCATGTCCTACTCCTTGCTTTTTTTTCTTGGATGTCCCATACTCTTGTTGGCTAGATTGAAGTGATTGAATGTCAAGTGTTTAAAAATTATTGCTTATGAAACTTACATTTTGTATTTTCAATACAGCATTATTGTCACTTTATTCTTCAGTACCTCCCAGTAGTAACAAACAGCTCGTCGTATTGGGCGAGAGGAGTTGGTTTGTATTGGATCCTTCAGTTATTCAGACTTGAGGATTTTGAATCCTGCACAGGTGATGCCTTACAGGGAAGTGACAAAGGACATAAACCTTTTAAAAAATAAAAATTGGATATTTGAAATTATATGCTATCTATATCTGTTAGAATATATTAGTGATACAAAACAAATGTGAAACTTTGCCCTTTCTTTTACCAGCAGATGGTTACAGCAGTTCGGACTCCTATGCTTCAGATCCAGAGCAAATTGGAAGCACTGTAGCGCGGCAACGGTCAGTAGAGTAGCAACTGAAACAAATAAATAAAATGTGTTTAAAGAAGCCTGTTCTGAGCTTCTGGTTGATTGACTACTAGCTTGTAAAATGATGGCTAAATAGATTCTTAACTTTAACACCTAGGAATCTGGAGGCAGTCTGTTTTCTAATTCATTAACAATGTATGCCATTTCTGTTAACGTGTAAAGTGAAAATACAAAAAATAATATAGTCTAAAAAGCTGTTGGGATTGGCCAATCACATGAAACTCTAGGTTCAGTCATAAATCTTGATAAAGACTTTCTCCTTAAAGACAAGGGAATGTAAGCACAGGAGATCAAGATGTTACTTGAAACCAAATTTTTGTATTTTTAAAAATGTCCATTAGGCATTAATGGAGAATGACCTTGTGACATCATAGCATAAAAGAAGAATAAAGCATAAATTAGAAATATCACAGCAGTAACTCAATCTCCTTTAATAATGGGCTTTTATAAAATGAAGGGTAGTCATAGGCCCAACATAAATTAAGGGATTGGAGGAAGCTATGCAAGCACATAACCAACAACTGCATCATTTGACATAAAAGAATGTGCTGTACTAGCTGGTGCTAATTGTTCCCATTAAATCTGCCTGAATAGGATTAAAAACCAGCTACGCCATTAACCATCTTACAATCAGTTTCAGAGGTAAGTTTCAAAACAAAAATAATTAGGGTGACTTCAATAGCAGAGAAAGATTTGTAATTGCCTCTCAGTACAGCAGCTTGAAAACTTCTTTCCTCCATTGTTACTTAATGGCAAATTTGATTGTCTGTCCTGCTTCTATGTATATTTTTTCCACTACCAACATGATGGTTTCAACATGTTCTTTTCATCTGATTTTGGGGTTGGGTTCTCTTGCTGAACTTGTGTAGATGAGTGAAGCTTTCTGATGAGTTGCGGCTTTGATGGCACTGATAGATTCTGTCCAGTTCTGGCAGTGTCTACCCAGGAAATTTTTCTCCCACTTCCTCTTTTACTTCCTTCCACTGATAATCTCTTCTACCAATTGCAACTTTATCTGTAGAGGTGACGTTGTTCTTAATGCTACCATTAGTCCACAGTACTTTTTGTATTTTCAAAAAGCAAAAACTGACAAGGCTATGTTACATAACGATACTTCAGGAGTGTCTTTGAACCACTTTCTCCCTTTTTTTAATTCTACTTGTGCCTTTTATACTAGACTAGTTAGAGGAATGACCCTAATGGTCAGTGTAATTAGGCTTTATTTTATCAGTTGGAGGGTTACACAGTGTTAAGAAGCATTGACCTGGAGAGTATATTAAGAAAGCAAATTTTTCTATTGCGATAACTCAATTTTCTGTCTGTACTTACACATTCAGGAATTTCAGGGTTTGTGTGAAACTTAGGTAGTTCTTAACTCTCCTAGTTTTATATCTTATGATAGTTATAGAAGAATGTTACAGAAGTCAGTCATAGAAAAGATGTTATCACTTATTTATGAGTTGAATAAAAGAGTAGCTAGATTGAATAGAGTTGAATAAAAGAGTAGCTAAAAGAGTAGCAGATTCAGTAAATCTGTCTTGCTCAAATTGGAGTAGTTAGGAAGTTTCTCCAATCTGTTCTTAAATGGAAGCTGTACAAAAAATAAATATAAGTATACAATAAATACCACTTAAATGGCACTTAGTGCAGTACTTCATCCTTCTGTCCTTTCTGAGTGTGTCCTTGATGAACTTACCACAGGTATCCACTAGATGGTGATCCTACCTAAGAATGAGTTAAAATTTCTGAAGATGCTACCAAGTATATAGATTTGGAGAATTTCAGGCAGAAAATTAAATAGCTATCTTGTATGCTGAGATACTCATTAAGCTCGATATACACAGAGGCAGGTCCAACAGAAACTTAATATTCTTCTTCTATGAGATTGAACTTAACCTATTTAAAACCTAATGAGGATGTTGACTACATCGTACATACCTTGCAAATTATGTAGTGACTACCATCTGGATGGAATTACCATATTTAGGATTCTCTGTTCCTGAACTATGATTGTTTGGGATGTGTGTCAAGCTATTGGTTTCCCAGAGATTAATTACTTGTGGTAATATAAGAATAATTTGGATAACGGAGATTTAAGTAAATAGAAATATAAAAACAATTGTGAAATCAAAGAATACCAGAAGTTTAAAACTGATTTTTGCAATCTTCAAAATCAATGGCAATCAGGCTCTTTTCCATCTGTCAAACTTTATTTTCTAATTGTATACTTTGAAGAACTTCTGAATTTTAGTTCTGTTGTAGCTGCCTAAAATCACTACAGAAGCTTATATGTCTTGCAGATCACATTCAGGAACATCTCCAGATAACACTGCGCCGCCACCCCCCCCTCCAAGGCCTCATCCTTCTCATTCTCGATCATCATCTTTGGATATGAACAGATCCTTTTCAGTTACCCCAGGTATACTGTGTTCCTTGTGTTTCTCAGCACATTCCTGAAGCAGACAATTTTTTTTCCTCTGAAGAAAGATTTAGAGTGTGTTTTTAAAACACTGCTTATGAATGAAAAAGCTGAAAATATTGTTACTCTTCCTGTTTGTATTAAAACTTGTACTCTACTTTGCTTAAACAGAAAATCTAGAAGTAAATTCTGAATGCTGGCATTGTAGTCCTTTGGATGAATGTGGGAAGCAACGTCAGGAAATAACATTTTTGTAGTGCACCCACATGCAATGAATTGCATCTGCCAGCAGATTTTCAAGAGGAGCTCTTCTGGTATCAGGTGTATTAGAGATGGGTGTTAAGTATTTCACTTCAGGTGAAATGACTAAAGGTCACTTCTGATGCTCTGCTTAGGGGTTTTTATTGTACTTCTGACTTGTCAGTATTTTTCAGAGTCACAAAGTATGAGAAAATGTTAAGAGTGTATAAAGAGGTTAAAGCTAAAAAAGGACTAAGATCAGAAAAGTATGACCCTATCTGTACTTTGAGCTAGAACAAAGGACACGGCCCACGTTCTGATTCCTTGTTTTGTCTGTTTGTGAATTGGAAAGGAGATGATGTTACAATTATGGTCCTCAATATGACACGTTAATATGTAGGTAAAGTGCAAGATTTCTTAAAAAAAAGATTAGACAGCACTGTAATGTGAACAGTAATAATCTTGTCCAAACACAATGCCTCTTTTACAGGACAGCAACAGGCTGGAGTTGTTGCCTATCCCCCTGCAGTGCCTCCAAGACCACAGCCTTCACAGGTGATGTTGTCACTTGAAAAATCATACTCCAACTTGGTGCATCATTTTTATCTAACTCTGAAGTTTAACTTCTCTAAAACGCAGGGTATTGCTTGGTATTTTTTGAAACTGCCAGGATGTGAATGATGGTAAAAGCTAGACGATAGCCAAATGTTAGCCTTTTCTGAATAAAAAATTGCTTCTGGTGGAACTATGGGAAGGGATTAAAGTAGAGACTGAGGAGGAATGAGTGGCTCTGGAGCTCTAAGTTGTAGGAAAGAGAGGAAAGTTACACTTCCACATTTCTTTACCTGTCCCTGTATAGCTAATAGGCCGTAACACAGACTGTGAGAGCTCTTTCAGAGTTTTGCAAAATAGGTGTTTGTCTTCCATGTCTGGCACAGGGTATAGTTTTACATAATGTGCCTGCTCCTGAAAGGAGTGATCCCAATTCTTCCTTTGTCGTAAACTTAGTGATCTTTGCAGTCCTGGTCTGAGTCAGTTCAGTTAGCTGATTTGGTAGAAAACACATCCTGTTTTGTTTTGGTTTTTTTTTTTTTTTTCCTTTGTCTCAACCAGCTGAATCCTTCAACTGCTGTGCGGATTTGACATGGGACAGATAAAATTGCTTTTTAGTTACTCCTTTTCAGCAGCAGCTACTTAGTTAGAATCAGAGTTACCAGAAGTTGAAGTCAGTGAATGAATCCAGAAATCATGTGCAAGGAAAGAGGGTACAACGACAGATATATTCCATACGGTGTGATCACATAAGCATGTTTCCCTACGGGTTTAGACTAAAAATCTGTATCGAGTGTGACAGAGCCAAGCTGGACTGTGTTACAGCAGAAACATCTACTGTCCAATGAGTCTAGATAATCCTATGGTGCATCCATCTTTGTTCTCATTCTCTGGATAATAGCACATCTGATTGAACTTCCTTTTCTTTTAAATATTTGTCTGTTTTTATAAACACAGATTAGTCTGTTTGTGTCATGGATAAGATACGGTTTGTCCTACTGACAGGACATAAGTCTTTGTCCACTAAAGAGCCAAATAATCTTTAATGGTCTGTCACAAACTGTTGTTTGGCGAGTTTCTTTGCATCAGATAACTGTTAAGAACAATGTCGCTAAATGTTTTTGTTATTTTATTGCAGGGTGCAGGTCCTCATGTGCATCGCCCAGTAGATGCTGAAGGTCTAATAGCTCATACCAGTACCTCACCTCAACAAATACCAGAACAGCCAAATTTTGCAGACTTTAGCCAGTTTGAGGCATTTGCTGTTTCAGGTGTAAGCAAAGAGGAAGAGGAGGAAATTGAAACACACTCAGAAATCTTGCAGGTGAGCAGAAGTGAAGGTGTTGTCAATTGCTTAATACCACTAACAGTTGTTGGACTTTGTTAAAACCTACTTCTGCTGTTTTCAGTGTTTTTTTGTGGTGTCCCAATTCATTGCTAGAAAGCAATTATTTTACACACTGCTACACTTATTTATGCCAAAGACCTAGTCATAAGAAACACTTTTTTTCAGTTCTATTGATTGTAATTCAAAAGATTTTATACTTAATAGCATATACATGCGCAAATGTAATTGTGTGGGTGCATTTAATACTTGGCATAGGCAAAACTTTCTGCTCACTCTTGCCAGCCTTCCAAATGACTTACTGTTAAGTTTTAAAGTAGTCTGTCATAATAAATGAGATGACTGTCAAGTATTGTAAATGTCTGCTAAAACTCCATTACTTTGGTTTCATTCAAAGCCATTGGACAGACAGCTAAAGTGAATAGAGCTCTGGCATCCTCATATAATAGATGTTTACAAAACCTTTTTTACCACTACAGACACAGGACTTAAAAGTTTGGAAGCCTCATGGTTTATTCCATGTCATAATAGCTTACTGCTATTACATTAATTACTTTGTGTTTTCCTTTCGTAATTTGTAGCCTTCATCCAGATTGTAAGTTCTCTGGGGTGCTTCTGCATCCTCGGTTGCAAAAGTACCTGTGGTGCTTTAAAGTTGTCCCAACTATCATCAGCATGTCCTTGCTTCCTTTAATCAGAAAGGTCAATGATGTAGAACTATTTGAGTGCTCTCCATGTACTGCATCGCAAAATCAGCTATGTTAGCTTAAGCTGCTACTGAAAACTGCTTAAGTTAAGCTTGCTGATTGTTTTGCATTGAGGTGGATGAGGAACAGTCTCATTGTGTTCCATTGGAGCAATTAACCTTTGGCAGTAACAAATAGATAATGGTGGTAATGTAATAGCAGAACCAGCTGTAGCAGTTTATTATGAGGCCACAGCCTCTTTTGTACTATACAGTGCCTCATAACAATGGGGATTTGACTTTATTCAGAGGTCTTCCAACAACCAGAGTACAATTCTTGAGAGCAGAGTACTTTCAAGTAACTATTTTGTTGGGGTTTTTTTTCCATACTGGTTTTAGATATTGTATTGAATCTATGGCAGGGGGGTTGGAACTCAATGATCGTCAAGGTCCTTTCCAACCTAAACCATTCTATGATTCTAATTACAGCTTTTTACTTCTGTGCCTCCTCTGTAAGCTGCTTACAGGCCAGAACAGTGTTTGTGACCAAGATAGTTTTAGATGGTTTTGCTCCAAAGCAGGTATTGTTGTTGTATTCCAGCTTGTGCTTCTAAAGAAGACGTGAACTGGAATTTTAGTTGTTAACTATATTAATGTATCAGAAACGCAGCATACTTGTATTTATTCTAACTGTTGCCGAATGAAATATCTGTTAAGAAGTAGTTTTCTAAATATAGTTTATATCCCTTCAGGTTGAAAAGCCCTCTGACTCTGCAAGTTCTCTTAGAGGTGCCAAAGCAGATGGAAGAGTTGAAGACAAAGCACCTGCTAATGTCCCCACTAGTGCGGTATGCAAAGTACACTTGGAAGGACAGCACAGTTGTCTGATATATAAGAAATTATTCATCTGTTTTGATTTGGAACAGCGACTTTATACGCTTCCACTTGATCCCAGTTTTCTTAGGTCCAATACGTGCTTGAAATAGGCACATCTATGGTGAATTTTTGCATCAGAAGATGTTCATAATTAGCTTTATTCTCGAGATAGCAAAAAATCAAGATACTTGCGAGGGCTCAAATTTTTGAAACAGAGCAAAACTTTTAGTGCAGAACTTGGTTAACAGTAGCTTTTTTTTCCCCTGTTACAGACACATAATTACTGGGGGAAAAGCGTGCTCTGAGATACTGTGTATTTGCAGTTATCAGTTGTACCATGGTGTTCTTGTTTGCACAGTTCTTTGTCAGTGTGTGGCAGCTTACTGCCCTTTCACCAAGGGGTAGGATAAGTGTTTTTTCCAGACCATATGAGAATGCAGTTAGACATCCATCAGAAAATATCTGATGGGATGTAAATTCAGGTAGCTCAGTAACTGGTTTTAAGAATATGTAACACAAACAAGTTACCAGGTTATAATCTGAGTAAAATGCGCTTTGTGAGAATTAATAGGCTGTGTTTTCCTCTTCAGGGTAAAGGCACTACCCCACTTGCTCCACCACCAAAGCCTATTCGCAGAAGATTAAAATCAGAAGATGAGCTAAGACCTGAAGCTGAGGAACATACACAGAAAACAGGTGTCATAGCTGCTGTTCTTGCTTCACAGCCATCTATTCCTAGGTAACCCAAGAAGTGTATAAATACATCTGTTACTGGAAAGTTTACATTTAAACGGCATACACGCTTTCTGTTCCAGGAGTTGCAAACAATTTCATTGTGTTTGAATTAGATTAATTTAACGGTTTAAAGGTTTTTGTTTTTCAAACAAGATCATCCTGAAGCCTCTACTACTGGGAGACCTTTTAGAGATCTTGAACTGTGGAGTGTGAACTCTTATTAACTTCTGCAAGTATGTTGGAAATAAGTGGTGGAAGTATTAAGATGTAGTGGTTAATTTTAGATAATGGTCACTATGAACAGTCCATAAAGTGCTTTCTTTGTCCTAGCATGAGACTAGATTGTTACATTAGTCCTTTGAGGTAAATGAATGTGGTACAGTTTGTTGAGACTTTAGAAAATCGATTATGACAAGTTTTTTTGAATGGGCTGCTTGCTGTTTCATTGAAACCAAGTACGTGTGGCTTCCACGCAAACAAGGTTGATCAAGCCAGGCAGAAGAGGGAAAATTAACAGTGTAACAAGTTAAAAATTGACAAGAGGATTCTGCTTATTTAAAAAAGAGGGACTATGAATGAGGTAAACAACTAAGTGACAAAATGACTTATTACAGTACTTCTAATATATTCTCAGATCAGTGGGGAAAGACAAGAAGGCTATTCAGGCATCAATCAGACGTAACAAGGAAACCAACACTGTTTTGGCCAGATTGAATAGTGAACTACAGCAGCAACTAAAGGTAATCCTATAATCTTTGTTTAAGAGAAGAGCCTGAAGAGGGCAAGATATTAGTGATGCACAGTAACAGGCATCTCTGCAAACCAATAATATACATAGCAGAAGATATTGATGTAAAATATTTAGTTGTTTTTGTAGATCATAGAACATACCTAATTGTGACAAGCTTGGTGAAATTACAAAGGACACTTTTACTACTACAAAACACATTTTTCAATGTATTGATTTGCTTTCAGCTACACTAAAAATAAAAAAGCAGAAATCTTAACTTAGTATTAATAATTTGAGGTAGCTGTTGTGGTCATCAGATACCTTAAAAGCAGTATTAAGAAGAGCAGCTGAAGTGGCTTGCTGTCTTCTGAAGGAAAAAGCAAACCTTCAAGTCTTAATAAAATAATAAATATTTTTAAACAAATATAATAATCTGGAATACAGAAATTGCAGCTAAGAATAATGGTCATCTGTTTATCTAGGTCAGCTAGTATCATTTTGGATTTATCTGTAGGCACCATCTTCACATCTTTCTCTGGCTGTCTTTCTTAAGATACCTAATTTTACTTATCAAGTTAATAAAAAAAAATATCTTAAATGCGAACATGGATTGATGTGATACTGTCTAGACTGGAAGACAGTCTATTTTAAAAACTATCAAGCTTGGGTTTCACTTGTTACTGTTTGAGAGTCAAGGTGCATTAAAAAAAGAAAAGGTGATTTTCCAATCCTTTAACTGAGATGAGAGCTTTTACCCCCTTAATGTTTTAGACTTCGTTTGTAAATATTACAGTTGGGTTTGCAGCTGGTTACAACTTCGTGGCTTTGAGTGATTTGAAAGAAATGAAGAAATACTAAATGGCTTCACCTTTGAGCAAAGTGTTGGTTTTCATTTATTACTATTACTAGCTACAATTACTAGCTAGCCAGTCTTCTCTTCAAATTATGGGAAGAGTTCTCCAGATTCTAGAAAAGACTTAAACAGTAGTTCTCAAAAGCTGACTTTTACCAATTTTGATTGTATGAGGAATTTTTTAATATTCATTCTCTGTGGACAGTCAGTAGAAAATCTTTCTTTTGTAGGATGTTCTTGAAGAGAGAATCTCCCTGGAAGTCCAACTGGAACAACTCCGACCCTTCTCTCACCTCTAAGCCTACTGCCGTTAACTGTGAATTTACTAATTTTGAAAGGGGTATTGGTTTCAAAGCCTATTTAAAGATCCATGCATCTAGCTCAGTGCACTCTATTCTACATTAAATGTTGTGGTTCTGTTTTGTCAGTTTGTCCACTTTTGTATTTAAGTATTTTAATTTCAGTACAGAGAAAGAAAAAAACTTTTTCCTGGAATGTGACACTGCCTCTCACATCATTTTCTGTGGGCATCTGTGATCTTTGTTGGACTTGAGTTTGCAGAATTTGTCGCCAAAATTTCCAACTGGAATTTTTTAGTGGTTTCTTTCTTCCCATTGAAACATCTTTGCAGAAGAGCATTGCTAATCAGTTGACTTTAAACTTTAAGCACATAAACTCTTCTTTTGCTATGGCATTTATTTTATTGTGCCAGAAAAGAGTAAAAACTAGTAATCTGTCATCAGCCAATGTTACTTCCCAAGCTGCCTTTCACAATTGGAAAGTTGTTCACAATTCTGGAAAGCCTGCCTCTTTGCAATAAACAACTTATTCAGGTTGACAGAGTTCTTGCAGGCTGTTTGCCGTATCAACTGGACTTGATTGTGTGGTTTTGTTGCATACATTATAGAGTATGTAACCACAGATTGCCAGGTGTTCACATTTTATCCATTCATGGTCCTGATTCAGCCGCATGCATATAAAGATTTATGGTACAATTGATAGTCTGTCAAACAGACCTTTTTCAGTCCTCCCTTTTGTGAAAAGAGTTGGGTGTAAATCCCCAACATATTAATTACACATTACCTAAGCACCACCTGTAATTGCATGTTTCACACATTACCTTTTAATAACAGATCACATCCACCAGTCTTCACTATAACAAATTGTATTGTCAAGTAATGTGTCAATACCTCTATGAACCTCCTAATTCCAAAAAAAAAAAAATCAAACACAAAAATACAAAAACCGAACAGTTTGCGTCTTAGGAATTCTGGGGTACCTTCTGTCATCTTGTTTCCAGGCCTTATTTCTCTGGCATATAGACAGGCTTCACTATTAACAGAGTTCCCTGAGTGTATCCTGCTATTCAGGTTGATGTACTGTATTAGGATTTGTTGTATATTGTATGATACACACCTTTTGATCTCATATGTAAATTTGCATTAATTGCTGACTAACAGCAGATATTCTATTTAATGGCTTCTTCTGGCTGTGGGATCATAGATGTTTAACTGCATGGATGTATCTCTGCAGAATCAGAACTAGCAACTGTGTGATTTTTACACCAATAAAACAGCACAATATTTTAATTTTGTTGATTCATCTTTACCTGGGAATTGAAACTAATTCAGATAGGGGGGAGGGTGTTATTACAGGTCTGCAGGGAATTTTTTTTGTCATTTTGTGGCATGTACGAGAAACAGTTGACCATAATCCCTTGACCATTTTCTTCCCTCATTTTTTTTAGCTGTTGATCAGAAGTCATAGAATTGTAGAATCATAGAATCCCTGAGGTTGGAAGGGCCCTTTAAGTTCATCAAGGCCCACCATTAACCTACCCTGACAAAACCACTTCTAAACCATGTCCTCAAGTACCACATCTATCCTTTTTTTAAACACCTTCAGGGATGACAAATCCACCACCTCCCTGGGTGGCCTATTCCAATGTTTAATAACCCTTTCAGTGAAAAATTTTTTCCTAATATCCGATCTAAACCTCCCCTGACATAACTTGAACCCATTTCCTCTTGTTGTATCACTTGTCACCAGGGAGAAGAGGTCAGCCCCCACCTCTCTACAACCTCCTTTCAGGTAGTTGTAGAGGGTGATGAAATCTCCCCTCAGCCTCCTCTTCTCCAGGCTAAACAACCGCAGTTCCCTCAGTCGTTCCTCAAATGATGATGTGATCAAATTATCATGGTAATCTGTGGTAATACTCCTTTTGTATCCTCCTATAAGTAAATTTAATATAGTTGTAACTTCTAAAAAGTAAATGCTAAGTACTGACTTGGGTCAAAGAAATGTATAGTTCTTTAAGATTAACTTCTGGTTTGATTTCCTTGAGAATACCTTTCCAAATTAAAACTAAATGGATCTCCTGTTAGCGGTCCTTATCCTCACTGTCTTCTGTGCTTAAATGAAATTCCCTTAACATCTGCCTCCCTTGCAAAAGCTTAGCTCCAGTCAGATTTTTTCAGCTGGATATGCTGTTTGTTACAGTGAAAAAGCAGTGTTTCTCTTTTTGGTTATCATATACAGCCTGGTTAATTATGGTTAATTTTTATTATTGTAACTATTCCAACATTTTTTCAAATGTCATGGAATTGTTGCAGATGGCTTATGTATATAATCCAAAGCAAGATTCCCTGCTGTAAAAGACATGAATGTCATAGTTGCATGAAAGATGGTACTTTCTATTTGCATGTAAAGGGATTAAGAAATGATAGCTAAATGGGCATAACGGTTACATATAAATTACATTTCAACTATGTCTTGCCAATTAGTAGGTAAAATGCAAGGCTTTGACTTAAAATAAGACATAACTAGGGAGATGCAAACAAAAAAATCCCCAAAAAACATAAACCAAAAAACCAAACCAAAACTAAAAAACTTTGAAGTTGATGGACTCATCTCTTCTATTATAACTACTAAGTAGCAAGAACCATGTTTGAAAAAGTGGGTCACTTAACTGTAATCAAAAAATGTTGATTTCAAACCAACTGTATCTTGTCCATAGTTTATTTTAAAGTTAAAAATACATTTTTAAAATAGAACTATTTTCATATTAATATTTAAGTATTAAGCCTATGTTTATAGCAGCAGGATTCTTAAATCAGAATTTAACATTTTAAGCTTAAATGTAAAAAGCCTTTTACATTCAGATGTGACGTGTACATATGAATTTCTGTAACATCCATATCTTTCTAGTAGAATGACAAGTTAGTGTCTCAAGTGAAGAACTTAGGCAATCTGAACATTTTTGTGTCTTGCCAACAGTCTATTTTTAAGATTTTTTGTGGATTACTTTTAATGCATCATTCAGTACGTTTTAAACCAGTTTTTCATGATCAGAAGAGCTTCTAACTGAAAAATTACTTATGTCTTAAGAACATCACTGCCAATGATGTTCAGAAGTTACCTCATTTAGTAATGTAACCCAACTTTAATCCCTTAAAATTATTTCCCTGTCTTCTCCATTTGTTTGATCTTGATCCAGTTACTTGATGACTTTTTTTATGTACTTAGATTGTAAGCTCTTTGGGGCAAGGAATTATGTACCGTACAAAAGATGTGCTCTCTATATTGCAAGTATAAATGTAGACTACTAAATAGTGTGGAGTATGATTCATGTACCCAGCTAGGATGGATGGACAGCACCATGCATTTCTGAAACACCTGCAAAATGTGTTTCTTTGGACTTTGTGATTGGAAGAGTCTCTTTTCTCGTTTATTTGCATTCCCTTTGTTTCTCTTACTGTGCCTCTATCTTCATTCCACCTGCTTTGGAGTTGCTTTTCTCTCCATGCATTGCCTGTCTTTGGACTGCAGAGATTTCCAAAATGCAAAGGTAAAAAAAGCTGAAAAGCGACTTTTTTTGAGCAGTATTTTAAGTCTACCCAATGTAAGCTAATATTTTCAATTTTTTTTGTACTTCACGTGCCCCTCATTTTACTTGCAATTGTATAGTACGTGAACTAGAGGATCTTTTATTACTGAAAATGTCTTATGTGGGATAAACAAAGTTGAGGTTATAAAACTTAAAACTAAAGAAAATAAATTTGCAGCATTGTTTCTTGTGTGAGATGTCTCTGTCCCTTATGGATGGGGTGTGCTGTGTGTGCTCTGCATTTAGGGCAAAGTTGAGTTACTCTCCTGGGTTCACCTATGCACAGATTTTATCTTTAAATGCAGCTTCACGGATGACCTAGTCTGAATCACTTTTTCATAAAAGAAAAAAAAAGAAATTAAAAAACCCCACTGTCTCCTGACTCATTCTAGTTGAATGTAGTTTCATGAAACAGTAACATGTTACAAAAACTTGTTACTCCCAAGTGAGTAATAACAATGCAATCTTTACTATGTGTGGAAGGTTAAAAAATAACATGTGTTTTAAACTTGTTAGGATGCTTAAATTCCTTAAATACTTTACAAAGCAGTCCATGTACAGTTGAGTATTCAGCTGTACTCCCCAAAGTTCCATTTATTGAGACATACAACTTAATTTTATAAGCAGAATTCCAGCATGTTTTTCCATGCATATTGATGTACTAATCACTTATAATACAGCTCTCTAGAAGAAAACACATGAAAACCAAGGACTTGATTCTCTAGTAACAAAAAAAATTTAAATGTTATGTTCTTTCAATAGTCTTTGAAAATAACTAACTAGCGGTTGTAGAGGAACAATGTTAAAAATTTCTATATACTAATAACCATACGAGACTATACAATGTTGTCCTGATAATTAGTACCTGAGCAAAATACACACCTTTTTTTTTTTTTCACGGGAGTCTTTGAATTAATTGCTTTTCAAAATTCAGTTATTTGTTTGGGGGGAGGATTTAATACTGTGTAGTTTCCTTTCAGTAATATTTCTTTAAATTGGTAAAAGAGGTTTTAAAAGTGCAATTCCTGCTTTAAAGCTAGATTGTACACTAATTGTACCTAACCTATATGCTGATTGTACATGGTTGTACACTGTGTACTACAAAGTGATTTTACAGTACTTTTTTTAAGTACTTTACTGACACATAGGTATTCATTGTCTTGCATTTAAGTTACTGTCAGAAACAGCCCTTGTTTCATTATAATACTCAAAAATTCAGAATTGTAACTTTACAAAATACCAAGTTTGTGATCTCACAGCTTATCCACAGTTTTAAGACGACTGTTAGTAATATTCATCACACTTTGACAGCATACTATAGCACAGAAATCTACCTGAATTCTCTTCTATCTCTGGTCAAATATGTTCTTGACACTTTCGCTCTTACAGATACTAAGGATGCATCTAATCTGGAAGTAGTTGAAACTACTCTGTCGTTTTGACTGGTCTTGATTATGAGCGACCTAGGAAATGAACAAAACCATCATAAATAGCGAAAGCTGACATTCAGTGGAATACTGATGAAAAAATGAATTCTAGCAATACTGCTGTTGAACCTTACATGGCTGGACTATTTGTTTCCCAGTCTACTTAGGAGCTCACAGAGATAGAGATTACATCCTACTCTAAGACGTATGTAAACTTTGATATATCCCATATAGTAGCAATGGTGTCTTCTGCTTTCTGTCATCTAACTTCAGAGGTCTGGCTGTATTTCTCTCTGTGGCTCAGATAAAACTGCCTTTAAACTGACAGCAGAGGGTATGGTCCATGCGGTAGAAGTTGTTAAATGTAAGAAACAGCACTTGGAATCAAGAATGTCTCCTGCAAGGAGCCTGTTGTCTTTGGTGTCCATTCAAAAGGCAAATCAGAAAGCTTAGCGTTGGAAAGAACAGGCACTAAAATCAGTGATTTGTCCTGACGTGTGGTTGGGGGAGTGGGGAGTGGAACAAGCACTACAGCAGTTACTGTAAACTGTAAACACTTGTGTATGTGAACACTTGCCAGGGGCTTCAATCATGCATGATTGGCTGTGTCAGACTTCACAAAAAGGTAGGTATGGTAGGTAGTTTCAGCAATATATGCTTTCTCAGCAGAAGCTGAAGGAAATACTTTGGAAACCCCTGTGGTCTCTTAGGAGTGTGTCGTTAAGCTGCCATGGAATTCGGCACTCTACTATGTGCTGTTGTGGCTTATTTTGCAGATCATCTTGAACCGATACAAAGCTTGAGTTCAGCCTAAGTATGAAAATACAGCATGTATTTCAAGAAAAGGATTATGAAAAGAATTTATAGGAAGTTGTATTTCAATGTATTCTATCAGAAAATGCAGAAGTGACGTGCCTCCAACTTTAACTTGTTTTTTTCTATTATGTATCCCTGCCTTTGGAAGAAGAGTGCTGCAAATTGCAACAAACCTTCTCCGAGAGTTTCCATCCTGTTGTCTTTCACTGCCCTTATGAAGGAACTTAATCACCTGCTTTCTGATCAGAAGGAACCAAGAGGTCATAGAAGAATCACGAGGTCCTTTCGCTATAGAAGGATACTTAAAAGAAATATATTCCTTGGTTTGCTCTACCTTTCATCTTTGGGGATAAAGTAGTGCTGAAGCAAGAAAATTCTGGTGGAAAAGCAGCATTAATTCACATGTCATTTTATTAAAATTAAGAGGCTGATCATTTTGATGGATTTTATTGTTTCCACTAAGTTGCTTCCATAGGTGGACTCCCTAACCAAGAAGCATACTAAAATTGATAATCTCTTAAAACTTTTGATGCCAAAACTATCAAATGTTATTTTGTGCTTTTTTATCCTTCCTCCGGTAGCCTTTTCAAACAATGAAATCCTTTGAAGTTCCTTATTGCAAATAGCCGTGCATGTAGGATAGTAGGCTTTCAGTGGGGCTGCATTTCAACACAATGTAACAACTCAAAACTGTCCTGATCTAAATTAATACAAAGCAAGTACTGATAAAAATTGAACTGAAAATAAGTATTATGTTGATTCCAATCTCGAACTCTGGGTTTAAAATGTTGATAAAGAGGGTGTTATGAAGTATTGTTTTATATTCATGTCCTCACACTTTAAAACCCATCAGTAAGGATAAAAGAAAAACAGTGACAAATAGGTTGAATGCTGGATCCAAAGGAAGTTTGCAGCTGTGTGTATCAGTATCTATAGATGTAGTGCTATTGTCCAGCTTGGGTACTTCATACTATGTGCTTAATTATAAGTCTGAATGTGTATTTACCTACTCTGTTTAAATTTGGTAGGAATACAGTTGAGATTTGCCATGATAGGCTCTTGCATCTGACTTTATGCTGCATCCACATGTTTGGATGATCAAGCTCGTGATTTCAAAATGAATTTACTGAGTGAGCCTTTTAGGTGAATTATGTGAATTTCTGTGTAGTCCTTTCTTGGGCATATAAATTTACCAGTAGAGGTGTGAAATTGTGCATGCACGTGGCTTTCTTTCCGAGCAAGTCTGCATTTTAAGTGCATTCCTGAAGCCTTAAGGTGAAAGTCCAGCCTGATGCAAACTCATAGTATTACAGTACATCTAGTTGCTGTGAAGTTGCATAAAGTTAACACTCTTAATACAAAATTCATTCTTGCTTCGTGTGGATTTACAATCTGCTTGTAGTTGTCTTAAGAAAATTTCAGTCCTGACATGGGATCCTGTGGAATCAAACCGTTGCTCAAATTAACTCTTCTATCAAACAAGCTATGAGAAGTTCCTTTCCATTTCCAGCATGATACATGTGGACTTCCGTTGTTGATCCTGACTTTACCCTGCAAACTACTGAGTCTGCAGGATAAAGCGTGTTCCTGAAGAAGTTTGTACGTAGTTGAAGTGGTAGACTGAACTTTATAATTTGCTTAAGGTCTGGGCTGACTTCACTCCGTAACTGTTTCTGTGAGAATATCTAAGGTCTGCCTGGGTTTCAAACGAGAACAAAAGAAAATGTCATCCTCTAAAATACAAGCCAAGTTAGTTGGGCTTTTAAAAATGGGTTTTACTAATCTAAAAACATTTCCAGCTTGCTTTCTCTTTCTAGACTGGTGCTTAGCATATGTTTGTAGTATTAAGACTCTTTTTCATTCTTGAGTTAGGAGCTAACCCAGTGAGAGGTTTCTGGTTTTGTTGTTAAGATCCTCAGGATCTCGATAAATTCAAGACACTTTATAAATGTACAGCTTTGATCAGACCTTGTTTGATTTGGTAGCCTATTCAGCCCTTGCTACTGCTCTGAAAGTATTAAGATGGTTACAACTTTTAGCCTGTACAAAGTAAGAAAAAGACTTTTTCTCAGCTAGGCTGCATATTCTTTCCTGTAAAACCAGTGAAAGTTGAAGTGGGTCTGCCAAGGTTACATTTTGAAGCAGCTGAATTGTCAACTTTTAAAACTAAAATATGAAATGCTTACTTTTTTTCTTGTAGTTTCTGTGGTTTTGTTTTAGTTTTGGGTTGTTTTTTTTTTTTACATTAAACTGGATTGAAAATCCTGACACAGAAATTGAAACAATTTTTATTTGTTGCAGTGGTAGTCTGAATGGTTTTAACCCGGAATGCCGATTTTCATTTTCTTCTAACATACCGCTATTTTCTTCCGCAGGTGCATTGCAACTTCAAGGGTTCCATATAAATGTTTCTTTTATTGGCACACGCTTAACTGTTAGGCCGCATTTGTTCTAGTATTTTGAAATTTTCAGTATTTTAGCCTTTGGCTTAGTGCTGCAATACTGATCAGATCAGTGCTGCTGCATTGGTCGGGGTGGTCAGATTATTTGTAAACTACTCTTTTTCTTTCATTCACTCTGGTGCCAGTCTTCCAGTCTGTGGGAAAAGTTAGTTTGTTCTTGGTTGTTTCATGTTGTGTTTTGTAGTTTTAATACTATGAAGGACCTGTATGATGGAGGTCTCGTACTAACCTTGGAATTTCTAAATTGGAGGGGAAAAAGTTATGATCTGTTACAATGATTAAGTTTTTAAGATTCAAAATTTAGGTCTAACATCAGCCATTAGAAATGTCTTGTGGAGTTTTTTTTTTGACTTAGAATGGAGAGATTTACAGCTCTCGTGGAAGTGTGCCATAAGTCTCTGTGTAACGCCTTATTTCAGCAAAGTTCAGTGCTAATATGGAAATCTGCCATGTCAGGTCTCATTGCAGAATCAGAGCCGAGGTAACTTCTGATACATTAGAACTCTTGACTAGTGTTGTCTTTTGCTGCTACAGATTGTCATTAAAGAAAAGAAAAACAACAGCCTTGCAGGGATAGGGGTGTGAAAAGCCAGCAGTATGAGCAAAATTGGAGTAACGGCAGCATTACGGCTTCCAGTCGCTTGAGATAACGGATACTCTCTCAGCAGCTCTTTTGAGCAGATTCTTGCTTGCCTGTCTTAGTCGCTAGGGCAGACTTCGTCAGTTGTAAGATCTTGGTATCAGAGGAGATCGCCTGGACATGACTTCGGATGCTACTTCCATGCAATAAAATAAACTTTCTTCACAGTTTCTGGTGTTTGCGCATAGTTCTTCTCGCATGTGAGCAGCTCCCTGGCAAGTTTGGTTCATGGGTCGGCTGTGTCTTTGTCCTAAAATCCAGAGTTAGTTATTTCAGACAATAACTTTAAAATTGAAGGTCTGTGACTGGTACAGGTTTAGAACAATACACTAAGGGGATAAAATACAGAATGGCTTTACACGGCTTGAGAATAAAAGGTTTGGCTTTTTTAACGCTTGCATAATTGTAGAACAGAAGGGTGATGACCTCATAGTTGAAAAGTTGTCCTGCAGTTACTCGGATACAATTATCCCTTTAATGCAGAGATCCTGAAAAAAAAGCTTGTGTTCTTCACTAAGTAAGTACAGGGCAGCCTGTCAAATCAACAGCCTCTAAACTTTTAAAAGTGTATAGCAGCCCTGGCCACCAGTGGAATATTTTTATTAGAACATTTGAAATTTTGTTCTAGGGTAGATCAGAAGTTGTAGTGAAAATGTCATGTTAATAGTGTTTGAAGAAAGGTCTACTTTTCTGTACTCCTGCATGGAGCAGGACTTTTCACTCTGAGACTTAATAAAATTTTGGTGCTGTTCGGTCAGTACTGTTAAATTTCTGTGGTGTTAGGGACTAACAGCTAAAATGCAGCATCACTTCGACTTTCACTTCGTTCTGATGATGGTTTAAACAACGAAATGATTCTAAAAAAAAATAAAAATCTTTTTTCTGCTTTGTAATATCTATAGATGTTTTTTTCTTTTGATCAGAGGACAAGAACAACAGAGAATTGAATTCAATGCAAGGATGATTTGTTGTTAAAAGTACACAAATCAAAATTATGTATTCATTGAGGCATTCAGCTCTGAATTCTGCTTACAAATTCCAAAATAAAAATGGTCTTTAGGCACCTGCTTAGCAAAAAGTAGCACTTGCTACAGAAATACTGGTATGTGCATTTCTATGTCTGTTTTCCTGGTCACTTTCATCTTCTAGCATTTATATAGTAAGCTGTAGCTTAAAAATATACAGAAAGCAATGTAAAATAATTTCACTCCTTATAGACTATATCTGGTGATTTAGACATTGTTCTTATCCTGTGGTTGGTCCTGTGATTTGGAGAGATCTTACTTTCTGTGATATGTTTGAGAATTATATAGAAACTTTATCGCATTTGAGTAGAAAATGTTTAAAGTATTTACTTGTATTAAGCTTCTAAAATTATTCGTTGGTCTAGCTACTGCTATAGTTGCTGTCTAACTTTTGGACTGGCAGAAGTCTTACATATGTATGTGTTACAATGATTATGATTATAACGATTCTGGTAAAAGCTTTTCAAGTAAGTATTAGCAATGCACTCAAACTTAACGCAGCAACAAACTCCTGAGAAAATGCTTTTAACGGCTCTACATCCCCAGCCGTAAGTGTCTGAATTCATCCTGCGTGACAGATTTTAGTTACAAACAGCAAACTTGGCTCATATATCTCATGCCACCTTTTCTTGTAAGAGCCCAGTGGCACTCGGTGTTTCTCTTCAGCGCTGCTCCAGTCTGCGCAGTGTTTTTCTAACAGAGGTGCGAATGTCCTTTAAGAACATACGATGAGCCATGAAACAGTGATTTGACCTAAAACAGACATTGAAGCTGAAGCTGGAACTGACAGGGAGGTGGATGAACTGAGCAGGTACCCTCTGGGTACACGCTACGCTGAAGAGCGCAGCACACCTGAAGGCATGGACCAAGTCATGCTCCTTGCAGGGATAATTACCAAGCTCTCTATATAACAATTGAGTAGCGGGGGGAAAAAGCAAATACTAATTGGCTTTATTAGGCAACAATAAGGTAACCGCTTCATCTATGAATGAGTTAATGTGACACTTGGTTGAAATAGTCATGCAGTCCTTATCCTGTACTGTACGTGGTGATTTCTATGTCCTGTGTATGTTGAAGAGTTCATAAAACTTAGCTGTGCTCATCCACTTTCTTTATCTAGTTACATGTGTTAAAAGTGCGCGATAAGGTTTTAACAACTTGCAGGTTCCCAGTCAAAGCTGAAAGGAAAGGAACAAGATTGTCCCTTGGTTGATGAGGAGCAAGTCAGAGATCAGTTAGATAAACTGGATATCCACAAGTCCATGGGGCCTGATGGGATGCACCCTCGAGTGCTGAGGGAGCTGGGGGAAGTCATTGCTGGGCCGCTCTCCATCATCTTTGAAAGGTCCTGGAGAACAGGTGAGGTGCCTGAGGACTGGAGGAAAACCAATGTCACTCCAGTCTTCAAAAAGGGCAAGAAGGATGACCCGGGAAACTACAGGCCAGTCAGCCTCACCTCCATCCCTGGAAAGATGATGGAATAGCTTGTTCTGGGTGTCATCTCAAAGCACCTGGAAGAAAAGAAGGTTATCAGAAGTAGTCAACACGGATTCACCAAGGGGAAGTCATGTCTGACTAATCTGATAGCCTTCTATGATGGGGTGACTGGATGGGTGGATGAGGGGAGGGCAGTGGATGTTGTCTACCTTGACTTTGGCAAGGCTTTCGACACTCTCTCCCACATCACCCTCATAGGCAAGCTTAGGAAGTGTGGGTTGGATGAATGGACAGTGGGGTGGATTGAGAACTGGCTGACAGATAGAGCTCAGAGGGTTGTGGTTAGTGGTGCAGAGTCTAGTTGGAGGTCAGTAATGAGTGGTGTCCCTCAGGGGTCAGTACTGGGTCCAGTCCTGTTCAATATATTCATCAATGACCTGGGTGAAGGCACAGAGTGTACCATCAGCAAGTTTGCTGATGACACAAAACTGGGAGGAGTGGCTGACACGCCAGAAGGCTGTGCCACCATACAGCGTGACCTGGACAGGCTGGAGAGTTGGGCAGAGAGAAACCTTATGAAATTCAACAAGGGCAAGTGTAGGGTACTGCACCTGGGGAGGAATAACCCCATGCATCAGTACAGGTTGGGGGCTGACCTCCTGGAGAGCAGCTCTGTGGAAAGGGACCTGGGAGTCCTGGTGGACAACAGGATGACCATGAGCCAGCAGCAATGTGCCCTGGTGGCCAAGAAGGCCAATGGCATCCTGGGGTGCATCAAGAAGAGTGTGGCCAGCAGGTCCGAGGGAGGTTGTCCTCCCCCTCTACTCTGCCCTGGTGAGGCCACATCTGGAGTACTGTGTCCAGTTCTGGGCTCCCCAGTTTAAGACAGACAGGGAACTGCTGGAGAGGGCTACAAAGATGATCAGGGGATTAGAACATCTCTCTTATGAGGAAAGACTGAGGGACTCGGGTCTTTTTAGTCTAGAGAAAAGAAGACTGAGGTGGATCTTATTAATGCTTACAAATACTTAAAGGGAGGGTGTCAGGGGGATGGGAACAGTCTTTTTTCAGTGGTGCCCAGTGACAGGACAAGATGTAACAGGCACAAACTTGAACATAGGAAGTTCCATCATAATGTGAGGAGGAACTTCTTTACTTTGAGGGTGGCAGAGCACTGGCACAGGCTGCCCAGAGAGGTTGTGGAGTCTCCCCCTCTGGAGACATTCAAAACCCGCCTGGATGCCGTCCTGTGCAACCTGCTGTAGGTGACCCTGCTCAGGCAGGGGGGGTGGACTAGATGATCTCCAGAGGTCCCTTCCAACCCTGACCATTCTGTGATTTTGTGAGCTAAGTTGTAAGAGCTAAGCTAGTAACACTATTCTTTTCAACGCAGGTTCCATATTAATAGTCAGACTGTTTATTGTGGGACTTTGAAAACTAAAGCATTTCAAGCAATTATTTGACTAGTCAAAAACAGACAGTGCAGGAACTTTTCTAAACCTTGTTTCGGGTCAAAATTAAAAACCAAGCTAAAAATTATTAAAACTGAACTGACTCTTCAGAGAGCCGAGTAGCATTATAGGGATTGGCAGTTATTCCAGAATCTGAGACTTGCTTAAACAAATCTTAGAGTACACCGTTATTACAGGAAATTAATATTTATGGTATTAAATGTGGTTGGCCTGAATTCCTTAGTAAGTGTTACGCAAAGTGTGTCACTGTTTTTTTCAAAACCTAGCTGAGAAAGGGTCATTAGGAGAAATATTAAATTAAAACTGATTTTCTTGGCTGTAGGTGATGAACTGCAGCTTTCATTTTTATTGTTCTTCAGGATCCAGACATCACACGCTTAGTCTGAGAACAAGACCATCAGTCAAAGGACATGCCTGGAGTATGCCATTCATCGGGGAGCAGACAGATGCCTTTTGGAATGTTTAATTATGTCGGTAGTTTTAACAGGAAAAAAATGAGTTTGCTTGCACAGGAATTCAGGCTCAGTTTTACTTAAGGTCTTTTGTGCACAAAAGTGGTGAGAATTGCCAGCTGAGGAGCCCTTGCTCTCCTCTTGTCTCTCAGCTTGGCAATAAAAGCCCTGGTGCTACTCTGGCTGGAGCGTTGATCTTTGTACTTGGTCAGTCATTTATAGACTGACCTTCTGACCAGAAGAAAAAAGACTTTGTAAGTGATAGCAGGCAGTCTCTGCAAGTAGTTTCATCTACTTCAGTAGATGTTCAAGCTACTCATAACGAGATGCTGCTAGTAATGGTTCTGGTCTAGGCAGAGGAGAAGAGGGAGCGCCTCGGTATCAGCACCTGGGACATATATACATATAGCACTACAAAGTTGCTAAGGGGAGAACAGTTATTGAAATAACTAAGCGATTGTTTCCTCCAGGTATTAAGAAATACTGGTTTACTTGCATCAATTTTATCTGACCACGTTCAATTAACTGCTCGCCTCATGTCTGTTCCAGCTCTTGCTCAGTGTCGTTTGCTGCCCGTCAGCAGGTAAATGTTTAGCCATTTCCATAAAAGCAGGGATTTGGCTCATATAGCAGCTGCTTGGGAAGACGAATGCCATAACCGCAAACGTCTCCCCCACACCCCCTCCTCCTTCCTCTGAGCTTTCATTGCTCAGGTCAGGAATATCCCTCTGGTCAGCTGGGGCCAGCTCTGCTGGCACTGTCCTCTCCCAACCTTTTGCCTACTTGCTGGGGGAAGCCTTTGTCACCTACTTAAGATTTTCCATGGCATCACGATAAGTGGGACCACTTCCTGTGTGCACGTGGTTTCTGTGTCTGCACCAGTGATGGGAAGTGGTGCCACTACAGCGATGCAATGGAAAATGTTGAGTGGGTGACACCAAAGCATGATGTGTGGGCTCTGTAAGGGACTCCAGCAGTGGCGTTCTTGGGTTCCCTCCTTCGAGCATATCCATGCTGTTGCAAAAGCATTTATTTTACGGAGTTAAACTGCTGAAGTGAGCTGGAGATCGGAGACAAAAAAATAATTTCCCTGACACTGTCATGCTAGAGAGGGAGCTGGTTTAAAGTTTGCATCTTTTTAATATTTTTCAAATTCTGCATAAAGACAGTGCTTACCAGTCTAAACGTACATCCACGCAGAACGGGTGTGATGATCATGTTAAAGTGTTGGGTAGTAACAACGAACAACTTCCATTCCTTACTCTATTTGAGGGTGTCCCATTTTCATACACCTTTCAAATGACACGGTACTTTCCTAATTTAGTAGTGAAACTTGAAAAACGAAACTTGAGGATTTCGAAAATACGTGCTGTAGAGTTGTTCTCCAAGCAAACAGTCGCTAGAGTCAACGCTTTAAAAACCTCCCGCTGTTACACCCTGCTGCTGTTTGTCAGGCTTTTCATTAGGGAGAATGAGCGAAGCGCCAGCAGTGTCCTAACGCGCACGGTTACAGCCCTGCCCGGCTGGGGTTTTTCCCAGCACACACGAATTCGGAGGCTTCAGAATGTTTGTGCAACCCTACCCAAAGAGCCTTTGGGGTGGTGGTTCTACTCCCGACCCAGCTCCCCAGCAGTTCTTTGGCTAAATAAGTTTACAGAAGTAATAGTGTGTTCTATTGTAATAGGGTTTTAATTTGCTAGTGAAGACCCAGCTTTTCTGGCAGAAAAACCAACTTCATTACCTAACAACATGGGATTGCAGATTTATAAACTTAGGCAGTTCAGCCACTCTATTTTTATACCATGTCCTAGTGGATTTGATGGCAGAGAAAGCCTTTCCCAGTGCTGTTGTCACACGGGGAGCGAGGAGCTTAAAAACATGCTTTTGATGTTTGCAAAATACAAATTACTGTTAATAATTTTCCTTGTAAATCCATGCTTGGCACACTTTTATGTTCTCCCAAGGCAGATTTAGCCCAAGGGGCTACAACTTTCAAATGTGTGTGACAAAAATTAAGAAACGGCTATCAAGTTTTCCATTTCAGACTAGCAACCTCGAGTGCCAGGCTGCTTTGTGGGAACTGCCGTTTTTTGTTTCTGTACCTTTCTGAATCCATGGCTGTGGCTTTAAGTTAGATCTGCTGAGGTAGTTTTGTGAGCTTCAGGAACAATTTTTTCAGAATTTAGAATTCTGGTACTTCCAGACACTGTCATGCCTTGGAAAGCAGGTCTCCTGCCAACTTCAAATTTCAGTTGCATTCTTAGGATAAAACCCTCATGGTTTCCATTAAATTAAAGACATTGCATTTTACAGTGCATCTATTGCAAGTACTCCTGGTGCACCACAGACAATCACCGCTGCACCAGAAGGCAAAGATGTCTTAGCTAGTTTAGGCTGAAGAGAGTTGAGATCCTCCATGGAGCTATTTATGCACCAAAAGCCAAATCACGTGAGTGCAGGTATTTGCATTTGTGATGCTTTTTCTTATGTGCATACTCTGTTACCCTTATCAATCATTGCATTCTGAGAGTTGCTTTGTATTTTGTGTTGAAATTATCTCCAGTAGTTTGAACATCTCGAGCATTGGTTTTCAGAGAGCAATACAATTAGTTTCCCTGCTCCCAGATTGACACAGATGTATCCTTTGTTCATTCAAAAGTAGTCCTGAAAGGATGTGATTTGGGGAAGTATTTTTTTTCCTGCAAGCTTTTAATGATTTTTAAAGAAATTATACAATAAGGCATAGCAATAGTAGCCCATTCTCAAGAGCAAAGACGCAAACATGCAACTAGCATGGTCTTTCTCGGTTGGTATCTAGAAATCAAAACATGCCAGCTGATCCTGTCCTAAATCTGTGTTCTTTACCCAGTGTGCAAGCCAATAACACACAGAGCAGAGGTATTTCCAAGTTTATTCCATTAATGCACAGAAATGGGGTGCTTGTCCCAAAACGGCAGCATGCCTTAGTTCCAAAAATCTCCACTTTTATACATTGATTATTACACATTCAAACAATTAATACATATTAATTGTTATTCTCTTTAATGATTGGTCGAGATTTCTTCGCTTCCCATGTAAACTAGTGTGCAGACTCTGTCCTCTTCTTCCATTGTTCTCTTTTGAGTAGGTGGTATCATTTGGGTTGGTGGTCAATGAGTCGGTGGTCGTGATCTCCCCCTGCTGAAATTGCCTTTTACCTACTTCTCCTCTGATCTTGGCAGTTCCACGTGGTTTTCTCAGTTTGCTGACCAGGCCTACAGTTCATCACTCTCTTGGTAGGAATAACCTACTTATCAACCATGCTACATTGTCTGGTGGTTAGTTCCTTAATTGAATTGAAAATAAATCATGTCTAGTTACTATTTCTCTATTTTAATATTAGGTAAATAATTAAACAGGGTTGGGGCAGTACAGAGAACTTGAGCAGCAGCAGGTTTCCTTGGTTGCTTCAATTACATTTTACATTTCATTTTCGTAGTTTATGTCAATTTTACTACCAACAATCTACAGCTGTTTTGCGTTTGCTGTAACAGTTGTCAGGCTGTCGCAGCCCCCTGCTGTGAGCCCGCTGAAGCCTGGAACTGTGTGTAGGCTGCTCTGCTTTATTGATGCAGGTCTAATAATAAAAACATCTTCTCTCCATTTCCAGAGCAGTTGTTACGTGGGGCCTGCTCTGATGTCGTCTTCTCGCTATCAAATATTTCATGCTGCGTGGTGGTTGGTAGTTCTGGGAAGCGAATAGAGGATTTGGTATGTGCTCATTCATATTAAGTATTCTGTCTTCTTTTTATAGCGATGAAGAGGGCTGTGGTAATAAAACCCATGTTTTGTGATGACGGTAGCGAGATTGCTCAAGGAACAGATCACTGACAGTGAATTTAATTATTTGTAATTAAAAAGAAATGAATTAATTAAAATGGAAGTATTGCTGGCTAAAACATGTTCTGTGTTAGTAATCCTAAACAGCCTCTGAACTCAGTCTTTGCATATGGACAGAACTGATTCATGTGTGTGAGATTTGACATGAAGTGCCAGATTCAGTCGCGTGAGGAGTGATGAAATGCAAGTGCATTTAGAAGGAAGAGCTCTAACATGCAGTAAGCCTGCTTGCATCCTCACGTGCTTTGGGATGGTCTAGGCCAAATTTGGCTGCCATCTGCACTTTCAAGAAGTGAGCTCTGAGATAGGTAAGCTCTGCCGACGTCTCTGGGCAACCTGTTCGTTTCACAAACCTCACTGTAAAAAATGTCTTCCTTCTATCTAGTCTATATCTTCCCTCTTTTAGTTTAAAGACATTACACTTTGTCCTATCGCAACAGGCCCTGCTAAAAAGTTTGTCCCCATCTTTCCTGTAGGCCCCTTCTAAGTACTGAAAGGCCACTATAAGGTCTCCCCAGACCCTTCTCTTCTCCAGGCTGAACAAGCCCAACTCTCTCAGCCTGTCCTCATAGGAGAGGTGCTCCAGCCCTCGGATCATCTTTGTGGCCCTCCTCTGGACCCACTCCAACAGGTCCATGTCTTCCCTGTGCTGAGGGCTCCAGAGCTGGATGCAGTACTCCAGGTGGGGTCTCACCAGAGAGGGGAAGAATCCCCTCCCTTGACCTGCTGGCCACCTCTCTTCCAAATCTTTTTCTCTAAGACACTTTTCTTTCCTATTAGTTTTTCTTCCTGATTTTTATTTTCTTTTTTTGCTTCACTGAGGTTTCCACAGATGTCTCTTGGAGTGAGGTAATCTAGATCAGTGACTCAGGAAAGAGCATCTTTGAAACACCGTATCTGTTTATCAGTGTGAGTTCAGGCCAGGAAACATTCAATGTTAATACACTTTTATCTCCATAAACAACTTTTCAGGAAATGAAGTAACAGAAAGATAGCTCATTTTATGCAGCCACTTATGTACTTTTATAATTACAAAAGCCTGTCCACAAATATGTTACAGTAGATTTTTTCCTTTTCTTGCGAGAGCCTAGAAATGTGATTAGTTTATAACAGCCTAAAGAGAAGCTCAGTCTCCCAAAGATCTTGCTGCAAAATTTTCTTGTGTGAATCCAAAAGATAAAGAGTGTAAAAGATGCAAATGTGTATCCAGGAGGAGATACGAGAATTTTCATTTCTTAATTATTGGGAATTAATACATTCTTCATGACTTGCAATTGCCTGTGGGCTTAAGATGGTCAAAGAAAAAGGTGCGAATTCTCATATAATTCTAAACAGCTGCTCAAGAAAGATACTGGTTTATGTCCATATCTCGAATTATACCTATGCATTATGTACTTGCATAAATTGCTACAGAAATTTAGAGATCAAGACATCCACCAGACCACACAATCCTAAGTTATTTGAAATGTGTTGAAGTCATAAGCCTAAGCAGAATTAGATGACAGTGCCCCAAAAGGAAAAAGAATTCTCTTTATTGTAGAACCGCTTAAACTATGAAATCTAATTCTTAAAATGTGTTTTGGGACCACTATGCATTACAGCGCTGCAATATACAGCACTCGCAATAAGGCGCTAGTGAGGGCACAGCTCTCCTCCTTAAGCAAGGTGTGCCGGAAGAATGTCATTTTGCTTGTATAAATGCAGCTCTGCTAGAGACGTCTGCCACCATAAGTAGCCTTGAACCTTTACACACCTTGAGGCATGAGGCTAAAACACACTGCTTTTTTGTTTGATTTTCAGAAGTCTGCAGAGAAACAAGGCCATGGTGCTGACAGGGAGAAGTTACTGTGCAGAAAACGATAATTGCCAAATCATTGGTTAAAGAGTGGAAAAAACCCCTTGGCTTCATTTTGTGAGCAGCATGTTGTACTCCAGTTCTCCTAAGCTGTCTTTGGGTTTCACAACATCACAGGTACATACCCAGCAGCAGGCTGGGATGTGGTGGTAATTTTACCAGCATGCAAAAACTCCTAGACAATCTCAGCAACAAAGGAGATGACTCGTGCAAAGAACAAGAACATCTGAAAGGAAGAGCCCAACTGGGACCCCTACTGGTTCGTTAACCGTTGAGATTTGCCTGATAGGTGAGGGAGGGAATAACAGTGTTTGAGGCTGAATTTGTAGCCAGAGCACACTGTGGTGTTTAAATGATCTTTCTGTCCCCAGCTGCACAGTGCAGACTTGGCACTACTCATGATTCCAAAAGGAGCTGGAGCTAATGGAATCCACAGCTACATCTTGTGGCTGAAGAAGCATCTTCTCCGAAGATGCCAAACAGCAGGCATCTTTTGTTCCCTGGCCACATGCCCACTTTGAGCTGACAAAACCTTTGCTTTCAAGTAGAAGGATAAAGATTTCATTTCTTGTGCAGTCAGTATATGCAGTATAGAATCTGAATGTATTACCTAAAAACCAAATATAAAATAAATTTAGAATGAAAGGCATAGTTTGATGGACCAGGATAGAAACTTTAGATCTAAAACTAGCCTGACTTTACACTAATAAAGGATTTTTTTCTGACTGTGAACACAAAGATGACATCAATTAATACCAGACTATTTATAACACAGGAATGACTACAAAACTGCATATACTGGATTTATTGAACCATAAGTGTTTACCCAATTTTGGAATTTCACAATACTTAATTAAATTATGTGGCCTGCTAGCATGCATGCTAGTTCTAATTTAGTGACATTTTATGATTATTCACAGTAATAAAAAGCAAACTCCGCAAACATTCAGACCATGCAAGAACTCATCTTCTTAACACAGCTGAACAGATAACAACTTCTCTAAAGGAAATGTCATATTTAAATTTTTTTACTTTAACAATAAATTAATTTGTTGCATCAGTGATCAACAAAACACTAAAGATATAGTATGCAGATTGTCTACATACCAATCAGAAAGGCAAAATCATCACTACCTTCATAAAAATTGGAGAAATACTAATGAACTCAATATACATATATCATTTTCAACCATATGAACAACACTGAGCAGAAGAAATGTACTTCCAAGTTTCCCCAATTTTTCAATTAAATAAGGCAATAATAAAAAGCATAGCATCACAACAACCTACTTCAAACTCTAGATACTGAGTCCTGACATAATGCAGTGCTCAAAGAGGAATGTGCAAAAATAAAAATCAACACTTTGATTTGCACTTTGATTCTTCATTGTGTAAAATTAATTAAAAAAAAAAAAAGACACCAAAAAAACCCAACAAACCCCAAACCAACAACAGTTCAAGATTCCACTGTCAGGAAAAATAAAAAAAAAGCTTCTGGGAGAATCCAAATTGATAAAGCTGTTCTTTCAGCCCGTGGCACTATTTGGAATATCTTGAGTATCTGCTAAATGTAGTTTTTGGCTGAAGCAAACCATTAAGGAATAACATTTTTGCATATATATAAGGTATAAACAAGATGATAGCAGTGTTACATGAAACTATGCTTAGTCCTGTCATGGTTATGCACCAGACCAGGTGAATTCAGTTCTATGAAGTCCTATGCTAGTTCTCAACCAGTATAATAATCTTCTTTGATGAGACTTAAGCATTAAATATATCAAGAATTAGCTGGTGGATCAAGGGGGGTGGCAGATTATTTTTATCACTATTATGTGATACTATTATCACATTCCACTTGTGTTCTTTATGAGACCTAGCCTTAAATGGCTTTCCACAGACACAGAGAATGTATATATATACCAGTGCAGTATCTTAAGTCCCAAACCACAGTCCCACCTCAACGTCTACTAAGTGTGTAACATCAGGAATAACTAGACTGCAGTATAAACTGAACACCACGCTCTTCAACTGTATCCTTGGCTTATCAAAAGCGTAATGTAAAAGACAAACTAAGATATTTAGCTTCATCTTCTGGGTGGGATAAGAGCACACATTAATTCAGTTATGAAAGCTCTGCTGAAGTATTTGACTCAACCACAGTCTGACCCTAGAAATGAAAAATTAGGTCAGCCCACTATTCACAGTAAAATCAGTGTACATATTTCTAGAAAAAAATTTAAAAGGTAATAGGATTCACTTATCCATGGGACAGAACATTTATGAATACTATAGAAGGAATATTATTATGTACATCTGTTGCAGGGTGTCTCAGCAAGGCGCATGTAGAAAGACTGCTTCTGATGGGCTTTGCCATTGACTGTCAACACGTTGTCTGTAAACCAACATATGAAAAAACAGCCTATAATCAACAGTGTTAAGATCAGTCATTTATATATTGGAAAAACCTAAAACCCATGCTGTATAGCAGCGCTAATTTAAAAAAAAGGACATTACTGAAGCAATCTGACTCCTTTGAAGACACCAGTTACTCGGGAAATATACTGTAATTTGATTACAGTTAATAATTATAATGCAAAATAGACATTTAAGGAAAAGGATACATAGATGAATTTAGTTCTTCTAGCTGCAATATAAAGACAGAAATTATCAGAAATGGCATTTCAGTTAGTCAAATGCAACAATTATGCTGATATGATGACTAAATTAAAACAATGAAGCAAATCACTAATAGTTTGGGCTGAAATGTATGATTTTTATTACTTAAAGCAAAGCAAACCTGCACTGAATTCTACACCAACAGAGCTAAGTCCCAAATTAAATTTAAATCTGTTTATCAGGAAATTTAAAGAGATTTTAAGTTTGGGGTCTTAAGGAAATGTACTAGAGAAAGGAGAAACTGAAAGTGTAGAATATACAGATCTACATTCCTTGTTACGTGTGGTCTCCCCTACAGGTAGGCGGATGGACCACAGGGAAAATGGTCATAGTACCCTGGTACATTGGCTGTCTCTAAAGAGATCTCTACATAGAATCACAGAATCACAGAATTATCAGAGTTGGAAGGGACCTCTAGAGATCATCTAGTCCAACTCTCCTGCTAAAGCAGGATTGCCTAGAGCACATTTCTCAGGACTGCATCCAGGCGGGTCTTGAAAATCTCCAGGGAGATCCTCAGACAGTTTACAGCCAGACTGCTCCACTCACCAAAACAAACAGCAGCCTACAGAAAAGGCAAACAAGGTACTGTGTTTTCTCAAAACTAAGCTGATGGCAGGGCTTATGTCTTGGTTCATTACAGAACTATGTTCCCCTCAACTGTAAATCACTGCCCACCCCAGTAGTGGTGTTTTCCTGAGCTGAGTTCTGTGGGCAAAGTTCTGTGTTTTCTGCCTTCCCAGTACTTACATCTGATAGCAGCCTATCCAGGTTGGAGTCACTAGCTAGTTTTCTTTTATCTTCAGGAAGTTCTTCCAGCTCCCCGTAGAGCTCCAGATTAAGTCGAGCAAGTTTCTCCTGCATACTCCGCACATGCTCCATCTGCTCTATGGAACATTCATTTCCTAAAAGGACGAGCAACAGCTTTAGATAAAGAAACCTGAGAGCGCAAATAAAGGTGTGAAGATACAGCTTTTTACATCAGAAAAGAAGAATTTAAACATCAGATTTACAAGTTAATTTGCTTTCTCAATGATTTCTCCCTGTTTCACAGACTGACGTTTCTGTCATCATTTCTGGTCTTATAGTGTGCTGCGCTTAAGATAACTACCAAATGTACTAAACTGTTTTTTAGAATATATGTGTTTTTTCTATACTCTGAATTTCTCTCAGATTTTGGAAGGCCCTGTGTTTTTAACTTTAAATATGACCACAGTAAACCTTCTTTCTAATTTTGATTCACCTTGGGGGTTTCTTTCTTGTAACTGATGTCTGTATATAATACAGACTTTTCAGGTTCTCTTGTAAAATCAGCGTGGAATTAACGTAACATGCTCATCTAACACTAAGCTTGCCAAAGCACATATGCATCTCTCTACTCAGTATAGGGAAAAAAAGGAAGCAGAAGTGTCATGGTTTTTCTGAAACCTCCATCAACTGTGAAGTAGTAATAATAGTAAGATGCTAAGACAGAAGAGTAAGCTGGGTAAAATGCAACTTGCATTGGATGACATGAAAGTTGTTACAAATAAAAGTGTTAATATGCAGCAAAATCAGGTGCTAAATACAGTTACTTCTTAATATTCCTCATTATCATAAATAAGTGGCTTTAAATTTGGTACCTTAAATCCATAAGCCAAGGCACTGCCTTCGGTAAGCCATGCTGGGAAGCACAATCAAATAGCATTTGAATAATCCCACATGAAAGACCTTACAATAGGACTGTAAGATCAATTAATTGCGTTAAACTTCATTTCATATGGCAGAGACCAAAATGACAAACTGGCAGACTGTCCATACAGCTCATCTGTTTGCAAATGTTACCACTGTATAGCTATAAACACAATTATTGTATACAGACAATTCATGCATTTACCAAATGCTTGAAGTTTGCCAGAGTGGAAGTCATTCAGGAGACTCAGAAGTCCCCTTTCCATTTCCTGGACATCTGATACATCTGTGAGAAAAGAATGCTGGATGGGTGCTGCCTGTGCCCCTTTTGCTTCACCTCCTGGAGGTTTGGCTTTCTCTTTTATTACACTAAAAAAAAAAAAAAATTAAACAAAACAAAAAGATTACTTTGTGCTTTCACTGAGAATCTGAAATGTAAGACGAGGCTATATCTGGGATTTGAAAAATGAAATGGAAAATGAGTAATTTGTATTTCAATCACTCCTTTTAAGTTAAAAAATGGATCACCAGTTTGTCTTAAGAATAAAGAAGAACATTACTACCTTGACAGTTTGATACTGAAAAATGAAGGATTCCAACAATCTGCTTTCCTATTAATAGTGGGAAACATCAACGGAACATACGTATGTAATGGCCATCTTAATAACCTAAAGAGAACCATTACCCAACAATGACACGTGGCGCATGGGGCATTATCTACATAACATCCCCCAAAAAGCATCTGCAAACTCTCTTTAAGCCAGAAAGAAAAACCCTCAGCCATCATATGCTCCTGTTGTCGTAAACACCTACAGACTGCAACCAGTCTGAAAGACAACTTGTTATAACCTATACAGGAAGGTGACCTTGCCTCCAGATAAATTTTCCTAGAGCTTCTTCTTCCCACCTTCAAATAACATCCAAATTTAGTAAAACTCATCATCAAAAGCAATCTCCCAGTATTCTAACACATACCAAATGGAACTAGTCCATGCCTGAACAAATGTTAAATGCGCCAGAGATTCTCTACAGCCCCCTCTGCAACAAAACCATCAAAATTTCTGGATCCCCACACATTTTTCTCTAGACATAAAATTCATTCAAACACCATGTGCCCACAGAAACTATATGAATGATGCTGAATAACCATTATAAATCCAAATGAATATGCAACCAATATGGAAGCTAAACACTCAATTACCAGTAAGAAGGAGCATATTCCATCTCTGACCCAGAGACAGACAGACAAACTGCATCCTGACCTCATACAATTCAGGTAAGGGACTATTTTCACCCCTGACTTGCCCATCCATATGTGCACACAGCCCTCCTCACACTGGCGTGGTTGCTTCTGCAGCCTCATGGTGAGTCTGTTCAGAATCCGGTTCAGTGAAAAATTTTGAGCCTAAGAATTAACATTCAAAATACTATGGGCTATTAAAAAAGTCATAGGCTTAGCAAAGAAGCTTTATTTAATTAATGAAGATAATAGTGCTTACAGCATAGTAAGACCCACCCTTCCCTTGAATACTCCTGGAAAACTTATTTCATGAGAATCTTGTGGATTAAATGAAAATGAATTAAATGCTCCTACTCCACTGTGGAACAGCAGTTCACCCTCCCACTGTGATGTCAATTACCACTCTGGCTTGAAGAGTTCAAGAAACTGTCTGCATTATCACAGCTTGGTAAGCTTCACTTAACAATTGAGCAAGACTGTACTTTTCCAAAACTTAAAGCAAAAAGGACATTTTCTTCTCTAGGCAATATTGTGGGCTACAAGACATTAATTTCTAGTACATTCCAGAATAGTGTTGAGACTTAAGTGAACTGTGCAGTCATCTGCAGAAACCGCCAATTTATAGCACATTAGTATTTATTATTATTTCCCTCAAAATATTAATACATTTTCCCTAAAAAGAAGGTATAGACTTTACATTGCAGAAATTCATTATTCATCAGGCCAATACTGGATCCTTCAAACAGACTATCTGCGCCAAAAAGGACAGTTCAGTATTTAATCTTCGGCTAATACTTATAGGTCAATAAACTTGGCTGCCTCTCTCCAGCTAACATTTCACTTTAAAATCCCTCTTCACTCATTGATCTACTGTACCTGCCATGGCCAAGAAATATACTAACATGCAGGAAAATTAATATTCTCAAACTGAAGTAGATGTATCATCAATAACATAAACTATTCCAAAATGGTACTTCTGAAGAGCCGAATGCCTCCCTCTGCACACAAGTACAGCCTGGGAGCTACCGCTGCCCCCACTGATGAGCTCCCAAACAAAAAATACCCGGAAATTCCAGTTCTAGCTCATCTTGTTATATTTATGTCCTTCATTTCCTGCTCTACTTGTCAGTTCCAACCTTGCAGTCATGTAATATGTTATTTGTTCCTCACAGCTGTACATCTGGGGCTCTGCTATCTCCTATATGATGCCCACCATTTGTCATATTTGATCACCCAACTCTTGTCTTTCACCAGTCACATCAGGCTATCATCTCTTCAGCTAAATTGTTATCAGTGTAAGCCTACAGCATTCTGTAACACTTTATAAAGCTTACAAGGACAGTACTGAGCACTTTCCTTTTCTGTAAAATAACCGTTATATTGCATTAAACACAAATTACTTTGCAAAAAAAAGACACCATCAAAAATTTTCACGAGTCTGAAGCTCTTTCTTTTCATTCTGCCCCAGCCAGTCTAAATACCCTTTAGACTGTCTGAGCATTGGCAGGTTTCTGGCTCTCATTTCCACTGAACTTGCAAGATGCTCCCAAGCTTACCGTTTTAACTTTGGTTTCTGTACCGCAGGCTGTGGTGCAGGATTTGAAAAGGCTGTACTTTTACTGACTGGCACTGAGTTTTTCTTGGAGTTAGCAACCTGAGCAGGGTGACTGGTAGATGATTTGGGGCTCCTCCTCTTGATTTTCCTTTCTTCCATTTCTTCCAATTTACTGCATCTAGACTAATTTGTTGTCCTCCAAAGGGAAGAAAAAAAAGTAAGAAAGAAACATCCATTAAAACTGGCATTTACAATACTAGCAAGGGGGGGGGGGGGGGGGGGGAAGGTCACAGTGCATGGGAATACAGCTTTATAGTTTCTTCAAAATGAGCGGTCACTCATTTCTTCAAACAAGAGAATCCAGTTTTCCGGAGAGGCTGCCCAGGCCTGCCTGATGAGCAAAACAGGCAGGAATTAAAATCATCTGCATCAGCTTCAGCCGACAGGTACCTTCAAAATGATCTCAAGTTTTGCGTCCCATGGATTATTGCTAGAAAATAATCCTGTGACTACTCAAGTCCACGACAACCAAAACACTGAGCAACAACGGTGGCATGAGGATGCTGTCATTCATCCTTGCCAAATGACCTCCTCTGAAGGGAGAGGCACCGGCCTTGTCAAAACTCAGCTGATGCCCAGTTATTATTGCTGCTATGTATTGATAGGTATACCGCTGCTATTATCCATGCTATTGCTGGGTGCTACCTAATAATTCTGCTCGCCTGGGGAAACGCCTCCCTCCGCGACCCACCACCCCGCGGGGGCGGCAGGGGGTACTGTGGAGAGAGCGGCCGCCATGGCTGACCCGCTGAGGGCCGCTCCGCAACCTGCCCTGCCCTCGGACCCCGGGCCCGGCCAGCCCCTACTACACGTCGTCATTTTATTAGCGCGGAGACTTGTGATACCGCCTGCCACTCCGTAACGAGTACGACCACCTTCCCCACCCCCACATCACCAACCGCCGCCCCCCCCCCACCCGCCGCACGTTAAACGGCCGCCGAAGCGCAGGCCCCGCCCCCCCCGCTACCTGGGGGGGGGAGGCCCCGCCCCCGTAGCCGCGCGCACGGACCCCTAGCCTTGTCGGCCCTCACCCCTCCCCCGAGGGAAGCGGCGGGCTCAGCCGGTCACATGACCGCAAGCCGCCCCGCCCCGCACTGCGAGATGCATTGTGGGAGTCCCGCCCCGCCGCCGGCGGCGGGCCTCCCTCGGCGGGCACGGCGACTACCGCTCCCAGAACCCCCCGCGGCAACGGGCGGCCGGCTCGCGGCGCGCGCAGGGCACCTACGCCGGCGCT